>NC_083104.1:16875735-17190588 GCF_949774975.1 Lagenorhynchus albirostris | reverse complement strand
CTGGGAGCGGGGTCATTTGGAGGTCACAGAACCACGACTAAGTGAATACGTCATGTTATAAAGGGTCTTTGATATCACAACGATGTAAAATGCTATAGTTAAGCTGGAATGTTGCAGTGATACAGCACATTTTGGGTAGGTGGAGTAGTCAATGAGATTGAAGATACAGTTGTCAATAAATCCAATGCAGTTTAATTCACATCAGTAAAAACCTATACAGTGCCCACAGTATGCCAGGTACTGTGCTAGCTGCTGTGAATCCAAAAACGAATAAATTAGAGCACTTGGCTCCAGAAAAAACTTACAGTTCACTGAAAGATACAAAGGAGACACAGCAATAAGCTGGGAGGTGATGTGATGGAAGGTATGTAATGAGGTATACACAATTCCAGGACATGTACAAGGAACAGAAATAATAGTATAAGGGAACAGATAGCAATGTTTTGTGGACAAGACGTTTTCTTGGTGTGACGGGAGGTGGGGAACATGCAAAGTTTTAGGGAGAAATTTCTACCTGAGCTTTTAAAGAAGAGGAGGAGAAAGTCAGAGACATTCAGGGATGGAGGACAGGAGATAATTTGGGAGCAATGATGTGAACATTTGTTTTTTTGAAAGAAGGGAGAGAGACCCAGATCATCCATTAGTATCTCCTCCAGACCCAGTGTCCAAAAACTATAATTTCATGATTATGATTCAGATTTTAGGTTTGCGTATTCATCTCATTAATTTTTTTTTTTTTTTTTTTTTTTGCGGTACGCGGGCCTCTCACTGTCGTGGCCTCTCCCGTTGCGGAGCACAGGCTCCGGACGCGCAGGCTCAGCGGCCATGGCTCACGGGCCCAGCCGCTCCGCGGCACGTGGGATCCTCCCGGACCGGGGCACGAACCCGTGTCCCCTGCATCGGCAGGCGGACTCTCAACCACTGCGCCACCAGGGAAGCCCCCATCTCATTAATTTTGATAAAGATTTTTTATAGAACTGAACTGAAAAATTCACCTCATGCTTAAAGTTTGCAGGAACTTTGGGATAATCTTTGGTTTCCCCATATCACTTATTCATTCAATTCAACAAATATTCATTGAGAATCTACTATATGCCAGACTGTCAAGCACTATTCTCAACACTTAGAATACATCAATAAATAAAAGGGACGGATACCCTTGGCCTCGTGGAGCTTATGTTCCAAGAGGGAGAGGCAGACCATAACTAATACACATTATAAATATGGAAATATTATAGTCTGCCAAAAGGCAGTAGATGCTACGGGGGAAAATCAGAGCAGGTTGGGTGAATGTCTCTGTTTGCCCAAGGCAGCGTCAGGTTATTCCTGTTGTCCCAACATAATTATTCACAGCAACTCTTTACCTCTAAAAGATGTCCTAGTTTGGGTCAGACACTATATAAACTTCTAAGCACAGTTAAAGGGAATCAGGAATGTGGGTGCATCTGCGTGTGCACGTGTGCGCACATGCAGGGCCATGTTACTATATTTAAAGTGGTAATCCAGGTAAGCCTCACTGAGAAGGGAGCTTCTGAGCAAAGCACTAAGGAAGTGAGACAGTGAGCCTCCCAGATATCTTTGTGAAGAATATTCCAGGGCAAAGGCCCTAAGATTTCCAAGGAATGCGAGGAGGCCGGGGCCCTGAAGGGGAATGAATGGAGCGGAGAGCAACTGGAGATGCCAGCAGGCAGGAAAGGAGAAGGGAGCTGGAGAGGGTGGGGCCCTAGGCCACTGAAAGGGAGTTGAGCTCTCCTTTGAGTCCCGTGGAATGCCACTGGGGGATCCTATATAGGAAGGACATAATCTGACTCATATTTGAAAATCATTACTCACAATTCTTTGTGGAGTCAATTCCTTGAAAAGACTATACTCTAGGGGGTAAAAGTAAAGGCAAGCTGTCTAGATAGGAGGCTCCTAGAGTGAACGCAGTGAGAGACGGTCATGGCTTGGAACAGGATGGTGGCAGTGGGTATGGTGACAAGTACTTAGATATTGAATCTGTTATGAACCAACCAGATTTCCTGCAGACAAGAGATGAGGGGATGAGGTTCTCATATCTTGCAGTGGTAACAAAGGATTCCTTAAAGAACTAGTTTAACAACTCGTGGGTTCTAATCCTCGCTGAGCTCTTAAGAAACAAATTACTTCTCCCACTTTGCTTCAAAGCTTCGCCTTCCCTTTCAAAGCATTTTCAAAATGGTAAATCCCATCAAAGTTTAGTTGTACAAGTAAAAGCTTCTGTCTGGTAACTATTAAAGATGGTTCCAATATGGCTGGTTCTGATTAACTGCAATGTGCTGTAGGCACCATGTTGAAAGAGAGTATTTTGTCAAATATGGGGCCTTCCAAACTGTAGCCAATAGGTAATCAATATGTTGAGTGTTAAGTTTACATTTTGAAATGATGAATAGTGTTGATGGTAGGACACCAAGTGGTGATGGATTATGGTGAGTGGTGGAGCAGAGAGAGTCAGGAGCTCTGCCTGTGACACTGGCTATGACTGTCACCACATCCCTAATCCTCGCTGAGACGAATGCCCTTGGTTGTAAATGGAACACCTTGCTGTGATTACAGCTCTGGCTTTTGGTAGTCACTGTGTTTTCATCTCTGAATGTAACTCTGTAAATACTTAGAAATCAGATAATAGGAATAAGGCTATAAGTAGACAATTAGGATCCTGAGTGCTCATCAGTTTTTAATATTTTATGGTTATCTCAGGCCTCTCACTTGTGTATGTGTGCAACTTGAGGTCAAGGGCTGATATCTTTTCTAACAATGTATTATACTCATGGGCCATAATTTAGAGAGGTGCATAGCATGATGATGAAGAACACAGGTATGTTTATAAATTGGAAAAAATAGTAATTACATCTTAGGTGCACTGGGCTATTATACAAAACTGAGAGTGAAAATAACCATCAACTATTAAAACCAATGTTAATTGAAACTTTACTATGAGTAAGGCAGTATATTAAATACTTTATGAACTCTTTTTATTTAATTCTAAACGAAAACCCAAGATTCTGTGGGTAGGTACTCTTTTCATACCCATTTTAGAGAGAGAGAGAGAAGCAAAGCCACAGAAACCTGAATAATTTCTGCAAAGTTATTCAAACCCAGGCAGTTGGCCTCCAGATCTTGCACCATCTGAACCACGATACCCAAGTCTCTCCACAATATACAGAGAAGGGTAGCAGTTTCTGGCAATAATGAGAACTCAATAAATGGAAGCTATGATGATGACGGTTATTAGAGCAGTGGGAATTCAATACCTGCTAGGTAACTGAATGAATCCATGAGTCATCTACACTGAGGCATTGAGGTGAAAATTGAAATCAGGAAGAAATGAGCTCAGCCAAGGGGAGAGAGCAGAGAAGGGCTGAGAACTGAAATGAGGAGGACGGATAACCAAATGCCTTAATGCCCACTTGGATGGTGTTGAACCCAGAAGTGACCATTCTCATGACCTACAGCAGAAATGAATGTTTCCTCCGGGACTGATGGAGTGACTCTTGGATTTTGGTTCTAACTCTTTAAAATTGTTTCTCTCACTTTGTTCAAAGCCTTGTCTTCCTTTTCAAAACATTTGCAAAATGGTAAATCCCACCTCCAAAGAGTCCATCAAAGTTTAGTCACAAACATAACAGCTCCTGTCTGGTAAAGATTAATGATGTTTCCGATACGAATATTTTTGATTAACTGCTGTTGAAACTCTTGAGCTGAATGTCAAAGCTGGGAAATGAACTTTTAAATGGACTCAAAAGACAAGAGGCCCCTGTGTCCTTGAACATAATCCAATCAAAGAGACTGCAAAGGAAAACACAAGAGACGGTATTAAATTTGTGATGACATGACAGATCCTTGTTCCATTTCTGGAAAAAAAAAAAAAGGCACACCAGGTCATCATTCTTTAAGAGACTCTCCTTTGATATTGGCCTGCCTAAAATGTTTAAAAAAAAAAAATTCTAAAACACAGCTCTTGACTTCACTTGTAAAACATCTATCTGTCCTCCAAAAATTCTGGTTTGCAAGTCTTGATGTTCCAAGTCACATTAAAAGAACAAAATAAAAGAAAAGGCAGTCAAGAAAATAGGAGCATTTAATTGTATGTAATGTAGACAATTAAGGAAAGTAATGGCTGGTAACATCTCCTGGCAAGCGGTCATCCTATTAAGGCTGAGAGTTCAATTTTATTAAAGTTGTCCCAAAGGAACACAGGGGTCCCAATCCCGGATACCTCTACATGAGTATAATCAGATGGTAATATCATAATCAGGCAAAACTGAAGCACATCAGTTGTTCATAAAGCTTCATTGGGATTACACTGAATGGTGTTATCAGCATGTTACTTTAAGAAAACATCTACCAACACCATTAGCTGTTTTTCATCCTGACCTACCACTAGGTCACCAGTTACCAGTGATAGCAGAGCAGGGAGTAGATTACGTTTTTCTCATAGGGCTAGTGATAGATATTCAATTTTAAATGCTTCCCACAGATTCTTCCAGCTCCTCTTTGCCCTCCACAATTAGGTGAAATTGGGTTCATACTGCACCAGAATCACCTGGGAATCTAATGAAAATGTAAATTTCTGGACCCCACACCAAAAAAATGGAGTTAGAATCTCCGGAAGGTAGGGATAGGAATCTCATTTTTAACAAAATCTTCTGTTGATTCTCAGGCATACAAAGGTTGAAAGGCAGTGTGCAGAGACATGTGTTCAACTTTAGCCTGTGCCTCTACATAGCTCTGTAACCCTGGATAAGTCACTTAAAGTTTCAAAGTCTCATTTCACTCTTGTATAAAATGAGGATATTAACACCAGTCCTGCTTTCAGCAAAGTTGTGTACAAGTTGAAATGAGGTTACAGATGTGAAACTGCTTTTTAAACTACAAAGTATGGTGTATGGGTAATATATTACTGTTGTGGTTGTTATATAGCCATTCCTCTCCCCCTCATCCATTCATTTGGCTTATGATGCCATGGGTAGCAATTATGTATGAAACACGGGGCAGAGAATTGCAGAGGTTCTTGATGTCTTGACTCTAGAAGTCTGCTTTAAGCTCATAATTGTAGATTACTAAAAGGGACACATCTGTCTTCAACCCTCTCTATGTGTGTTGGCTTATAAAATTTTTCTTTACGATGTAGTCCATGTTTTGAATCTGCTCTATTTATTTATCTACTGTGTGGAAAATGAGACATAAGACTTTAGATGAAAATTCATCTGGTCTCATCCAGCCAGGATGAATTACAGTCAGTAGCAATAGCTCTTTTAAAAATAGGAAAATATATCTGCTTCATGTATACATGACTTAGAACTGATCAATAAAATGGGCATTTCTTGATTTTAAAATAATATTGATTGATAAACACATTTGGTTCAATAACATATCTTAGGGAAAATTATATATATTTCATATAGATGTATCTTGATTTTAAAACTCTCAACAAAGTGGGTATAGAGGGAATGTACCTCAACATAATGAAGGCCATATATGACAATCCCACAGCTTACATCACACTCAATAGTGAAAAACTGAAAGCTTTTCCTCTAAGATCAGGAATAAGACAAGGATACCCACTCTCACTACATTTATTCAACATAATACTGGATGCCTAGAAAGCGCAATTAGGCAAAAAAAAAGAAAAGTCATCCAAATCAGAACAGAAGAATGAAAACTATCTCTATTTGCAGATGGCATGATATTACATATAGAAAACCTTAAAGACTTCAACAAAAAGCTGTTAGAACTAATAAATAAATTTAGTATAGTTGCAGGATACAAAATCAATATATAAAAATCAGTTGCATTTTATAAAATAATGAACTATCAAAAAGAAATTAAGAAAACATTCCCATTTTCAGTTACATCAAAATGATAAAATACTTAGGAATACATTTAACTAAGGAGATGAAAGACCTGAACACTGTAAAATAGTAATAAAAGAAATTGCAGAAGACACAAATAAATGGAAACCACGCTCATGGTTTGGAAGAATTAATACTGTTAAATGGTTTGGAAGAATTAATACTGTTAAAACGCCCATACTACCCAAAGCAATCTGCAGACTCAATGCAATCCCTATCGAAATTCCAAAGGCATTTTTCACAGAAGAAAAACAAAATTCAAATTTGTGTGGAACCACAAAAGACCCCAAATAAGCAAAGCAATCTGGAGAAAGAAGAACAAAGTTGGAGGCATCCTGTTTCCTGATTTCAAACTGTTACAAAGCTTTAGCAACCCAAACAGTATGGTGGTGGCATAAAAATAGACATATGGATCAATAAAACAGACAATGGAGAACCCAGAAATAAACCTATACATATATGGTCAATTAATTTCTAACAAAGGAGCCAAGAGTATACAATGGGGATGGATAGTCTCTACAATAAGTGTTGTTGGGAAAACTGGATATCCATGTGAAGGAATGAAACTGGACATTTATCTTACACCATACAGAAAAATTAACTCAAAATGGATTAAATACTTAAATATAAAACCTGAAGCCATAAAACTCTTAGAAGAAAACATAGGTGGTAATCTCCTTGACTTTGGTCTTGGCAATGGTTTTTTTGGATTTGACACCAAAAGCAAAAATAAACATGTGGGACTATATCAAACTAAAAAGCTTCTATACAGCAAAGGAAGCTATCAACAAAATGAAAAGGCACCCTATGGAATGGGAGAAAATATCTGCAAATCATATATCTGATAAGAAGTTAATATCTAAAATGTATTTTAAAAAACTCACACAACTCAGTAGAAAGAAACCCAACAATCTAACCAGAATATGGGCAGAGTATCTGAACGGACAATTTTCCAAAGAGGACATACAGATGGCCAACAGGTATGGGAAAAGGAGCTCAACACACTAATCATCATGGAAACACAAGTCAAAACCACAAGGAGATATCACTTCACACCTGTTAGGATGGCTATTATCAAAAAGAGAAGAAATAATAAGTGTTTGCAAAGATGTGGAGAAATGGAAAAACTGGTGCACTGTTGGTGGGAATGTAAATTGATGTAGCCACTAAGGAAAATAGCATGGAAGCTCCTCAAGAAATTAAAAATAGAACTAGCCTATGATCCAGCAATTCAATTCTGGGTATTTATACAAAGGAAATGAAATCACTGTCTTGAAAAGATATTTGCACCCCTGTCTTTTCTGCAGCATTATTTACAATAGCCAAGACATGGAAATAACCTAAGTGTCCATCAGCAGATGAATGAAATGTGTATATACATATATTCACCTTCCTTCCTTCTTCCTTCCTTCCTGCCTGCCTGCCTGCCTTCCTGCCATAAAAAAATGAAATCCTGCCATTTGGAACAACATATATGGACCATGAGGACGTTATGCTAAGTGAAATAAGTCAGACAGAAAAAGGCAATTACCACGTGATATCACTTATAGTGGGATCTGAAAGCGAAAAAACAACAAACTAATGGTTTCTAGAGATGGGGGTTGGGAGTCAGCAAAATACATGAAGGTGGACAAAAGATATAAACTTCCAGTTATAAGTTCTGGGATGTAACGTATGCCATGATGAATATAGTTAACAACGTAGTTACCTCTATTGTATATTTGAAAGTCCCTAAAAGAGTAATCTTAAAAGTTCTCGATCTAGGGGAAGATGGCAGAAGAGTAAGACGCGGAGATGACCTTCCTCCCCACAGATACATCAGAAATACCTCTACACGTGGAACAACTCCTACAGAACACCTACTGAACGCTGGCAGAAGACCTCAGACCTCCCAAAAGGCAAGAAAGTCCCCACGTACCTGGACAGGGCAAAAGAAAAAAGAATAAACAGAGACAAAAGAATAGGGACGGGACCTGCACCAGTGGGAGGGAGCCGTGAAGGAGGAAAGGTTTCCACACACTAGGAGCCCCTTCGCGGGCGGAGACTGCGGGTGGCGGAGGGGGAAGCGGAGAGGTTCCTGCACAGAAGATCGGTACCGACCGGCACTCACCAGCCCAAAAGGCTTGTCTGCTCACCCGCCGGGGTGGGCGGGGCTGGGAACTGAGGCTCGGGCTTCGGTCTGATGCAGGGAGAAGACTGGGGTTGGTGGCGTGAACACAGCCTGAAGGGGGCTAGTGCACCACGGCTACCCAGGAGGGAGTCCGGGAAAAGGTCTGGACCTGCCGAAGAGGCAAGAGACATTTTCTTCCCTCTTTGTTTCCTGGTGCGCGAGGAGAGGGGGTTAAGAGCGCTGCTTAAAGGAGCTCCAGAGACGGGCGCGAGCCGCGGCTAACAGCGCGGACCCCAGAGATGGGCATGAGACGCTAAGGCTGCTGCTGCTGCCACCAAGAAGCCTGTGTGCGAGCACAGGTCACTCTCCACACCTCCCTTCCGGGGAGCCTGTGCAGCCCACGACTGCCAGGGTCCCGGGATCCAGGGAGAACTCAGAGCGCAACTCAGGCTGGTGCAACGTCACGCCGGCCTCTGCTGCCACAGGCTTGCCCCGCGCTCCGTACCCCTCCCTCCCCCTGGCCTGAGTGAGCCAAAGCCCCCGAATCAGCGGTTCCTTTAACCCCGTCCTGTCTGAGCGAAGAACACACACCCTCCGGCGACCTACACACACAGGTGGGGCCAAATCCAAAGCTGAACCCCGGGAGCTGTGTGAACAAAGAAGAGAAAGGGAAATCTCTCCCAGCAGCCTCAGGAGCAGCGGATTAAAGCTCCACAATCAACTTGATGTACCCTGCATCTGTGGAATACCTGAATACACACCGAGTCATCCCAAGTTGAGGAGGTAGACTTTGAGAGCAAGATTTATTATTTTTTCCCCTTTTCCTCTTTTTGTGAGTGTGTATGCTTCTGTGTGAGATTTTGTCTGTATAGCTTTGCTTTCACAATTTGTCCTAGAGTTCTATCCGTCCAGTTTTTTTTTTAATTTTTTTCTTAATAATTTTTATTTTAATAACTTTATTTTATTTTACCTTATTTTATTTTATTTTCTTTTATCCTCTTTCTTTCTTTCTACTTTTTCTCCCTTTTATTCTGACCATGTGGATGAAAGGCTCTTGGTGCTGCAGCCAGGAGACAGTGCTGTGCCTCTAGGGCGGGAGAGCCAACTTCAGGACACTGGTCCACAAGAGACCTCCCAGCTCCACGTAATATCAAACAGCAAAAATCTCCCAGAGATCTCCACCTCAACACCAACACCCAGCTTCACTCAACGACCAGCAAGCTACAGTGCTGGGCACCCTATACCAAACAACCCGCAAGACAGGAACACAACCCCACCAATTAGCAGAGAGGCTGCCTAAAATCATAATAAGTCCACAGACATCCCAAAACACACCACCAGACGTGGACCTGCCCACCAGAAAGACAAGATCCAGCCTCATCCACCAGAACACAGGCACTAGTCCCCTCCACCAGGAAGCCTACACAACCCACTAAACCAACTTTAGCCACTGGGGAAAGACACCAAAAACAACGGGAACTACGAACCTGCAGCCTGCAAAAAGGACACCCCAAACATAGTAAGATAAGCAAAATGAGAAGACAGAAAAAACACACAGCAGATGAAGGAGCAAGATAAAAACCCACCAGACCTAAAAAATGAAGAGGAAATAGGCAGTCTACCTGAAAAAGAATTCAGAATAATGATAGTAAAGATGATTTAAAATCTTGGAAATAGAATGGAGAAAATGAAAGAAACATTTAACAAGGACATACAAGAACTAAAGATGAAACAAGCAATGATGAACAACATAATAAATGAACTTAAAAATACTCTAGAAGGGATCAATAGCAGAATAACTGAGGCAGAAGAAAGGATAAGTGACCTGGAAGATAAAATAGTGCAAGTAACTACTGCAGAGCAGAATAAAGAAAAAAGAATGAAAAGAACTGAGGACAGTCTCAGAGACCTCTGGGACAACATTAAATGCACCAACATTCAAATTATAGGGGCTCCAGAAGAAGAAGAGAAGAAGAAAGGAACTGAGAAAATATTTGAAGAGATTATAGTTGAAAACTTCCCTAATATGGGAAAGGAAAAAGTTAATCAAGTCCAGGAAGCACAGAGAGTCCCGTACAGGATCAATCCTAGGAGAAACACACCAAGACACATATTAATCAAACTGTCAAAAATTAAATACAAAGAAAACATATTAAAAGCAGCAAGGGAAAAACAACAAATAACACACAAGGGAATCCCCATAAGGTTAACAGCTGATCTTTCAGCAGAAACTCTGCAAGCCAGAAGGGACTGGCAGGACATATTTAAAGTGATGAAGGAGAAAAAGCTACAACCAAGATTACTCTACCCAGCAAGGATCTCATTCAGATTTGATGGAGAAATTAAAACCTTTACAGACAAGCAAAAGCTAAGAGAGTTCAGCACCACCAAACCAGCTTTACAACAAATGCTAAAGGATCTTCTCTAGGCAGGAAAAACAAGAGAAGGAAAAGACCTACAATAACAAGCCCAAAACAATTAAGAAAATGGGAATAGGAACATACATATCGATAATTATCTTAAATGTAAATGGATTAAATGCTCCCACCAAAAGACACAGACTGGCTGAATGGATACAAATAAAAGACCCATATATATGCTGTCTACAAGAGACCCACTTCAGACCTAGAGACACATACAGACTGAAAGTGAGGGGATGGAAAAAGATATTCCATGCAAATGGAAGCCAAAAGAGAGCCAGAGTGGCAATTCTCATATCAGACAAAATAGACTTTAAAATAAAGACTATTAGAAGAGACAAAGAAGGACACTACATAATGATCAAGGGATCGATCCAAGAAGAAGGTATAACAATTGTAAATATTTATGCACCCAACATAGGAGCACCTCAATACATAAGGCAAATACTAACAGCCATAAAAGGGGAAATCGACAGTAACACATTCATAGTAGGGGACTTTAACACCCCACTTTCACCAATGGACAGATCATCCAAAATGAAAATAAATAAGGAAACACAAGCTTTAAATTATACATTAAACAAGATGGACTTAATTGATATTGATAGGACATTCCATCCAAAAACAACAATACACATTTTTCTCAAGTGCTCATGGAACATTCTCCAGGATAGATCATACCTTGGGTCACAAATCAAGCCTTGGTAAATTTAAGAAAACTGAAATTGTATCAAGTATCTATTCTGACCACAACACTATGAGACTAAATATCAATTACAGGAAAAGATAGTAAAAAATACAAACACATGGAGGCTAAACAATACACTATTTAATAACGAACTGATCACTGAAGAAATCAAAGAGGAAATCAAAAAATACCTAGGAACAAATGACAATGGACACATGACGACCCAAACCTATGGGATGCAGCAAAAGCAGTTCTAAGAGGGCACTTTATAGCAATACAATCCTACCTTAAGAAACAGGAAACATCTCGAATAAACAACCTAAACTTGCACCCCAAGCAACTAGAGAAAGAAGAACAAAAAAAACCCAAAGTTAGCAGAAGGAAAGAAATCATAAAGATCAGATCAGAAATAAATGAAAATGAAATGAAGGAAACGATAGCAAAGATCAATAAAGCTAAAAGCTAGTTCTTTGAGAAGATAAACAAAATTGATTAACCATTAGCCAGACTCATCAAGAAAAAAAGGGAGAAGACTCAAATCAATAGAATTAGAAATGAAAAAGGAGAAGTAACAACTGACACTGCAGAAATACAAAAGATCATGAGAGATTACTACAAGCAACTCTATGCCAATAAAATGGACAACCTGGAAGAAATGGACAAATTCTTAGGAATATACAACCTGCCAAGACTGAATCAGGAAGAAACAGAAAATATGAACAGACCAATCACAAGCACTGAAATTGAAACTGTGATTAAAAATCTTCCAACAAACAAAAGCCCAGGACCAGATGGCTTCACAGGCGAATTCTATCAAACATTTAGAGAAGAGCTAACACCTATCCTTCCCAAACTCTTCCAAAATATACAAGAGGGAGGAACACTCCCAAACTCATTCTAAGAGGCCACTATCACCCTGATACCAAAACAAGACAAAGATGTCACAAAGAAAGAAAACTGCAGGCCAATATCACTGATGAACATAGATGCAAAAATCCTCAACAAAATATTAGCAAACAGAATCCAACAGCACATTAAAAGGATCATACACCATGATCAAATGGGGTTTATTCCAGGAATGCAAGGATTCTTCAATATACGCAAATCAATCAACGTGATACACCATATTAACAAATTGAAGTAGAAAAACCATATGATGATCTCAATAGATGCAGAGAAAGCTTTCAACAAAATTCAACACCCATTTATGGTAAAAACCCTCCAGAAAGTAGGCATAGAGGGAAGTTTCCTCAACATAATAAAGGCCATATATGAGAAACCCACAGCCAACATCGTCCTCAATGGTGAAAAACTGAAAGCATTTCCACTAAGATCAGGAACAAGACAAGGTTGCCCACTCTCACCACTCTTATTCAGCATAGTTTTGGAAGTTTTAGCCACAGCAATCAAAGAAAAGGAAATAAAAGGAATACAAATTGGAAAAGGAGAAGTAAAGCTGTCACTGTTTGCAGATGACATGATACTATACATAGAGAATCCTAAAGATGCTACCAGAAAACTACTAGAGCTAATCAATGAATTTGGTAAAGTAGCAGGATACAAAATTAATGCACAGAAATCTCTGGCATTCCTATACACTAATGATGAAAAATCTGAAAGTGAAATCAAGAAAACACTCCCATTTACCACTGCAACAAAAAGAATGAAATATCTAGGAATAAACCTACCTAAGGAGACAAAAGATCTCTATGCATAAAATTATAAGACACTGATGAAAGAAATTAAAGATGCTACAAAGAGATGGAGAGATATACCATGTTCTTGGATTGGAAGAATCAACACTGTGAAAATGACTCTACTACCCAAAGCAATTCTCAGATTCAATGCAATCCCTATCAAACTACCACTGGCATTTTTCACAGAACTAGAACAAAAAATTTCACAATTTGTATGGAAACACAAAAGACCCCGAATAGCCAAAGCAATCTTGAGAACGAAAAACGGAGCTGGAGGAATCAGGCTCCCTGACTTCAGACTATACTACAAAGCTACAGTAATCAAGACAGTATGGTACTGGCACAAAAACAGAAATATAGATCAATGGAACAGGATAGAAAGCCCAGAGATAAACCCATGCACATATGGTCACCTTATCTTTGATAAAGGAGGCAAGAATATACAGTGGAGAAAAGACAGCCTCTTCAATAAGTGGTGCTGGGAAAACTGGACAGGTACATGTAAACGTGTGAAATTAGAACACTCCCTAACACCATACACAAAAATAAACTCAAAATGGATTAAGGACCTAAATGTAAGGCCAGACACTATCAAACTCTTAGAGGAAAACATAGGCAGAACACTCTATGATATAAATCACAGCAAGATCCTTTTTGACCCACCTCCTAGAGAAATGGAAATAAAAACAAAAATAAACAAATGGGACCTAATGAAACTTCAAAGCTTTTGCACAGCAAAGGAAACCATAAACAAGACCAAAAGACAACCCTCAGAATGGGAGAAAATATTTGAAAATGAAGCAACTGACAAAGGATTAATCTCCAAAATTTACAAGCAGCTCATGCAGCTCAATAACAAAAAAACAAACAACCCAATCCAAAAATGGGCAGAAGACCTAAACAGACATTTCTCCAAAGAAGATATACAGATTGCCAACAAACACATGAAAGAATGCTCAACATCATTAATCATTAGAGAAATGCAAATCAAAACTACAATGAGATATCAACTCACACCAGTCAGAATGGCCATCATCAAAAAAATCTAAAAACAATAAATGCTGGAGAGGGTGTAGAGAAAAGGGAGCACTCTTGCACTGTTGATGGGAATGTGAATTGGTACAGCCGCTATAGAGAACAGTATGGAGGTTCCTTAAAAAACTACAAATAGAACTACCATATGACCCAGCAATCCCACTACTGGGCATATACCCTGAGAAAACCATAATTCAAAAAGAGTCATGTACCAAAATGTTTCTTGCAGCTCTATTTACAATAGCCAGGAGATGGAAACAACCTAAGTGTCCATCATCGGATGAATGGATAAAGAAGATGTGGCACATATATACAATGGAATATTACTCAGCCATAAAAAGAAACAAAATAGAGCTATTTGTAATGAGGTGGATAGACCTAGAGTCTGTCATACAGAGTGAAGTAAGTCAGAAACAGAAAGACAAATACCGTATGCTAACACATATATGGAATTTAATAAATTTAAAAAAATGTCACGAAGAACCTAGGGGTAAGACAGGAATAAAGACACAGACCTACTAGAGAATGGACTTGAGGATATGGGGAGGGGGAAGGGTAAGCTGTGACAAAGCGAGAGAGTGGCATGGACATATATACACTACCAAACGTAAAATAGATAGCTAGTGGGAAGCAGCCGCATAGCACAGGGAGATCAGCCTGGTGCTTTGTGACCACCTAGAGGGGTGGGATAGGGAGGGTGGGAGGGAGGGAGACGCAAGAGGGAAGCGATATGGGAATATATGTATATGTATAACTGATTCACTTTGTTATAAAGCAGAAACTAACACAGCATTGTAAAGCAATTACACTCCAATAAAGCTGTAAAAAAAAAAAATTCTCATCACAAGAAAAAAATCTGTATGTGTGGTGATGGATGGTAACTAAACTTATTGTGATCATTTTGCAGTATGTACATATCTCAAATCATTACGTTGTACATCTAAAACTCATTCAATGTTATATGTCTATTTTATCTCAATTAGAAGGAATAAAGAATTACAAAATGATTTAACTAAAAAAAGGAAATGAGGAGAAAATGTGATATAGTAGATATAACCACGGTATAACTGAAAAACAAAAAAGGGAATAGGAAACAATGCCAAGTTATTCTTAGAGAAGAAGCAATTTAATCTCATGTGAAAAGAGATAAGATAATTTCTAAATAATGGTTGGAAGAAGATGATATAAGAAAAATGTAATGGTTAGGAAATACCATGTGTGTGGTAGATTGTAGTATTTGTTTAAAATATTCACTGTTTCTCCTTTTGACCCATTTCTCATTGGCCACCCCCCATGGCCTTCTCCTGCTGGAGGATACTTATGACCCTGTTGATATCAGCCTTGGCCGTCAGACTTGCTTTGGCCAAAGAAACAGAAGAAGTGACCTCCAGTATTTTGGAGCAGAAGCTTTAAGAATTATTACCTTATTCTGCCATCACTTTTACTCTACTGCTAAAAGAGGGGTCCTGCCTTAGATAAGGGATACTCCTTCAGCTGGGATCACAAAGGAAGACAGTGTGGAGGAGAGCTGAGGTTGACTGCCATTGCCATGTCACATGTGTGAGATATAAACCTTTATTTTTCTGAACCACTAAGATTTGGGGGTTATTTGTTACTGTAGCATAACCTAGTGAGACCTAACTCACACAACTTGTTTATTCTATTCCCCTCTCCCCTGTTTTATCTAAAATCAACACTTATAAATAAATACTGACAGGACAGTGTGGCCAAAAGATCATGCTAGTCTTGACGCATCTGACCATGAAATTTATAGCTGAGTGGCTGGGAAAGAGGAACCCTCTTTCACATGTGCAGCATAAAAACATGTCTTTACCAGGCTGAAAAAAATGGAGCCCATCAGGCGGATGGTGGATTAGGGATTGTGAATTCATACTTTGGCAAAAAGGAATAAAATTTTACATTCCTTTGTGGTGTATTTATAGTTAACCCTGCTATTTTCTGTTGGCTTTGTTTTTTGGTTTACGGAAATAATTTTTCTCTTATATAATCCTTATACATTCTTTACACATTTTTTTTACACATTCTTATATAAGATTGTACATTCTTATATAATTGTACATTCTTATATAATTCTTTCAGTGGTTAGATTTCAATATGCATCCTTGATCTATGACATTTTACTTCAAATTAGTACTCTTATCACGTCCCAGATGATGTGAGAAATCTAAAAGTTTAATTCCTTTTATCCTCCTCCTGCCCCGTGTGCTACGGATGCCACGTGTTTTACATCCTCACTCCCTATAACTACACAAGATACTATTAGTATTAACATTACAACAGTAAATATTATTTGACTTTTATCCCTATTTTCCCTACACGGTGTGCTTCCTTCCTCTTGCAGTTCCGTGCTTTCATCTGGAACTATTCTCTTCAGCCAAAGAACTTCCTTTATAATTTCTTGCAGTGGAATTCTTCTGGTGACAAATTCTAGATCTTTTGTGTGTCTAAAAGTATCCTAATATTAGTATCTGAAGGATATTCTTCTTGGAACTGGAAGTCTAGGCTGATCTTCCTCTCTTTCAGCACTTTAAAGATGCTATTCCATTTTCTTCTAGATTCCATGGTTTCTCTTGACAATTCAGCTTTTGGACTTACTGCTCTTCTTTTGAAAATAGTGACTTTTTTTCTCTGGATGTGTTTAAGATTTTCTCTTTTCCTTTAGTTTTCAAAAGTTTGACCATTATGTGTCCTGATGTGATTTTCTTTATTTAACTCGCATGGGAATCACTGAGCCTGTGGAATCCTTGAATTAGTGTCTTTAGTACAAGGTCAGTATAAACGCTTTGTAACTGTCTCTGAGACTAATGTTCCCATGAAAACCATAAGCCAATCTCAGAAATTGACAATTATTTTAAAAACTGATAAACAGAGTTAATCAAGAGTTGAACATTTCTACTCTTCAAAGGACACCTTGAAAACATGAAAAGGGAAACCACAGACTGGGACAAAATATTCCCAATACATATACCTGACAAAGGATTCATATCTGAGATGTATAAAGAACTCACACAACTCAAGAGTAAGAAGAGAAAAACCCAACTTAAAAAAATGAGGAGAGATTTTAGATGGATATATAAATGACCAGTAAGCACATGAACAAGTGCTCTATGTCATTATGTATCATTGAAAATGAAACTTAAAACCACAGTGAGATACTACAACACGTTCACCAGAATAGTTAAAATCTAAAAGTCTAACACCACCCAATGTTGGCCATGGTATAGAGCCACGTGAAGTCTCATACACAGTTGGTGGGAGTGTAAAGTTGTACCCCACTGTGGAAAAAAGTTTGGTCGTTTCTTATAGATGTAAACTAAGTACTCAAGGATGCTATATGATTAGTGATAAATGTATATCAAACAACTAACATAATTGTTTTAAAAATGGTGTATCTCATTTATTCATTCACCTGTACATGGCTGTTTGTGTTGCTTCCAGCTTGGGGCCATTATGTATAAAATTGCTATGAACATTCGTGTACAAGTTATGTGTCAACATATGATAAGGAAATTGAGAAATGGAAACTGCATGAAATATGGAGGAAAGATGGGAAGGGAGATTACAGGGACATGGGAATTGCTGGGGATGCAGAAGAGCAGAATGATTTCCCAGAGGAAGTGATGATCAGGCTGACACCTGAAGAAGGAGTGAGAGGTGGTCTTAGCTGGAATCTAAGCTTATTGATGCTCCCTTAATAGCCACAAGAGCCTACAGATGGAGCACATTGATATATATCTTTATATACACAGATAAAATACCTTAATATAGAGAACCAGGGTCCAAGACAAGTTGGTCTTATTTTGGACCCCATACTATAGAGGGGTTCTCCTGGATTAATGATGAACACTATTTCTGGCTTCATTGCTCCCCTGTGGGAGTTTAAGGCTTATTGAAGAGACACAGATGCTCATAAATGATCAAAGCAATTTAGCTCTATAGCCTGGGGATGTTATTTCAAACTATACTTTAAAAAAGTTTAAGAGCAATCCTCTGTCACGTCTATTGTATGATTGGTGCTCTCTTCTCCCTATTTGGCTACCTGCCCTCACCCTCCACCACTCAATCCTCTCAAACAACGTAGTTCCTTTGGGCTTAAAAGAAACGGAAGCAATCATTAATTCTGAAATAGGAGGAGTTGAAAATTCCTTCGTAGACTGGAAGAATGTATTTATTAAAGAATATATCAGTGTATCTTTACATTATTGTTTTAAAGGTAACGTATGTATAGGTTAATGAAAAAGAGCCAACAAAACTCGTTGCTGAAAGTCTGGGAATTCCTAACACATTTGGTGTTTCTGGGTAATATGAGAACAGAGGAAATGAGCTGACCATTTGTGATGATGTCAGTGGGTGAATGGTTCATGTGACTCTGTAATTAATTTTAAAGTGACACTTCTAATTCCCTTACGGATCAACCAGGTCATCCTCTCAGAACTGACCTACTTTGATAGGGCAGAGTGAGCCCTCATTCAGTTTTAGTGGTTCTTAAATCTTTAATTGCTTCCTGTCAGGTACTCTGGACCTTGATTTATTTCTCAACTGTGCTCTGTTTTAGTCTGGGTGCTTTTGAGATGCCGAGGTTAAGCCTCTGTGATCCCCCGCAGTAGGACCAGCCATTCTGCGTGACACTATACAGTGTCTGTGTATATGACTGTACGTGACTATACAGTGACTATGACTATAGCTTAATACGTAATCAGATTTCATTAAGATAAAATTCAAACAATATTTTATAAACACTGTGGAAATAAACAAAGACCACCTAAATGAGAACAAGCAAAGGCTAGTTATTCAGAGCTTGCTATAGCAAAGGAGTTGGCCACCATCACTTGTGTTTAGGCAGAGATTCAAAGGCAGGCAGAGGAATGGGAAAGCTTTATAGTGGACAGAGGGAAGGCTTCAGGTTTGCCTGGACTGGAGGCTGGTGGCATGGGAAGCAGTAGCCAGGAAAACCAGAAGCAGGGCATCCTGTGTGATTGGTTAGGGGTGAATATTTGACTTTCTCTGGTTGGTCCTAACTTGGAAGAAGGAATAAACGCTAGGGCAACTGTCAATGATAATTGCTGTCATCAAGTCTTGACCGTTTGCAGATCACGTTATAGCAGTTACTGTTGGGCTTTCTGGATTGTTACTGGTGGTAGCAGCCTCATTACTACAAGTCTAACTTGGAAACAGCCAGCTGACTGCCTGGGCTGGTGGCTGCAGAGTGTGTGTGCGTGTGTGTGTGTGTGTGTGTGTGTGTGTGTGTGCGCGCACGCGTGTGTGCGCACGCGTGTGTGTGCGCGCGCGTGTGTGTGCGCGCGTGTGTGTGTGTGCGTGTGTGCGTGTGTGTGTGTGTGTGTGTGTTTTCTGTACACAACCTAAATGCTAGGATTTATTACACCTCTGGCTTTTCCAAATTTCCTCTGTACCTTCTCATCACATGATTTAGGGTATTTTAAGAGGCGCTATAGGAATGTTTGCACTATGAGACTCAATTAGTTACTCATATTTGGGCACAGGCAGGCATAGCTAATTCAACTGCAGCAGAGTATACTAGGAAAGACGGAAACCCTGAAACTTAACTGGGCACAGGGTGGCCCAGGCCACGCCAGGGGTAAGAAGGAATAGAAAGAAAATGGAGGAATCCAACTGTGATCAAGATCTGGGATAAAGTCTAGTCTTAAAGCAAAGGAAAAAAATTAATGGTTACATTTATTTGCTAACATTAAATATGCTTTTACTTCATGCTAAGTGCTATGTAAAGCATCTTTCTTTCACTGTTCAATTTATTCGTTATTAAAATTCTATAAAGTCAGTTGTTAGACTATCCCTTTCTACAGATGGGAAAATTAAGGCTCAGGAAAAGGAAGTGCTTTGCCCAGGTCCCTGCAGCTAGTGACGAGGAGAGCTGGTACTGGGGACCAGCAGGCCGACTCCAGAGTCCTATTCAAGTTCAACACCTTTCCACTGCCCCCTTCACTCCAACTCCCAGGGGCCCACCCCACATCCTTGAGCTGCGTAAGTCTCTTGGATGGCAGGCAGCCCTTTTGTGTGACAATAGCTAAGTGGTTCAAACTGTGAAGATTAAACGATATGCCATCTTTTCCCCCAAATTTCTCTCTTGAGCATAATGAAGAGAAATAAATTTCACATCCATTGTCTAAGCAAATATCCAACCAGAATAAGAAATTCTGATCTGCCCCTCATTTCATACATTTCTCTTCTTTATGAGCAGGTGTCTCAAAATCGTCTTTCTCGCTTGCATGGAAATGGGGTGTGAAGAAGTTTATAGGGGAAAGAACATGGGAAAGGATTGGACTGTTGGAGAAAGTCTATGGCATCTGAGTTCGACTTTCTTTTCTACCTCCTTCCAGGTAGGATTTAGTTAAATGAACATTTGTTAAGTGGAGCACAGGGCGCCGGACGGTGAGTTGTGGTTCAGCAACAAGTCACAAGAGAAAGTGAAACAGAGAAGTTTATCACTCACAGGTCCTGGAGGAAGTACACAGCATGCCTCCAGGGGCTACACAGGGAGATCAAGGCAGACTGGAGAGAGAGAGGACAGGCAGGACTTCGGGCACATTCCCTTACCAGGAGCCATGGGTGGAGTGCTTTGGGGTTCCCAGGCTAGGGCCAGATTTGTCCACTCAAACCAAAAGAACAGAAAATTTTGCTGAGCCCCCAGGGGTCTTACCTAAGGGGTGAATAAGGCCGACAGACGCAGGGAGCCAGCAGAGACTGCTGACCATTAGGGCTGCTGGTGAGGTCATAGCAGAAACTTACGTTTGCTTGTTATTCTGCCGGCTAACATCTAGGACATGTGCTTGCACGAGGGGACTAGCGTTAGTTAAGGTCTCTGCAGGCCATTGTGCCAAACAAAATGGACGCCGAGGCAGCAATACCATGGAGTAGCTTAGCTCAACTCGACATCTCCCCTCTTTAGTAATCAGTTTCTGTGACTGGGGAATAGCAGGTGGACTTTTCAGCCAACTATTGGAAAGCATGCGGTGTAAGTCGTTGGCCCCAACTGTTGGAAGCTTTCTTTACATTGTGGAGTACTTTGTGTCTGTTTTCAACTCTTTTAATAGAATGATAGAATGCAGTTGCGCACACAGAGGTACATAAAGGTGGGCAGAGAGAAATGGTAGCCTCTTTAATTTGGAAGCCTTAGTAATGATATAATACCTGCACCAAGTCTAACGAAGTACACTTCAGCAGAAAAAGAAGGTTGGAGAAAACCATGTGCAGCGCAAACAAGGCAATAAGCAAAAGCATGGAGGTCTGAATAAGCACAGGGATTGCCCAGGAGAGGATTATAAGCCATCTGATATTACTGGAGTCAAAAACACGAGCTGGATGGTAATATCAGACTAGAGGTCCTTAAACACCCCGTACTTAGTTCAGAATTATGTAAGGAAAAAGGGATGTTCAGAATGCAGAGAAAGTCAAATGGCCCCAAGGAAGAAGCAGAGATTAGTATCAAAACTCCGAGCTTCTGGGCTTCCCTGGTAGCGCAGTGGTTGCGGGTCCGCCTGCCGATGCAGGGGACACGGGTTCGTGCCCCAATCCGCGAAGATCCCACGTGCCGCGGAGCAGCTGGGCCCGTGAGGCATGGCCGCTGAGCCTGCGCGCCCAGAGCCTGTGCTCCACAATGGGAGAGGCCACGACAGTGAGAGGCCCGCGTACCGCAAAAAAAAAAAGGGTATAATCATTTATTTATTCAACCTGTTATGGAAGTTGTGTTGTTTCCAGTTTGAGGCCATTAGGAATAAAGCTTCTATGAACATTCATGCATAAGTGAACATATGTTTTCATTTCTCTTGGGTAAATTCCTAGCAGTAAAATTACTCAGTCCTAGGGCAGTCTTATGTTTACTTTTAGAAGAAACTTCCGAACCTTCTCCCAAAGTAGCTGTACTGTTTTACACTCCTACCAACTATATATGAGTTCAAGTGACTCCATATTATCGTCAATCTGTGGTGTTAGTCTTATAATTTAGTCATTCTGGTGGGCATGTAATGGTAGCTCATTGTAGTTTTTACTTGGATTTCCATGATGAATAATGACATTGAACACTTTTTCATGTGCTTACCGGTCATTCAAATATCTGTCCAAAAACTCTTGCCATTTTAAAGCAAGTGGGGTTGTGTGTCTTCTTATATTTAATATAAATTCTGGATATGAATTCTTTGTCAAGTATATTTATTGGGAATATTTTTCCCAGTCTGGTTTCTTTTCATTTTTTTCAGAGTCTTTTGAAGAGCAGAAGTTTTAAAGTTTTGATTATAGACCAATTTATCAATGTTTTTCTTTTAGAATCCCCCATTTTTGAGACTGACTTACAGCATTGGAGATAGGGGATAGTCTCAGAGACAGCTGCAAAGTATTTACCCTAAATTTCTGGCCCCTCAAGTTTTAGGCAATGAAGTGAATGCTTTTTACTTCCAGCCTGGCCGTAGCAACACAAAGCAGGCCAACCCTTTCACTCCAAGAACTAGAAAAGACAGGCAAGTTACCAAAGACATGTTTGAAGATACTGGCAAGATATACAAATTATGAGGACTAGGTAAGCTGGAACTCAGAGCAGAACTGAGGGGACTTCAAACATGAGCTGAGAATAACCAGTTGTTGTTTTTTTTTTTCTCCTGGGATATTTACTGATTTGGGCTGCAGACAGGCTCAGGCTTGATCCAAACAGAGAACCTCTACTCAAGGAAAGAGAAAACTTGAAAATTTTTTGCGGGGACTTGATCCTGGCTACTGGACTGGGAATTTGAGGAGGCCCAAATGCAACTGGTTTTCTCCACAAGACATTTCGTAAGTTCTGGGGTATATGTGGGAGGCTGGGAGCCTAGACAAAAGAATCTTAAAGCCAGAGTGAAATTTCCAGTAATCCTGACATGCTCGCAAGACAAATTGGAGAAATGGGGCTTTCTTGAAACATGTACCTCCTTTCTCTTTTAAAACGTTTGCTAAACTTTGAATCTTTGGAAATGGAATGTTAAAGAGCTAAGCTCAAAACCTCCCAAGAGCAGCACTGAATCTGTCATTTTTTAGGCCTAAAAAGTCAGTCTTGCAAACAAACGTCAGAAGGGCCGTGCCTACGCCACAAGGATGAAGCCGAGAAGGATCAGAGCTTCCTGAGAGTACAATTTAGCCCTGGGCTAGATCAGTCTCTGCTTGGATTGAGAAAATAGACTTCTCCCCTTATTTCCCAACAGAAGAGAGGGGAACTCTCTCTGGGGCAAAGAAAATCACTTGTAACTTCTAGGGTTCTCTAAATACAATGTCTGATACACATTCAAGAAGTACGAGACATACAATGTGGAATAAAATTGTGACTGCTCATCAAAAAAGAAACACACAGTAGAAACAGACCCACAGATGGTCCAGATATGGGAGTTACAAATTAACGATTTTTAAATAGCCATGATGAATAGAGAGAAGAAGATGAAGAATTTCAATAGAAAATTTGAATCTATAAAAATCAGCAAATATCCTAGAAATTAAAACATGTGAAATTACACATCAATTCAATAGGTTTAACAGCGTACTGGAGATAGCAAACAATAGGAAGAGTGAACTTGAAGATGACTCAATAAACTGGCCAAACTGAAACAGACAGAAAAGAGAATTTAAAAAATGTAAGAGACATGAGGGACACAGCCAAAAGTCTAAACATACATTTATTTGGAGTATTAGAATGGGTCACAAACAACAGCTGAAGAGATAATGACCAAGAATTTTCAAAACTGGTAAAAAACAAAAAAAACCTCATGTCGGGCTTCCCTGGTGGCACAGTGGTTGAGAGTCCGCCTGCCGATGCAGGGGACATGGGTTCATGCCCCAGTCCAGGAGGATCCCATATGCCGCGGAGCGGCTGGGCCCGTGAGCCATGGCCGCTGAGCCTGCGCGCCCGGAGCCTGTGCTCCGCAACGGGAGAGGCAACAACAGTGAGAGGCCCGCGTACCGCAAAAAAAAAACAAAAACCTCATGTCACAGATTCTATGAGCTCAGTGATTTCCATAAAGGATAAACAACAAAGATTATATTGGGACCTATTATCATCAAATTACTGAAAACCAAAGGAAAAGAGAAAACTTCAAAGCATCCAGAAAAAAACCCCACAACAGTACTTTCAAAAGGCAAGCAATAAAACTAAGAACTAACTTTTCAATAGAAACTATGGAATCTTTAAGAAATAAGGGGGAGAAAATGGTAGAACCCCACTGATCTGCAGTATTTCCAATTTGGCAACATTTCCCAAGTTAAAAGATGTTCATACTTTTTCACTGACTAATCTCATATATGTATGGGAGATGAATATGTATATGTTTTAACATATCCGAATAGTTTATAATATTTATCAATAAAAATATTTAGTACAATTGTAAAAACATACATGGATCAGAGAGGATTTCACAGTGAGGACTCAATTGTATCTTGTTTAATTCTTTAAAATAATGAAGAAATGAAGTAACTTGAAAATGCTTATTTCACGACATAAGTCAAATCATTATTTCATCCACCTTAAACTTATACAGCGCTGTATGTCAATTATATATTAACAAAACTGGAAGAAAAAAAATAAAAAATAATCAAAAGTCCTTAAGACTTGGAGGCATTTAAATATGCAGGGTTTCCAGGGATTTTTTTTTTTTTTTAAATTTCTGGTGGTGGAAGGGAATGGTGTGATTTAGGGCATTTCTAGTTATTCTCAATGGCATCCTAAGCTCAGAGCCCTGTCTGTTCTGTGGTGCTATCCATACAAGTGGATTTGACTGCAAAAATGGAAAACAGTATTTCTGTTTCCTCTTGATCTAGAAAGTCAGCAGAACTTGTGAAATGCCTAGCTGACAAGAAAAAAAATCTACCCAAAGACGCCCCTTGAAAAATTACGGTTTATTTATTTATTCATTTACCTCCTTCCTGAATCGAGTTGCTTTTTCCTTTGGGGTCTTTGCTCTGGAAGGAAATTGCTTCTCTTAGTACCAGGTGACATTTCTGCAAAGCTTATCAGCCGCCGATGCCGTTTTCGCTCAGAAACTTTTAGGTATTACGAGAAAAGAGGCTGCTTGCTGGGTGTCGTAAAACCTATTTTCAGATGTGCTGTTTCCAGATGCCTTAGCTTAATCTGACTGCCTGGGAATGCTCAGCATGGTGGACAGCACCGTCTCACATCTGCAGGCGGCAATGATTACCGACAGTTACGGTCAAAACCAAACCCTGTGCCAAAAACATGAGTATCTTGTATTCATGAAAGTGCTGTTACTTCTTGCACAAATGGCCAACAAGCTGTTAAAGGGTCTGTGTATATACTCATCAAGGGGAAAAGGTCACTTGAAAAAAAGCCACTAATTAAAAAATATAAATATAAGGGAGGAGCAAGAATTGAAATACATTCTAAATCAAGCAGCTTGTGAATTTACATTCCATGCTAATGACTTCTACATACTCCTTTTATTAAGAGGGTTTCCAAAGTTTTAATGACGACGTATCAAAGTTTTAAGTAAGGGGGTAGCTAGATCCCCTGTTTTAAATGGACACAGAGAAGTTAGAGCACTCATTTGTGATTTTACAGTGACTGAGATTAGATAAAGATTTTAATGATTTAAACAGGGGACTCAGATTAGATGATGCTGCATTTATCACACCTAGCAGCAAAAACAGACGGGAGGCACTAACTTTTCTTTCCTCATCTTTTTCTCTGCCTGGGAAGAAAATTTTATAGTGAAAATTTATGGGTAAAGACATAAAGCTGCAACCTAAGCAGATGGTGTAGTAGTCTGACCTTAGCTTTCATTTTAAATCAGGTTCAAACCACTTGAATTCCAAAAACTAGTAAATTGCATTTTTTTCTGCTCTTTACACCAAGTCACACATACATCTTGGAATACTATCATTTCCTTGGGACACATGTACAAGTATGTACTGTTTCCTTCTTGACTTGGGATCCATATGGATTGCATTCTTTGTTATTATGGAAAGATCAACACAAAATATCACCAGAACTCCATTAGAGAGGCACTCTTTACCCCACTGGGCCAGCCAAACACTTCTTCCCGTTAACAAATAATAGCTGCACAATAAACACAGGGAAAAGAACCAGTGGACTTTATCAAACCAAAGGTAGATTATATTAAAGCAAGAATGGACCCCTTAAATGATACCTTCAATTGATGATACCATATAGGGCAAAGGTGAAGGAAAAGTCTTTTAGCAATCACTGCTAAAAGATACAAAATTACAAATAAAAGATTTGCTACAGGGACTTGAAAGATGCCTATGTAAGTAAAGGGCTGTGAAATTTAAGCTCCATGATAACATCCACTTCTGCTCAAAACCTTAAAATGTGGATACCCTTTGACTCAGCAACCTAATTCTTGATTATATT
Organism: Lagenorhynchus albirostris; assembly: GCF_949774975.1. Taxonomy (NCBI): domain Eukaryota; kingdom Metazoa; phylum Chordata; class Mammalia; order Artiodactyla; family Delphinidae; genus Lagenorhynchus; species Lagenorhynchus albirostris. Next base: position 17,164,368 of record NC_083104.1, on the reverse strand, counting down.
AAAAATAACTGTTTTAATAAATGTGCAAAGCTATACATTCAAAGATCACTGTCACAGCATTGATTATGATACTGAAAGATTTGGACCAACCTTAATATCTACCAACAGGAAATGAGTTAAATGATTGCACAGCCATCCAATAGAATCAGAGTTATAAAGATAATAATGTAGATCTGCATTTTAATAAGGTCATTAATGGCTAAGTGCATAAAAACTAGGTCACCAAATATAATGTATGAAAACAAGTAAAATATAATTCCTGTTTTTAAAATATTTATCCTCTGATGGGAAGAATGACTTGACTTAAATAGCTCAGGGGAGAAAGAGCCTAAGTAACTACAAAACAAAAAATTAACTCTAGATTGACTGTGGATCTAAATGTTAAAGAGAAAGCAATTAAGCTTTTAGAAAAATAAAATAGGAGAATATCTTCTTGACCTGGGGTAAAGATTTTTTAAGCAGAACACAAAAAATACTCTTAGAAAAGGTAATGTGCATTACATTTAAAGAACTTCTATTTATCAAAAAATACCATTTAGAGGGTGAAAGTGCAACTCAAAAAGTGGAGGAAGATTTTCACAGAAGATGAATAAGAGAAAGGACTAGGAACTAGAACAAAGGCATTCAACAAATCAAGAAGGGAAAAAGCAACAACCTAAGAGAAAATTGGGCAAAAACTTGGACAAAAAAGAAAAAAAAAAAAGATATCCAAACCTAAGAAAAGGTGCTCAGCTTCATCAGTCATCAAGGAAATGCAGTAAAATCCTACTGAGGTTATTTTACACCACCAGAATGGCTACATTAAAAAGAGAGATAATACTACATATTGATAAGGATACATGATAACTGGAACTTTCACGTACTGTTGGGAGGAGTGCAAATAAGTACAATCACTTTGAAAACTCTTTGTCATTATTTACTAAAGGTCAACACAAGCCCATCCTATGACCTAGTGATCCACTTCTAGCCATGCAACCAAAAGAAATGTGTAAACTTGTGCATGAAAAGACTTGTGCTAACTGTTCCTAGCAGCACTATTCATAATAGATCTAAACTGGAAGCTACCTAAATGTCCATTAATAGAATGGACACACAGCGCCATAGCTGTACAATGGCACCCTAGAAAGAAATGAGATGAAATCAATGTAACGGCACGGGAAAAATCTCAACTTAATATTGCGCAAGAGGAGCCAGACCCAAAGGAACGCAAATCGTAGGCGTCTGTTTATGCGGAGCTCAGAAACGGGTCAAACAGATCTCCGGTGTTACACGTCACTGCTTACCGGCTGGAGGACAGCCGCCTTGAATAAACTCGATCAGGCTTATTCCGCTGCTGGTAATGTCTTAGTTTTGGATCTGTGAGCTGGTTCCATGCCTATATCTACTGTGTTAAAAAAAAAAAATCGGACTCTCCTGGTGGCGCAGTGGTTAAGAATCCGCCTGCCAATGCAGGGGCACACGGGTTCGAGCTCTGGTCCGGGAAGATCCCACATGCCGCGGAGCAACTAAGCCCGTGAGCCACAAGTACTGAGCCTGCGCCCTAGAGCCCGCATGCCACAACCACTGAGCCTGCGCTCTAGAGACCATGAGCCACAACTGCTGAGCCCGTACACCACAACTACTGAAGCCCGTGCGCCTAGAGCCCGTGCTCCGCAACAAGAGAAGCCACTGCAATGAGAAGCCCGCACATCCCAACGAAGATTAGCCCCCGCTCTCTGCAACTAGAGAAAGTCCACGCCGAGCAAGGAAAACCCAATGCAGTCATAAGTAAATAAGTGTATATATATAAAAAAAATTGAGCCCTATACTTTAGTTGTGTACACTTTTCTGTTGTGTATGCTATACCCCTACAAAATGTTTATTTTAATAATTGGGTGTAAGGCACTGAAATACTGCTTCTACAAACTAAAGTATTGTTAGTCTTTAAATAGTAGATGAGATAGCTTCCATGGTAAGACAAATTAATACAAAGACAGCAAATGCATCTCCTAAAAAAAGCAGAGAAATGTTTCTACTCTAAATTCTTCCTATTGAGTTTGTCTACAATGGGATCTAATAGATGTTCTCATCCTTGCCTTTTGTCAGTTGGAAGCTCATTTGACTGTTTTTCAGTTTTCCACCTTATTTGTTTTTCCCCAATAGATCTTTCTCTTTTCAAGGAAATATCTGACTACATTTAAGATGACTTCGTAAGTTGGCGAATATAGGAGAACAAAGAATTACCAAAAAAAGTAGAAAGAGATGAATGGATCTCACCACATCCTGTATTTCGTTGCAGTTTTTAAGGGTGATGTCCCATATCCCAGAGGCAGTACCTGAAATCAGATGCTCTACTCAATGATTAGCTGAATAAATTATTGGCGTATGTCAATATACCAATGGGCACCAGAGGAGCCATTATGGTCCATCACATGAACGGTCCAAGTGCTGAGGTGTCTGAGAATGCAATTATGCAGTATAATTCCATCCAGTGGAGAAGATGGCCAATGACCTCTAATTCCACATATAATAAACTGCAGACAGGGATCTGCGGTTAGCCAAAATGAATAAATAATATTATATTTCCCCAAATGACCAAATTTAGCCATGTGGAGAAGCTGATGATACTCATCACAGACATTTCAAATCATCTCTTCTTATGCAACATCTTTGGCTGTGAGCAATCAGCCAATAGGCTGGTCATTCAAACTAATACGTTTTGGAGTAGCCAGTTAGAAACATCCAGCTGGGTAAATGGTTCATAAGAAGCAAAGCGGTATTTCAGGAGTCTGCTGGTCTGGCCAACATTTTAAAGCAATGACTTCCTTTTTGACAGGAATTATCATAAGAGAGGAAAAACTAAAGATAAAACTTCAAGTAAACACAGACTCGTGCTGAAGTTGTTTTTTTTTTTAATTTTTTTTATTAACAGTCAGCAACTAAGTCCTTCATGTAGCCAGTATCTCATGTGCCTCTGATACAAACGACTGTAACATATACAGGAATGTATTCAGAGTTTTCAAGGTCCAGATAGATGGCTATGCCATGAGGGTACTTACAATAGCTATTTTTAAAAGCATCTACTATGGTCCAGTTTCTTTATATATAGATGTCATTTAATTCTCAAACAACCCTGAAACTAACAACAGGCGCAGCTTTAAGATGAGTTCCCCATTCCTAAGCGCTTATGGTTTGCCGGGCACGGCACTGAGGTTATAACTTAATATACTCTCAAGGTATGATATCTGTTTTTCAGAGGAAAATATATTGGAATTTCATCATGAATGTATCTAACTGCCACAGATTAAACCACCGGCCCTTGGCAAACTGAGAGGAAGAAAGAGAAGCCGAGAGAAGGCGGGCGGGGATGCTTCTCGCATTGTGGGTGGGTTTGTTCTGATTCCAGGAGTTGGTGTGAAGAGGGAGATGCAGACTGTTTTCTTGTTCTTCTCAGTGGGTGGGAATCACACTGGGGTGAGGATAAATCAGGTGTTTAAAGAAGCAGTTTTTTTCCACACACATGATCACTGAAAACAAAAAGTCTTAACTTCCAACTAAAAAAAGCAGAAATCTTTCAATGCTAGGCAATGGAAATGATGTTCCTTTTCAAGAGTAGTTTTAAATACCACTGATTTCTGTTTTATGTTCTTACTTTAAAACTTCCCCTTCACCATCACGCCACCCCCCAACCTGCCCCTGCACTCTTAGCACGAAGACCCTAGCTACTCCATTCCCTGGACTGAGTTTAGATGTCCAAGTGTAGAAAGTTGCTAAACGGCGGCATTGAGATTCTAAACAAAATCCGTTGACTTCAAACCCTGAGTGTACCACACACGACATCTTTAATATGAAGTTCTACTTTGGCAGTGACATAGCCAAGGGCAACAGGAAGGCAGTGATTCTCCAGATTTGTGCACGGCCTGGACGCTTATTAAAAAGACATATACCTGATTCAGTTCTGGGAGGTGGCGGGTGGAAGGGCATCTTAATAAGCGCTCAGGTGAAGCTGGTGCACGGGATTAAACGGCTGTACTTTGAAGAACACGGAATTAAAGGAAGACTCAAAGTTTCTTAAACAAAGTACCTCATTACCTAAGAAATACGAAATGATAATTTTCAGTATATTCTTTCAAACTGGATTTGCACCACACTCCAGGAAGAGTCTGATTTTTTCTCTTCACGTCCTGGGGGCAATGTCTCCTCAGAATCTGTGTTCTACAGGCTGTTTTTCCTGGTAGACCTACAACAAAACATCTTCCTATTAATCTAGCGAAACCATAATTTTGTGACACTGTCACTAAGGCAACGGAGCTACGGAAAAATTCCTTCTCATTTGTTAAGTTCTCCTTCATTAAAAGGATGTGAGCCATTAAATAGAGCCATTAAATATGTCTCTGTTTTTTACCTTTTATTTACCGTGATACATTGAGAGGTATTTAAAGGTGGTGGATAGATTGAAGTTTGGAGTCAGGCAATGCGATGTGGTATCTCTGAACTGCCCTCTACTTGCTGTGTGACCTGGAGAACTTACTCAACCTCTCTCTGCATTTTTGGCTCCAATCTCTGCCTCTGTCTTAAATGGCCTCCCCTCTTCTCTGTGGGTATCTCTAGTAAGGACACTTGCCATTGGATTTAGGGCCTGCTGGGATATTCCCAGATGAGCTCATTTTGAGATCCTTAATATAATTACAGCTGCAAAAATCTTTTTTTTTTTCCCAGATAAAGTCACATTCATGGGTTCTAAATATTGGGATGTATATTTGAAATGGAGGAGGACCCTATAGTTCTTCCCCTCCATGTCCTCTGCCTGCCTTTTGTCTGTAGAAAAAACTTTAGTCAAAGAATAAGTTTAATCATGGGACTTCCCTGGCAGTCCAGTGGTTAAGACTCCGTGCTCCCAATGCAGGGGGCCCGGGTTCGATCCCTGGTCAGGGAACTAGATCCCACATGCCGCAACTAAACATCCCACATGCTGCAAATAAAGATCCTGCATGCCTCAACTAAGACCTGGTACAGCCAAATAAATAAATATTTTTTAAAAAAGAAAAAACTGAAAGGCCAAAGTTGAAAATAAAAAAATACCCAAGTTTAGTCACAGAAGCAGGAAAATGCAGAAGCAAAGGAAAACAGTCAAACAAGACCGAATGATAATAGTTTACTCATTAAACAAAGTCAAGGACCTTTAATTCCTCCTCAAGGGCTATAGATAATGTTCTCAGCTGTATCCTCTGTGCTGTCCGATAGATACTGAAAGCCCCACCAGGTGGAAGAAGTTAACTACATGATGAACAGACTGTAGCCATACATAAGCTGCCACAATTCCAAGTAGCCTCAAAGAAATGGGGAAAAGAACGACCCTGGGACTGAAGACTAACGGTACTTCATCAAAATGACACTGATCAGACCACTGCATGACCAATTTCAAGACAACTGTCAGAACTGACTGTGCTGTTTCTACATGTAGCCCCCTCCGCCCTCCTATAAAAGCTCTTGCGCCCGGTCAGTGGTTGGGGAGGGAGTCGGCGTTTGGACAGAGCCCCACTCCCCCGTCACGCTGCCAGCCTCTGAAATAAAGCAAACTTTTCTTTCCACCAACCTCGTCTCTTTATTGGCTTTACAGTAGTGAGCAGCCAGACCCCGCTTTCAGTAACATACTGTCTTGTTTAAAATGGTAATTATCACAATATCTCTGTAAGTGAGGAACATGCGTACACAAACGCCAGCAATCCAAGACTATGAAACTACTATGAGAAGTGGAGAGGAGGAGAAAGATATGGGAGAGATTGCTTCATATATGGGAGTACTGAGAAATGCTTCAGGGAACAAGCCTAAATCAAACTTGAAGGATAAGTAGAATTTTGAACCTCAGATTTGTTTTGTATTTAACAGTGAAAATAACTGACATTACAAGGCTTGCTCTGAGCAGAGACAGATTTCATATAAAGCAATTAATATACAGCCTGTTATATGGTGTTTAAAACATATTTATAATAATTATTATTAAATGTTGCTTTTTCAAGACCTGCCAAATGAATTACCCAAATTGCTGATAACATTCGTTTTCCTGTGCAAAATATCGTACCCGCTATACTTTAAAATTTATTTTCCTTCAACACACAAAGTGATTTTTATATAACCTTCTGAAAGTTGTCAATCATTTCACAAGATAAACAGACAATGACATTTATCCTAGAATATTCTGCCACCTGCAGGTAACCAAGGGGTGCTACAATTCTCACAAAAATGGGCCGCATCTGTTAGTACTGATTAAATGGCTTTTGAGGCAGGGGCCCTTGTGCAGAATCTGGGAGGGCTCAATAAACACTTGTTGCTTTTTTGTTAATATATTATTGTCAGCAGATGTTAGTCAAAAACACTCCTTTAGATAAGACAGTAAAAGATATTTGTGCTTTACGACCATGGTCCTGAATTTTTAACTTCAGAAAAGACACACAGCATCACCTCTTAATAGTACATTTGATCATTGCAAATCAGTGCTTTCCAACGTATTATTCCTGGATCAGCAGCGCTGCGCGGCATCTTGTTAGAAATGCAAATACTTGGGGCTCCACCCCAGAACTGTCATCAGAAACTCTACAGGAGGGGTTCAGAAACCTGTGTTCTCCCAGGATTACCAGGTGGTTCTGTTGCATGCTCAAGTTTGGGAACCAGGATCTGGACTCTTGGAAGTGGGGGGGATTTCTATCGAGTGGGCGAAATGGGGAATAGATCGACGCTGGTGCTTATAGAAGGGAAGGGAGGAGGGGAAGGCAATGAGAACAGCCTGGCCCACCTGCATGGCTTCATAAATGAGCCAACAAAAACTATTACTTTTTGATAAAAATACATCTCATGTATTGCCAATATTGTAACTTGAATACTTCTTTTTTTCTAGCTAGAGTTAGATTTTTTTTTTCTATCAAGACTTGAAAATATAAAGGAAATGTTGGCTTAGATTTTCTGTTTTCTCGTACTTTAAAATCATTTGAGATTAAACTAAATCACTTAAGTAAAATTTTATTCACCCCCATAGCTAAAACCCAAACTGCAAACTCTTTAGAGTAAAAACACATACTATTCCACCTTGCTTCATTTAAAATCAGTGAAAAATAATCATAAAAGTAGGCTATTATTATCAAATACCCTCGGATGGGAGAATACTGTTATTTGCAAGCATGCATTTGAAATCCAGTCATGTCGTCTTTTAATTATGTCAGGATCTCCGGACTGTTTCATAATACACAATAATATATTTGGGTTTTTAAGTCTCTTGAGCTAAAAAGCATCAGAGAGAGGGTAAAATGCCGTAAGCATACACAAAGAGCGACCAAAAGAAACATGAAGTGGTCGTGATAGGAAAAGAAAATGGCGCATCCAAAGGACATTCTCTTACCTGGCAACATGTCGTGCGGGGTGAAGAGCGACGGCACGCAGTTTAGTGACGGTGACTTGCGTCCTCCTAAAGAAGGCAGGTGAGGACAGTGGGCCTCCGGAGTCAGCTGCTCAGGCTGGACGTGCATCCTCCCGACTGACCTTTGCTCACTGACGGACTGGAGCACACGCTCAACCTCCCTCAACCTCAGTTTCCTCATCTGAGGAAAATGCGGCAACAGCAAACCTACCTCACGCGGGGGGAGTGAAGCTTCCCAAACTAATGCCGCAGCTCCCACTGCTTCTCAACCTGGGCGGTGCAACAGCATCGCCTGGGGATCTCTAAAAACGACTACGAGAAGATGTTACGAAGAAAGCGCTCAGCGCAATGCCTGCTGTGTGAGAAGAGCGGGATCCCCATCAGCAATGATTGCTGCTGCCTGTGAGACATTACTCTCCTTGGGGCTGCAAGCCAGGGCGAACATTAAAATCACCTGGAAAACCCTGGCCACCCATCCCCCCCAGGCCCCGCTGGAAGCCTTCCCATCTACTTGATCTGGCTTGGGCACCTGAGCATTTTTTTTAAACTCCCTGAGTGACCGCGGTGTGGAACCCAGGTGGAGAACAGAATTGCCTCACTATTTATTGAAAGATGGATAAATGAGGAGTCTTCTTAACGTTTCCACAATCTCAAAAGGGAGACAGACAAACCACAATGGATTGTTAGGACAATCACCTAAGACTTGAGCACTTAATTAGGGGCTAGATGTCACGTCTCCTTACGGTAACACCAGGCGGTGGGGACTATTATTATCACTGGTACAAAAATGTTAATTTCTCCATTACTTCCTAAGAAGCAGAAGAGTCCCTTGTTTCACAGAAATGGGAGGTAAGTTCAGAATTTTGTGGATGGACGCAGGAATCAGAGAGGAAGCGTCTCTGCATAATGGAGCCTGGGGCATTTAAAATGCCTGAAGAGACTGAGAGAAGAAATCAGAAACAGAGGGGCTAAGGTGCTGAGTGGGGGAGGGGAGAGGAATTGGGGGAGGGGAAGACGGCTTCAGCAAAGGGGAGAACTTTGAAACAGGTGTACATATATATATATATATACACATGCATATATTCACACGCACAAATTCAAGTAAAACAGATGTTCAATAAAAAGTATGAACAGAAAATATATGGTGTGACTGGATTACTTGCAAAAACCAGTTTGTGAACTAGTAAATGTGACCTGTCAACTCCTGTGGACAAGGGGACATGGGAGAGGTGAGGAAGCTGAGGTTTCACAGGGTAAAGAAATTGCCTAGTGTAAAGCACTCGTTAATGGCAGAACTGACTCCCAGGCCTGAATTCTTATCCATTGCACCCTATCAGGTAGACTGTGGCAGGGCCTGTTTTAAAACGTTATGGATGGACATCTTCTCCCAGGGGAACCGGGAAGGTCTGAAAAAGAAGACATTTGAGAGTGAAGGATGACCGGCTTCGGACAAGAAGGGGTAGGAGAGAGCAGCCTGCTTGGAGGTGGCGAGGGGCAAAGATGCAGCACGGGGAAGCACAGAGCACGTGCAGGCAACAGGAAGCAATCTTACAGGGCTGAAAGCTACAACTAATGTCAGAGGATGCTGGGAAATCAGGGGCAAAACAGATGCTTGAGTCAGATTTCAGAGTTCAGCATTTTTTGAAACTTAGACTTAATTTGCAGAACAGTGGGGAGCCGTGATGGATTTTTGAGCAGGGAAACAACACAATGAAGGAAATGACAGCATTTTAAAAAGATGTCTTAGCAGTGGTGAGTTTTCTTACTAAAAATCCAACCATAGATTTTTTTGAACTTAAAGAGACTCTAAAGTTTTTGTCCATCAGTTTCAAGCTGCTGACCCGTGGAACAGACACAGTCCCACAGCCCAAACGTATATTTTGTTTGGTTTGGTCCACATAGTGTGTCTTACTTTTTCTTTTCTTTTACTTTTTAGCCAGAACACGAACCCTCAGATTCATAGTTTCTTCTCATAGTGGGTCGGTTGAACTTTGTGGATGGGCCGGGCAGAGCTAGGAGAAAAGAATCTTTTGCAAACTAAAGTTCTGACCAAAAGAAAAGTGTTATTGGGTGTGTTTCATCCCATTCCAAGTCTTATTTCAAAGGTAGCTTTTTTTTTTTAACCGCCATGAATCTTGCATAACTATGGTCAGCGAGAACTCCCACTCTGAGAACATGCACACCAGCTGAGAACCATCTTCGAAATCAGATGATTTGAGTCTTGGAAATTGACAGTGTGTCTTTGAGCCGGACTTTGGCCATTTATAACTGACCATCCTTTGCCGATGATGCACTTTCAACAGGAGACGCATAGATTGAGGCCACTTGGTAAGGATGGTGATTGATTAATATTGGCAAGTTCTCATTCCCCAAGAAGGGGCTGACTTTCCCAGGAGAATCTCCTCTGTTTATGAAGATGTAAAGCATAGAAGAATTGGCATAAATATAATGAAATACACTTTTCTTCTGCTCGTCTCCTTTCCTGAGTCCTTGTCACACCCTGTCCTCTTCCTGTTCTTAACTGAGCCACAGACTAATTGGCCAGTATTTGCATATAACCCTTCACTTCCGAGCACAAAGTACTTTGAAGGGGGAAAAGGAATCGTCCACATTTTTAAATGGAAAGCGCCGTCTTGATGATTTTTCCATGGTCAGGAATTGAAAACCAACAATTTACATGTATGGAGCAATTTTTTTTTTTAAAGCTTTATATAAGGTTTCTCAGCCTTAGCAGTATTATCATTCTCTGCCAGCAGATGACTCAGTTGCGGAGACTGTCCCGCGCACTGTAGGATGTTTAGGAGCATAATGCGCTCTATGCACTGGGTGCCAGTAGCACCAACACTCCCACTCTTGACACCAGAAATGTCTCCAGTCATTGCCAAATGTCGCCTTGGGTGGGCAAATCTCCCTCAGTTGAAAAATACTGGTTTATAGCCACCTTAATTTTGCTTTCCTGGTTTTTGCCCCAAACTCTCTAGATAGCACAGTTAATAGAAATATTATTAAATTCAGCAATAGGCAAATTCAAATGATAAAATCAAATGCATTTTAATCTTTTAAAATTAAAATTTTAAGAGCATTATGATAAACTGTCCAAAAGTTGTAAATAGATGAAGAAGTTTATGAACAGGAGTCCTACAGAATCGGAGGAGCTGAAAGGAAAAAGGAAGGCTAAAGAGAATATTTTAAAACTTGGAAACTATGTCCCTAGCTAAAGGTTATTTTTAATGTCACTTGGGTATTAATACAATATGGGGTGTGTGAGTAATAGCACATTTTTTCTTCCTTGCCTAGAGTAATTACAGTGGGACACCTAAACATAAATCTAGAAGAGACTTTGAAGCCTGATGTAGGAGCTGGTAACTAATAAGATGCAAAAAGGAAATATAAAAGTAACGAAGCCTATGTATACTATACTCTTTCTTTTAAAATGATTCTTTTTGGAATAAGCAAAATGAAATTCATCTCCAAGTTCTCCAAGCCTGTTATAGAGAAGGCACAGAAAGGAAGAGCTTAGGTTCTCATTTGCTGTATTTCATCATGGTTTAATGTGCAGTAGTTGTACTTTGAACACATAATTTTCATATAGTAGCTGTCTACCCATTCAGGCTAGAGCAACGTAAAAGTTCAGGATTTCAGAAGCAGGAGACGGTCACACCGACAGAACCTTAGGGAATAGTTTGTCCAGCAGGTCTTAACCCTGGTTGTGGATTTCAAATACCTGAAGAGTTTTAAAAAAATATATAGGTGTCCAGGCTCCATGGACAGATATACTGACTTAATTGGTATGGGAGGAGGCGTCACTATTATTTTTAAACACTCCCTAGGTGATGCTAATGTTAAGAACCACTGGTCTAAACCATGGGTTGTAAACCTAAAGGGTTACAGGGACCAGGAAATTAATGCCCATTAATTAGGTGGTCTCAGTGTAAGACAATAGGGCATGCTGGGGACTGTGGTGAATTGGACAGTGGACGCCCTGTCTAAAAACCTTCTGCTGCTCAGTTATGGCCATCTGGAAATGCTGCCCTGATTTTTATTAGAAACCAGACATCTAGATAGTTTAGAGAAATTTCTCTAATTTTTTGGAACATTGTTGAGGGGCCAAATGAAGGACATCTGTAGGCTGCCAGCTTGCAACCCTAAATCCAGTCCAATTGTTTATTTCACCAATGAGGAAATGGAGAACAAGAAATTATACAGCTGCCCACAATGACGTAATTAGTGGCAGAATGGAGATTGGATTCAGAGCCTGACTCCTACTGCAGTATTTATTTGACTTTTCCAATTAGCCCACATTGCTATGCTACAACTGTTCACGATAATGAGAACATTTATTAAGTACCAACAGGATGCCAGGCACTGTGCTAAGTGAAACGTACATACTGTCTTTTTTAAACTTCTTAGGGAATCCATGGAATAGAGATTAATATTTTCCCCATTTTACAGATGAGGAAAGTGAGGCTGAGAGTCATTGACCCACAGAGGTCCAGTAGAGCCTGGCATTGAATTCAACTTACTTAATTGCAAAGTTTGTTCTGTTAACTCTTGGTTACCCTGCTTTCCTGGATGTTTCTTTCCATGTCGTGTAAGGAGTCTCTCTTGATTCCATTTGGAAGAAATGCATACAGCTCTAGTCCTTGGTGTATACATCCAGGTCCAGCCCAGCGATGCTCTTCCTTTGTCCATCTTTGGTGTTTATTATTAAAGCTGACCCTGCTTGAGGTATGAGGTCAACCTTTCACCAGGTCTGCTGGAAGCCCATGAAAAATGACAGCCCTAATGAAATGCACTCTCAGTGAGACCCTGTCACGGCTGGCTGTGGTTATGCACGATTTGCCTGTTTCAGAAGAGATGGAATAAATTGAACGTGGGCCTCTGTGTCCCTCCCTGGACTCTCAGTCAGATTGCGTACAAAGATAAAGGCTTCCCCTGAAGGGCCATCCTAAGGACAAGCTTGCTTTGCAAAGGAAAAAATGTGCTTAAGAAGAACGTGGAACGTAGATGAAGACCGTTTACCGTTCAATGCTAGTCAGAATCAATGAGCATGTTTGCATAACTGACTCAGCATTTGCTGCTCTCTCTTCTTTTTGACCTCAAGCTAACATTATTTCAACAGCTGGCAACCCCAAAGTGTACAAATATCCTTCAGACTTTTCTCCAAATTTTAGATGAGGACTAAAAAATTCATCATGTTCACTTCAAAGCACAGGCGTTCCAATTAAAAACAGAAACTGAGACTTCATTCGTTTGGTATCTAGTCCTTACTCTTCAGAGCCCTGTGCTCCAGCGTAAGGAACTGACTCCTGAGGGCATGACCTGACCCCCAAGGAACTTGGGGTGAATCGGAGGTATACATCGAGTGGTAAAGCAAGAGTGGTCACAATTACCGCTGTGAGTTCGGAACTGCTCTCTTTTACATTGTTTTTACTTTACCAGGTACACAGTTTAGTTATAGGAAAAAAACATAAACAATAGAAATAAAAAGCTCAACATTTCTCCAGCATCCCTCCACTCCAGAAATACCCACCGTTATTGACTGGTGTGTCTCTTCTGTATTTTTTCATACACATATAAATGGCCTTTTTTAAAATGCAAGTAGGGTCATACAGTGAACAGGACTTCAGAATTTGCCTTATTCTCCATTAGCACAGTGTAAAGAAAGGAGGTACGGAGGAACACAAGATGCTCCCTTGCCTGTGACTAATTCATAAGGAAGAGGTTGCATTAACAGCCATGTTTTTGGGTTGGAGCTATAAGTACCCACAGCGCCATGCGTGCAGACCGTGGTAGAGCCGGAGTGATGGGGGAACAGGGACCCTGGGTTCTGGACGCAACACAGAATGGAGCAGTAACTAACAGGAGTCGTCCCCCTGCCACCTCCCTCCCACCCCGCCGCTTCTCACTTTAGTGGAGATGTAGGAAATTTAGACTAAACTCACCATTGTATTTTAGATTCTGAATTCCAGTTGGATCCATAACTGACCGATATCTAAACTGACACACAGCAGCCAACTTAGCTCTTGTTATTTACTTTTACTCTGATGATCCTAGACCCCTCTCAGGTAAACAAGTCTGCAGTGCCTTCATGCCTCGCTTTCGTCACTTACAGGTCCATCCACCCATGGGTCCAGCCACATCCATTCATCCATTTACCTCCACGTTCAACAGACTTTATACAGCATCAACAGTAAACTAGGCACTGGTGAGAAAACACGAGACTATCTTTGGCTTCCAGAAAGCTTAGTCCAAGGATGGGAGAAAGACAAGGCAGCAGCTCTTGTCCAGAGGGATTGGAATTATCATTAAGAGAAGGAAGTGGATGTGACGGGAGAAGGAAGGAGGGGAGCTAAGACAGCGTTAGGCACTCTTGGAAGCCTTTGGGGAGGAACGATGCCTAAGTGTGATTCGGAGGAACCTCATTTGAGTTCAGCCATGTAGAAGATCCTTTGAAAGAGACCCTAACAGAGTGGTTAAAAGCAAGGCCTTGCAGTCAGACATGAATTCAGATCACACTTCTAAAGCGTTGAAACCTCACGTTGCTACTGGATCATGCCTCTAGGGCCATTTTGCAACTTGTAATAGGACCAACTTATCCTTGTGCTGTATCTGCCTGAGTACGGTATATTTCGAGTACAGTTTCCCTTCACCTCCTCCTCCCATCATTTTCCCAACACACTCAATATTATTTCCACCCTCAGATTCCCGGGCTGCCTATTGCACTTCTGAACCCTACTTCCTGCTTTCTTTCTCTTGCATAAAATCATTCCCATTATGCAGGTCATCCCCGCAGGTCTCGGTGAACTTGCAGGAATTCCTTTCCAATGCTGTAGTGCCTGAGATGCTGCAGGCACTAAATAAACATTTATTGACTGCACAGGCAGATCATTGAAAGGAAGAACATCCTATGCCAGTCTCTTGAACTGAAAGGCTTTTGAGTTTCATTTTTTCCTCAAAACAGATTCCTTGAAATTCCAGCATTACCATTCATTACTGCTAGATTGCTCATGAAATGGCATCTCCCCAAAGGCAGACTCTTGGTATTTTTCTTGCCTGCCTCTAGAGAAATGAAAGAATGCAAACTTGTACTAGTGAAAGCCTCTGAATATCTTAACAGACTGTGGAAATATTTGCTTCTTAACATACCTCCAATTTAATAATTTTTAGCCCTAGAAGAGGTTCGCATTCAAGGCATCACTTCACTAGTCCTAAAATTCTCTTCTTGATTATATCGTGGGTATGTCCCTGAAGAAATCATCTCTGGTTAAAACATGAGTGCGGAAGCACAGAACAAAAAGGACATAGAGGGAGGACAAAGGAAGAGACACCTAATCAGATAGCTGGGACTTGTGGAGAAAAGCTAAAGATTCAGAACCATAGGAGTTTCTTTGTTTTTTAAAGGCAGGTTAGAGTTCAAACTGATGTGTAGCAGAGACTTTTGAAAGCAAAAGGGAGAGAAATCTTGGCTTACTACAATGGTGGGTCCCACTGGAATGGTCTCAAAGTTCTCTGCTTCTGAAGGATATCTAGCATATGTAATACTCTAAATTAGTCACAGAAGATTACATACCTTGACGAGGTATGAGTTGATTGAATCGAATGATATGCTAAGTATTTTAAATACATTATTTTATTTATTATCCATGGGGCAATACTATTTTAAGATTTGTACATAAGAAAACTAAGACTTAAAAGGATTAATAACCCAAGGACACAAGGTTAGTAAGAGAAAGAACCAGGATTCAAATGTAAACCCACATTGAAATCTTATTTCAACTATCATCTGAGAGCTTTCAGATACAGTTTGCAAAAAATAAAAAAATTAGTTTAGCATGTAGAGAGCTTGTATTTTAGCTTTAGCATTTAATCCTAACCACTGCACAATTTTAATTTCCATTTTAAAGTTAGGGAAACTGATGGTTGGGAACATTGAGATGCCAAAGGTCGCACAAGCCTCAAAGAGGACAGCCAAGTACCCAACCAGCTACGTCTGACCTTGTTTTCCAGGTATGCTCTCGCTCTTCATCTGCTATTCTTCCTGTGTGTTCTCCCTGGTTCTCTTTAGAGGTTGGAGCTTATACTCTAAATCCTAAGTATCAGTGAGACAGCCGTTGCACCGAGGAAGTCATAAAAGCTGAAACTCAGCCGCCACTGCTTACAAACATTTCTGGAATTTAAATTAGGAGAGAAGCTTACAAAAACTTTTACAGATTTTTTTTTTCTTTTATGCTTTTCGTCTGGGCATTTCTTTGATAAATGCAAGTTTGGGTGGGGATGTTTGCCAAGAGCCTTAGCTGGGAATAAGAAACGTTAACGTTCTTGAAAGGGGAAGAGCGAAGCCTAGAAACAGAATTTGTATGAGTCCCAGATACCCCAGGGAAGCTGGCCTATGCCAACCCACATCGACTGAAATAATGGCCTCTTGAATGTCAATATCTCACAAACTTTCAGAATAGACTTGATTAAGCAAATCTATGTGTGTTAGTCCTACTGCCATGAGGGAGACACCACCACGGCAAAGCCGAGTAATGTTTCAGAATGGGGAAATTAGGGAAGGGTATTTATAAGGTTTTGGGCCCAGTGTGGATGCCTTTGAGGTGTGTCTTGCGAGATGGGGAATGGTTGGAACTGGGCATATTTGACGACATATTAGCTGTCATTGGTAGACACAGAGAGGATAGGTCTTAAATTTAGTCTTAGCGAACAAGCTCTAAGTCTTGATAAATAAGCTATTTTAATTGGTAGGCATTCCTCTCTTCCATGAGGAAGTATCTCCTTCCAGGAACAGGTAGGTATTTATTTTTACCTGTTCAGAGTATTAATATATGCATGGGAAAATATGTCCAATCCCAGCATTTTTTAACCAGGGACAGGAAATTAGCTTGGTTTCAGTTCTTAGACGAAAAGTACCAGGACTGCTCTGAAGGAGGCCAAGGCTACATCGGCCTGTATCAGCCACAGCCCTCTTTACAGGCCCAACATAAGCAAGAGTCCCTCTTTCAATAGTCACCGGATGATTAGGTAAGTTCCCATTGGCGTTACCTTTCCCAAGGGCTTCTCTTACAGTGTTAGAACTTCTAAGCGAAAGAGATAACAGAACTGAAAGGGATCCTCATCCTCTCCTACAAGCACTTACTCTCAAACCTTGCTTTGCACAAGAATCCATCAGGGGATCTCTTATAGATGAAAATCCTGGACCCCACCCAGGTATGGTTGTGAAGTAGGACCCAAGACTCCAAATTCTAAATGAGCATCTCCCCTCCCATCCCCAACTACTACTACCATTATCAAATGATGCTTGTGTTGTGGTCCCAGGACCATGCTTTGAGAAACATTGAGAACTTTGAGTTTTCCTGGGTAGCGTAGGGTCTGGAATTGTCACCTGCAATTGGTAGGTAATCTCTGTGCTCTCTGGAGTTTCCTGTTGGTCCATTTGACATCTCTAAGCATTTCAACATGGCCATGGGTTAAGGAATTAATTGGGTTTACCTTAAATCTCCGGTAGATTATATAAGGGATTGGTGTCCCAGAATCTACAGGATTTGTTTTGAAAGGCAATTCGCTTTATTCATTCTATTAATTATCTTATACCTTGTCAACTCACTTCTGATGCTTCAGTGACAGAGGATCACATTGTGGGTGATGTTTAATGGGAATTTTTTTCATTTGCTCATTTGGAGGACTACAGTCTCCCTTCTGTTTTTAAATAAATTTATTGATTTTTTTTTTTACAAAGTATAAAGCAGCACGTAAGAAACACCTAAAATTCTACCATTTAGTTGTCTTAACATTTATGCTAAGTCTTTGAGACTTTTTTCTCTGCAAACACAAAAGTTCTATAATACTTGGATTATGCTATAATACCTTTTTTTTGCTTCTTTGAAGAAACTATGTCATCAACATTGTTTAACTTAATAAATTTAGTTGAATACTTACATAGTTGTCATTTTTTTGTGTTATGAGGAATCTGCTCCAGGGAATATTCTCGTGCACGTATTTTGGCACAATTGTTCTAATAATTGCTTATGTTAAATTACTACAAGTACAACTGCTGGATCACGCTTGAGATTTAAACACATAATATCCAACTGTCCTCCGGGAAAGCTTACAATTGTGTGTCTCCCACACTCTCAAATGTTGACCACTCAGAGAAGACTCCCATGGTGGTCTCATTCTAAATAAAACTGCATCACCTCCACCCCAGGGTTCTTCATCCTGTTATGTTGTTCATTGCACTTATCACCACTTGACATATATTTCTCTGTTTGTTTATTTTCTCGCTCTCCTAGTGAACTATATGCCCCGTGAGTGGAGGGACTTTATTTCTTTTGTTCACTGTTGTATCTCCACCTCTTAGAAGAGTGGCTGGCAGAGAGTAGGTGCTCAATAAATTTTTGTTGACTAAACTAATGATCTGTTTCTAATGTGAGATATTATCTTTTTTAGTCTCCTTTGTGAAGAGCCATCTTCCAGTTGAATAGGAATGTAAAGTACAGTCATAGGAGGGTAGCTTAGCCAATTAGTGTGTTCTGCTGTACCTGCTCTCCTCTGTTCAGCCAGCTCTTCTTCAAAAGTCCCAGATTTGCTTACTTCAGCTAGGAAAACATTGTTACTGTCAGGGTGACAACATTTTTATCTCACCCATGTAGTGGATATACCCTTAGATCTGGGGTTGGCAAACTTGTTTCTGAAGAGGCACATAATAAATATTTCAGTCTTTCTTGGGGCCATCTGATCCATGTCACAACACTCAACTCTGGTTGGGGCATGAAAACAGGCATAGACAATAGGTGAACAAATGAGTGTGACTGTGTTCCAGTAACACTTTATTTACAAAAACAGGTGGCAGCTGGGTTTGGCTTCCAGGCTACAGCTTGTTGTCCCCTAATTTAGAATCAAACTCTTAATTAGTTTTCATTGATTCCATGTTATACAGAGTCTAGCTCGATCCAATAAAAACGTAATGTGAGCCACAGATGTGAGCCAAATATGTAATTTAAAATTCTCTAGCAGCACATGACCACAAGTAAAAACAAAGAGGTGAAATTAATTTTAATAATACATTTTGTTGAGCCAAATATATTCAAAATATTGTTTCACCACGTAGATATATTGATGCGATAGTTTACATTTTTATACGATATCTTGCGGATCTGGTGTGTATTTGACACTGACAGCACATCTCAGGTCAGTCTAGCCACATTACAAGAGCTCAATAGCCATACTGGCTCGTGACCACTGTGCTGGACAGTGCAGATCCGGAGCAGCCTCTCTTAACCTTGGCACTGTTGACATTTTGAACAGAAACGTTCAACTTGGTTCTGGGGGGCCTGTAACAATACATGATAGGATATCATCTCTTTCCTCTCTACCCACTAGGTTCCAGTAGTGCCTTTTCAATTGTGACAATCAAAAATGTCTCCAGACATCACTCAGTGTTCCTGGAAGGGCAAAATCACTCCAGCTGAAAATCACTGATCTGGAGGAAACATTCTAAAATGAAGTCAATGAATCCCCTGGACCTGCACGTGACATTTAGTGCCTATGTGCTTAGGTACATTTTCGGGTGCAAGTCATAAAGGGGGAAGGAGAGGGTTTATAGCTTTCTATAGTTTCCCAAAGGTGTCTGTGATCCAAAAGAGATTTAAATCACTGATTTAGTGGAAAGCGATGTTAAATTATACAATTTGCTTTCAAACATTTGCTTTCAAAATGAAATCACTTCCCATCATGGACCTAAGTATTTCACTCTCCTAAAGCTGCTCCATGGCTCCGCCCTCTTGACCCTTTACTGTTGCAAATACTGATTTTGAACATTTCATTCCTAGCATTAAACAGCGAGGAAATCCATGAAGAAGTAGATGCTGGTCAAAATACCACAACAATGGAGAGGGATTATAATGCAACATTTTAGCAACCAGAGAATCATTGTTAAGGAAACTTCAAATAGCAAAATGCAAAGGTGGAGAGGTTAGAAGTTAAACTTATATGCTCTAAACATCTATGTGACCTGTTGAGGCTGAGTGGGACTGGGCCACATGCTGTCTTAGATTGTATGAGAAGAAAACGACATAATTGATGCAGAGGGTATTAAGGTTATTGTCTCCTTAAACAGGAGTTCTGATTTACACTCCAAACACTGCTTGACTTCTTACATCTACCTGCAAACTTGGAGTGAAATTTGCCTACGACGACAAGGCTAACGAAGGTCAACTATAATGAGCTTTTCCCATTTCCTCCAGATGCTATAAAATATTAGGATGAGTTGATAACATCATTAGAATATGAACAATCCCTACTGGAGGTGGGTATCCAAAAAGAGAGCTCCTCAACCATCAGCTTCCATTCTGAGTCGATTATTGTCCCTATAAATTGACCCTCCCTTGCTAAATCTGTGGTGCATGGGGAGGTGGACCCAAGTGCTTCTTGTGCAGTTAAAATTTGTGTTCTGAATATGAATTGACTGAGGTTTGCGTGGGTGGCTGTTACTAAGAGATTTTCTACTTCTTTTCTCTAATTGAAATACTTTCCCCAATTCCTACTTGTTTTTGTGCCAAAACTCACTTCCATGTTTAGTTGCATAGAAACTCTCTACTTTTCACACACTGTCTTGGAAAAAAGGCTGAGCCATTTACTTGGTCCACATTTCCCATTTCGGAAGGGCTTACATTTTTGATGTTGCATCATTTTAGACTTTTGATGCTACCGTATTTTCTCGCAATGAATTCATACTTATTGTTAGAGAGAGGTACTGACAGGGCTGAAGGAGGATAGTATTCTTTATACACCTTTAAATTTACGAGCTTCTACTAGATCACCCTTTTCATAGTTTACTTGGAGCCAAAATTTTTAAAGTATGACCTGTAATCATCTTACAGGTAATACAATTATACTGAAAACAGCTCGTTTGCTCCTTTCCTGTTTGCCCATTTCTGTTCCCCTCTAACCTTAAAAGAATCTAATTATAGGAATGAGATCACTAGGTAATTTAACCTAATTCCTGACTTAGGCTCTCCTGAATGCACACCGTGCCTTGTCTAACCTGTCCATTCTTTTCCTAGATAAAAAGAAGAATAAAGATTTAAGCAGTTAAAAAAATGACTAGCTCTCTGCCCTCAACAGCCCCCTAAGCAATCCTGCAGGTAGATCACTTGGGCAAGATACCATCTGAAGAAAGAGTCAGCCAGCCTGCAGTCAACAGAGGATGATGCCGAACCCAACCTCCGGCCTTGATGATGATTCACTGAGATTCTTCCCACCCCCACCCCCACCCCCCATTTTTCCCTTAAAAACTGTCATGGCTGAGCGGACTCTTTGGAGTCCACCATCCCTCCAGATTGCTGGCTTTTCGGATTAAAGCACCTTTCCTTTCTATGACAATTGCCTCTCCAATTATTGGCTACTGAGTTGTGAGCAGCCGAACCTGGGTTTGGTAACAATATTGCATTGGTGTTAAAATTATTAACGGAAAAAGGTATTCCAGTTTTGGAACCACAAAATATGTTACAACTCTGCTAAATCTATCTTGGCATTTCTTTATGTTTTAATATACCAAGATGCTCAAGAATACAGGTGTCTCAGGCCTCCCTTGATGTCTGACAGGCTTATCCAGTCCCTCAGCTCCAGAGGAAAGTGAAGACATGGACACTTGCTAAAAGGAAGACCCCGGAGGAAGGTGAGGGGAGACTGTGGGAGATCAGATGGGAACAGACAGGACCCAGAGACATCGTGAGGTGGTCAAGGCAGACTTTAAAATAAGAAGGGAAATAAATACCCTCAGAAAACCATAATTCAAAAAGAGTCATGTACCAAAATGTTTCTTGCAGCTCTATTTACAATAGCCAGGAGATGGAAACAACCTAAGTGTCCATCATCGGATGAATGGATAAAGAAGATGTGGCACATATATACAATGGAATATTACTCAGCCATAAAAAGAAACGAAATTGAGCTATTTGTAATGAGGTGGATGGACCCAGAGTCTGTCATACAGAGTGAAGTAAGTCAGAAAGAGAAAAACAAATACCGTAGGCTAACACATACATATGGAATCTTAAAAAAGAAAAAAAAATGGTTCTGAAGACCAGGATTTCCTAGGGGCAGGAGAGGAATAAAGACACAGACGTACAGAATGGACTTGAGGACCTGGGGAGGGGGAAGGGTAAGCTAGGACAAAGTGAGAGAGTGGCATGGACATATATACACTACCAAACGTAAAACAGATAGCTAGTGGGAAGCAGCCGCAGAGCACAGGGAGATCAGCTGGGTGCTTTGTGACCACCTAGAGGGGTGGGATAGGGAGGGTGGGAGGGAGACGCAAGAGGGAGTAGATATGGATATATATATATATATATATATATATATATATATATATATATATATAGCTGATTCACTTTGTTATACAGCAAAAACTAACACAGCATTGTAAAGCAATTATACTCCAATAAAGATGTTAAAAAAGAAAAAAAAAAAAAAGAAGGGAACTAAATGACCCAGAGTATGACTAGGACACCCAAAGCTAGACATTTGTCACAGGAATGCAGGGCCATCAGCTTCTTCACCAAACACCCACATCAGCTGGCAGGACGGCTCTGCTTCCAACAAGAAGCAAAGGCCTTGCACCTCCACGTGAGGACCGGCTCATTCCAGAGAGGGATTCCTTCAAGCAAAAAAGGGTGTCACAAAGGAATGTGATAAAAGTGAGATCAATGAGCCTGAGGACTCAAAAATACCTTCCCCACCTCTTCCTGCTAAGTCAATTGAAATTGAAATTGACTCTGAGCACCTGTGTCTCTCAGCCTTTTGCCCTCCGGAGACGACTTTAAAGGCAAACAGCCTCCTTCACCAGCATCTTACAACGACTGTACAATGTAAAACAAAGCTCGATCTAAAGACTTTGTGGACTTATTCTTAACTATCAGGGTCTCAAAAGATTTGGGTCCATCTGTTAAAAAAACCTGAGACTTGAAATAGAAGACACTTTGAATTTTACTTGACTAAAAAGTGCTTCAAATTCTGCCACTGGAGGGCACCTGTTGACAATATTACTCTCCCACCATTATTCCGTCTTATTTGCCTTGCTAACTTAGCAAAGGCTCTAAATTAAAGTCCTGTTTCACAGATTAAATTGGAGCCGCTTTATCCTTCATAATTCAGGATTTCCAAGACCAATTTCTTAGAATAATTGGAAATTACAACATTTCATACTCATTTCTGTAATCAGTAGTTTTAGCCCACTTCGCATTAACCTAGGAGGGTCACTCTCTAAAGAAATGACAGGGAAATGTTTACACATCATCATTCAGTAATCATTGTTTCTCCTCGGAGTAGATCTGCATGATCTAAGCACTGAAAATGTCCAGCTTAGTAACATTTAAAGAATGACCACATCCAGTATAAATATTTAAGTTCATTTAAAAAATATTATTTTCAGCTTGTTTCAGAAATACTTTGAGAGACCTTGAACCAGATATTTGAAGTTTCCCCCTCAATCTTAGCATCCTATTGCGTCATTCATGTGCATTAATGTTCTTATAGGAATAATCATCAATTAATAATCTGACTCTACTGCTCATACCATGGTTCTCTCTTAACTACCAAACGCTACCAAGGCTAATGTGTGTGAACCAAGGAAAAATAACTTCCGTGGGGAAAGCTGTCTTTAGGAATCCTACTTTGAACCAGAAGAATCTATTCTCTTGAGACCATCTGCTGGAGAGAAGATGGTCTTACCAGCCCCCCTTTGAAGTTCAAATTATATAGATTTGACTTTATCCTTATCTTATTTTGCACCCCACCCCATTTGTCAGATACTTATCTGCTCGTCTGCTTTAATCATAAGCATCATTTGTTCTGCTTATTATTTCTGTTTACTAGTCTTCTTGGATAACGTTAGTCTTCACTACTCACCCCAGTCTGAACTCATACAAAACTAGGACACAGGGAAATTGCGCATTGCGATCATTTCGTTCTCATGAGGTTGCCAATATTTGGGTATTAACTGGCAAAGGTGGCCGAAGACACAGATTTGTTTATCACTGGCAGAGCTGTCTTCGTGTGTGCTGTTTGCGAAGCTTTTCCGAAAACTGTAGCTCCAATATAACTCAATATCTTCCTATGTGAAATACTTCTTTGGATCAACACTCAAGAATTTTGTCTTCAAAGAAAAAAAATGTTAACATGTCTCAAACACCTCGTAGGGATGTCTGACATTAAATGAATTATGTTAAATAATCAGTACCAGCACAGTGCCACACACAGAGAGGCTTAATAAATATGAATTTCTACTCTGCTTCCCTACTTCCACTTCCTTTCTCCTCCCCCACCCTTTGGTTTCTTTTTTAATTTTTTAATTTAATTTAATTTTTTTACACAGCAGGTTCTTATTAGTCATCCATTTTATACACATCAGTGTATACATGTCAATCCCAATTGCCCAACTCATCCCACCGCCACCCCCTTTTCCTCTTAGAGCCTCGAGCCAGATTTTATATCAGTCAGAGCAACTGGATTGACCAATTTGGTAAATGATTTGCTTCCCTCCTCTTTTCTCAAGCTTGCTATTTCACTATAGAGGCATACCTTGTTTTACTGCACTTTGAAGATACTACATTTGCAGTTTTTACAAATTGAAGGTTGGTGGCAACCCTGCATTGAGCAAGTCTGTCAAGCGCCATTTTTCCACCAGCATTTGCTCACTTCGTGTCTCTGTGTCACATTTTAGTGGTTCTCACAATATTTCAAACTTTTTCATTATTATTATGATGTTTTATGGTGATCTGTGACCAGTGATCTTTGATGTTACTATTGTAATTGTTTTGGGGACCCACAAACCGCATCCCTGTAAGATGGTGAACTTAATCAGTGAACGGCGTGTGTGCTCTAACCTCTTCCAATGACCAGTCCCCTGTCTTTCTCCCTCTTCCTGGGCCTCCCTATTCCCTGAGACACAACAATGTGGAAATTAAGTCAGTTAATAATGCTACAATGGCTTCTATATGTTCAAGTGAAAGGAAAAGTCAAGGGATGCGGCAAACTTCTTTGTTGTCTTATTTTAAGAAATTGTCACCAAACTTGCAGCAGTCACCCTGATCAGTCAGCAGCTATCAACCTGGAGGCAAGACCCTCCACCAGCAAAAAGAGTATGACTCACTGACGTCTCAGATGATGATTAGCACTTTTTAGCAATAAAGCATTTTTAAATTAAAGTATGTACATTGTTTATTTGGACATAATGCTATTACGCACTTAATGGACTAGTAGAGTATAAATATAATTTTTATATGCACTGGGAAACAATATATGCACGTGACTTGCTTTATGGCGGTGGTCTGGAACCAAATCTGCAATATCTCTCAGGTGTGCCTGTATATTTCTTTCTTTTCAAATTCTTTTTTTTAATGAGGTGGGCCTAAATTTTAAAAAAAGTTATCTAAATGATTTGGGGCAGAAATGAGTATCTGAGAAAGGAATGCAATAGTTCCTCCTGGGTTGTGATATTTCTGAATACTCCCCATCATCAGAGATGTTTAATCAGAGATTATGTTATCACTTACTAATATTCTTCTAGGGGGATCTATGCTTTTGAATTAGGGTAGAGCCAGAGTATTGTGGTTGAAAATATATGAGCTCGTAGTAGCACAGAACTGAGTTCACATTCTTGTTCTGGCATTTACAAGTTGGGTAAATTTGGGTAGGAGAGAATTAAGAATCCTGTAACTCCTTTCTCTCAGCTATAAAACCGAGAATGATAATCCTTAGCTAATGGTATTGCTATGAAGATTAAATGAGATAATGAAAATAAATGAGTTTGATATCACTTTTTCAAAATTTTTTGCTATTGCTACTCCACTAGGTGGTTCCTAAAAGATCCTCTGATTCTGGAGATTTTAGAAATTGGCTTTTGCATAAAATGATAGGTTTCTGCCTGTGATGCTTTACACAGTCCCTCTGCTTCACCCAGCAGCTCATCTCCCTGGCCATCCACACACTCAACCCTCTCCGACACTGCACTTCAGTTCACACCTGTCCTTTTCATCAAGACCTGCCCCATCATCACCGCCCCCCCCCCCCGCCATTTACTTATCCTTCAAGGTCCAACTCACATCACATGTCAATGAAGCATCCTTGGTCTAGACCAAGAGGGCCTGATTTCTCCCTCCTCCAAATACTTCTCATTCTTATTATTTCCTTCTTGTTGGGTGCAGCTTCCCTGGTTTTCCAAAAGCCAGGTTGGTTATTTTACTGGTTGTTGTACTTAACTCCAGTGAAGCACTTGCCACAAGACTGAACTCCTTGAGGGTGGAGTCTCTCTATCCCAAACACCTAACTTGATGCCTAGCACAGAGTAGTCCCTCAACAAACACTGCAGAAAGGAACCACTAATTTGGTATTGTTGTTATATTTTTGTATATATTTATTTTCTGTTCTCATAAGAGACTTAAAATTCTTTGAGGTCAAGCACCTACACAGGACACTGATGTTGAAAAACAAATCTGGGGTGAGAAAAAAAAAAAACCCAGACATTACGTATCTCGAGATGGAAGAACACACCACCACCTCTGAAGGATTCTTGTCAAAAGAACTGAACCTGAATCTGATAAAGCCCTTAGATCCAACCACTATTTATAGGAAATACAAAGAGTAGATGAACATGTTGCTGACACCATGAGCTTGCAAAGAACAAAATCCAGACAGTGAGATGTTCTATCATAGTAATCAGCAAACCACAGCTTGTTCTTTGCCCGGGTGGGTACACACTCAAGGTAAGAATGGTTTTACATTTTAAAAGGGCTGAAAAAAAATAAACAAAGAAGAAAATGTGACATAGATGCCTGCTCTAGAGGACTAATGACCCAGTTTTCTTCCCCCCAAATAAATTGCAAATAAAAAGAGAAATTAAAAGAGACTGAAGTCATAAATGAACTGTTTGCCGTGAATTGATTTTGATTCTGATTTAAACAAGCTATAAAACAGCAAAAGAAACCTTATTAACAATTATGATACAACTGGTATTTAATATTTTTAGATACTACTGACAATATTTTTAAGTTGTGATAACGGCTACGTTTTTTTTAAAACAGTCCTTATCTTTCGGATATACATCCTGAAACACTGCTGGATGATGCTGTGTGGGATTTGCTGCACAGTAATAAGTGTAGGAGGAAGAGGACTGAGTTATGGATAAAACAAGATTGTCCATGGTTTGTAATTGGTGTAACTGGGCAACTGATTCATGAGAATTATTATACTCTTCTATTTTTAAATATGATTGAAATTTTGTGTAACAAAAAGTTAAAGAACAACAAGGTCCTACTGTAGAGCACAGGGAACTATATTCAGTATCCTGTCATAAACCATAATTGAAAAGAATATGAAAAAAAAGTTAAAGAAAAAAGTAAAGAGAGTTTGGTGTTCTATCAGGGACTGATTTGTCTAATGACCTCTCTCAAAGTACTTAGACCAAGTCTGATTTCAGTTTTCTTACCTGTAAAATGGAGATTAAAGTAATGCCTACTTCATGGGGTTATGGTGAGAATTATGTGACCTAATGCCTATCCAGAGCTTAATGAACGCCTTGCACATAATGAAGCATTCAATTATTGCTGGACAGTATTGCTGCTGCTGTAGTTATTTTAACCCTCATTATCATTAATATTGGTGGGTATTGGTTGATGAGATGGAAGATAGACTACTGAGTTGGTACAGTAACCACGTGGGCCTGGAGGAGAGCAGCAGCCGTGGAGGACGGTGGGGACCACAGAGTCCCCAGGAACCTGTAGGTAGAAATGGCGACTCTGGGCTGAGTTATGTTAGACCTTGTAATAATGTGGCGAAGGACAGGCTGTCCAGCTGGGAACTGAGATTTTCCACTTTGGGAATATTATCTTGGAACTTGAAGGTCAGGGAGCAAGCAATACAATCCACTCTCAAACTAAATCTGAAAGCCATTTCTGAAGCCCTACTTTACCATCATCTTGTCACTGATGGGCTATGTTTTGCCAGAAATAAACACTGCTTAACACAGGCTTAAGGGGAAAAACAACTCGCATACTATTGATTTCCCAAATCCTCACTGAACATCACCATTTCATGGAGGCCATAGAGCACCTTGATCTAGAGCATGCCTGTCACACAGTGCGGTCTTTGAAGACATAAAGAGCTTGCCCCACAATGAAAAGCCACACACTGCTTTTTTCATTGAAAAAGCCTTGCTATGAAAAAAAAAAAAACGTCATTGGATTTAAACAGTATGCTTAGTGACGTAGTTAATTCACATTCTGGTCCAATTATGTTGACTGTCTGGTAACTTGTGTAAAGTCCACATTTTTGAGTAAGACAAGTTTAGAGTACTGGATCTTAACTGGGGGCACTTTTGCCTCCCAGGGGCATTTGCTTATGTCTGGAGACAGTTTTGGGGGTCACACCTGAGATGGGGGGTGCTACTGGCATCTTGTGGGTAGAAACCAGGGATGCTGTTAAATATCCCACTGTGTACAACACAGGCCCTGCAACAAAGATGTTATCCAGATGCAAATGACAGTAGTGTCAAGACTGAGGAACTTTTTTAGAACACGGCTTTAGAATCAGTCAGAGCTGGAAATCAAAGCCCTGCTCTGCACTAGCTATCTATTTTACGTTTGGTAGTGTATATATGTCCATGCCACTCTCTCACTGTGTCACAGCTTACCCTTCCCCCTCCCCATGGCACAGGGCGATCAGCTCGGTGCTTTGTGACCACCTAGAGGGGTGGGATAGGGAGGGTGGGAGGGAGGGAGACGCAAGAGGGAAGAGATATGGGAACATATGTATATATGTATAACTGATTCACTTTGTTATAAAGCGGAAACTAATACACCATTGTAAAGCAATTAGACTCCAATAAAGATGTTAAAAAAATAGTTGTTCAATGTCACACAAATAACAAGTGACAAAAAGAGATTTTTCCAGCTTTGCTTCATTCATACTCACAGCCTTTCTCTTTCCATTTTGCTCGTATTTCCAAAGGATCAACTTCAGGCTTCATAGTTTACAGTTTATTGTCTCAACTGTATTTAGGTTAAACCGTAATTGCTAGTATTCAACTATTCTTGACCAGCAAATATGTTATTTCCATATAAATCCAAGGCAAATTTTGTTTTCTATGTCATTTCCTGCTTTCTCCATTATTTTTCCTATTCTTTTCATTTATTCTGTTGTACTTCTAACTTGTTAAGTTTAAACACATAGCTCATTATTTTTTTCTGTTCTTTTTCTATTATATATATGAAGTTTATAAATTACAAATACTTTGGCAATATTCCATTAATTTTGATAAAGAGTACTTCCATTATCACTTAGTTCCAAATATTTTCTGGTTTTGATTCCTTAATTCATAAGTTATTTAAAACTATGCTTTGAATTTAAAAAAAAAAAAAAAAAGCCCTGCTCCGCCACTTAATAAAAGGGTGACTGGGAGCAAAATGTTTTGTCTCTGTAAACACCAGTTTCCTCTACTGCCAAGTGTTGAACTGGCAGGGCTGTTTGCAGATGAGGTGAGCAGATGCAGACTGACTCTTTTTTTCTTCCATTTTATTGAGATATAATTGCCATATGGCACTGTGTAAGTTTAAGGTGTAAGGCATAATGACGTGACTTACATACATTATGATACGATTATCACAGTAAGTTTAGTGAACATCCTTCATCTCCTATAGATTCAAAATAAAAGAAAAAGAAATATTTTTTCCTTGATGAGAACTCTTACGCTTTACTCTCAACAACTTTCCCATATAACATACAGCAGTGTTCATTAGATTGACTCTACCATAAAAGAAAGAAAGTGTGCAACGTAGAGCAGTTATTATTATTATATTTTTAGATAAGGCTCATTCTGGTGGCCCATGAATTGTCCATGGACTCACTAAATTAAGGGCAAAGACAGTTATTTCCCTCCCTCCCTCCCTCCCTTCCTTCTTGCTTCCTTTCCTTCCCTTCTTTCCTTCCTCCCTGCCTTTCTTCCTTTCGTAGATAACAAATTGCAACGACTTATTTGCAGTCTTTTACTATGAAGACCTAAAATGTAAATTCATTTCATGTCTCATTGAAGAGGAATGCAAAACAAAATACAATGAAACCCTGGATTCCTTAAGAGATAAACTCTATTGTCAGAAAGAGCCACTCCATAGGCAGAACCGGCAAATTCATTTTTTAATTCCTCTTTTGCCCCTTAGGATGAAGTATGATGCATGCCTGGGAGCTTAATGGTTTACAAGTTGGGACTCCCACTGTGTCGTTTTTTGCTGGTGATTTTATGATTCTCCTACACACAACATGATGGATTCTTAAGTATCCCGAGCTTTTAATCTGTACTTTTTTTGCAGCTTGAGTGAAACCCTTCAGGCAGTGCTGTGAAGATGTGGTTCTTAAATAAAATATTTTTCTACTGTGCTAATAATTCACACATTCTCCACATTTCTCTTCTATACTCAGGGTCAGTGGGATACATCCATTTTTCTTAATTCTATCTGGTCTGTTTTTCTCTGGCTTCCAACAGCTTTTTATGAAAGCACAGCATGGCTTATTCCAGGTGTTGGTATTTGGGGAGGGTGGAGGATTCTGGAGTGGCGGAGGGGGGGGGGACATTTTGTTCTTCTTTTCCCATCACTCTATTGACAATGAACTTTTAATAATTTGAAAACTCTTTGTAAGTGACCTAATGTGAAATATCACATTACAAACCCACATAGGAGACACAATTCAAACATTAAAGCAATAATACAATTTCATCCTGCTTCTAAGTTTTAATGGAGTGTATTTTATTGAGAGCCGGCATACTTTTTTCCCCATCTGAGAAGCCATTTACTTGCTGGATTGCTAAATCTCTATAGAGTTGACATTCTTCCTTTGAAAAGCTGGATGTTTAGATTTCTGGGTCAGATGGAAAGATTGCAGTGTTAGAAGTGGAAAATGTCACAAATTTCAAGTGTGAGCATATGACCTCACTTATGTACATATGCCACCATGGCTACTGGGACAGGATGGGCAGTCAGTAAACAGTTATGCCTACTTAAGGCTCCTGCTTTCCCTAAGACCTTTGGACAATATGATGTTGTCCACCTAATATTATTTTTTTAATCAAAATACAAAAATTGCATTTGAGTAAATAAGTGACTAAACAGTACAAAATTGGCATATTTTTAAAAAGTTCCTTTAGAGACTTCAGGCATGCAAAATCTTTAAACATGATCTAAAGCCTATTTTCCTTGGCATATGCGTTGTTTCTTAAAAATCTGACCTTAAAACCAGAGGAAGTTGGAAGAATTCTGTGTTCTTCCTTCTGCACTCTCATCTATTGTGGTTAGTAATTTAGTTCAGTTCTTACAGTCCAGGTTTCTGAGTGTCTTCTGGGAGGGAAGACCCTTCTCCTTTTCTTCCTGTGTTTCTGCCCACTGTGTTGGAACCTCACCAGGGCCAGACTCTCCACCCTACCAGGGAGGCCCCGGCTCCTCCAGCTGCCACATCTGTGACTAGTTGGGTACAGTCAATTTCAAAGATGTTGTTGTAGGAAGACTCGTTTTGGCCTTGGATCCAAATGACATTTTCCAATGCAGTTTCACCACTAATAAAGGTAATCACTCAAATTTCATTTCTGGGTCAGTTTCTTTCGTTCTTTTATTTTTTTTAATTGATCTTTATTGGAGTATAATTGCTTCACATTACTGTGTTAGTTTCTGTTGTACACCAAAGTGAATCAGCCGTATGCATACACATGTCCCCATATCCCCTCCCTCTTAAGCCTCCCGCCCACCCTCCCTATCCCATCCCTCTAGGTCATTGTAAAGCACTGAGCTGATCTCCCTGTACTATGTTGCTGCTTTCCACTATCTATTTTACATTCAGTCGTGTATATATGTCAATGCTACTCTCACTTTGCTCCAGCTTCCCCCTCCCAGCCCGTGTCCTCAAGTCCATTCTCTATGTCTACATCTTTATTCCTGCCCTGCAACTAGGTTCATTAGTACCATTTTTTTAAAATTCCATATATATGTGTTAGCATACAGTATTTGTTTTTCTCTTTCTGACTTAGTTCACTCTGTATGACAGACTCTAGGTCCATCCACATCACTACAAATAACTCAATTTCATTTCTTTTTATGGTTGAGTAATATTCCATTTATATGTGTGCCACATCTTCTTTATCCATTCATCTGTTGATAGACATTTAGGTTGCTTCCATGTCCTGGCTATTGTAAATAGTGTTGCGATGAACATTGTGGTACATGACTCTTTTTGAATTATGGTTTTTTCAGGGTATATGCCCAGTAGTGGGATTGCTGGGTCATATGGTAGTTCTATTTTTAGTTTTTTAAGGAACCTCCATACTGTTTTTCATAGTGGTTGTATAAATTTACATTCCCACCAACACTGCAGGAGGGCTGCCTTTTCACCACACCCTTTCCAGCATTTATTGTTTCTAGATTTTTTGATAATGGCCATTCTGACTGGCATGAGGTGATACCTCATTGTAGTTTTGATTTGCTTTTCTCTAATAATTAGTGATGTTGAGCATCTTTTCATGTGCCTCTCGGCCATCTGTATGTCTTCCTTGGTGAAATGCCTAGTTAGATCTTCTGCCCATTTTTTAACTGGATTGTTTGGGTTTTTTTTTTGATATTGAGCTCCAAGGAGCTATTTGTATATTTTGGAGATTAATCCTTTGTCTGTTGTTTCATTTGCAAATATTTTCTCCCATTCTGAGGGTTGTCTTTTTATCTTGTCTATGGTTTCCATTGCTGTGCAAAAGCTTTTAAGTTTAATTAAGTCCCATTTGTTTATTTTTGCTTTTATTTCCGTTACTCTAGGAGGTAGTCAAAAAAGATCTTGCTGTGGTTTATGTCAAAGAGTGTTTTTCCTATATTTTCCTCTACGAGTTTTATAGTGTCCGGCCTTACATTTAACTCTTTAATCCATTTGGAGTTTATTTCTGTGTATGGTGTTAGGGAGTGTTCTTATTTCATTCTTTTACATGTAGCTGTCCAGTTTTCCCAGCACCACTTATTGAAGAGGCTGTCTTTTCTCCATTGTATGTTCTTGCCTCCTTTGTCATAAATTAGGTGCCCATATGTGCATGGGTTTATCACTGGGCATTCTATCCTGCACCATTGATCTATATTTCTGTTTTTGTGCCAGTGCCATACTGTCTTGATTACTGTAGCTTTGTGGTATAGTTTAAAGTCAGGTAGCCTGATTCCTCCAACTCTGTTGTTCTGTCTCAAGATTGCTTTGGCTCTTTGGGGTCTTTTGTGTTTCCATACGAATTGTAAAACTTTTTGTTCTAATTCTGTGAAGACTGTCATTGGTAGTTTGATAGGGATTGCATTGAATCTGTAGATTACTTTGGGTAATTCAGTTATTTTCACAATATTGATTCTTCCAATCCAAGAACATGGTATATTTCTCCATCTGTTTATGTCATCGTTGATTTTTTGCATGTTTTATAGTTTTCTGAGTACAAGTCTTTTGCTTCCTTGGGCAGGTTTATTCCTAGGTATTTTATTATTTTTGTTGCAATGGTAAATGGGAGTGTTTCCTTAATTTCTCTTTCTGATTTTTTGTTGTTGGTTTATAGGAATGCCAGAGATTTCTGTGCATTAATTTTGTATCCTGCAACCTTACCAAATTCATTGATTAGCTCTAGAAGTTTTCTGGTGGCATCTTGAGGATTTTCTATGTATAGTATCATGTCATCTGCAAATGGTGACAGTTTTACTTCCTCTTTTCCAATTTATTTCCCTTTATTTCTTCTTCTTCTCTGATTGCTGGGGCTAGGACTTCCAAAACTATGTTAAATAAGAGTGGTGAGAGTGGACATCCTTGTCTTGTTCCTGATCTGGAAATGATTTCAGTTTTTCACCATTGAGTATGATGCCTGCTGTGGGTTTGTCATATATGGCCTTTATTTATGTTGAGGTACTCCCCTCTATGTCTATAATCTGGAGAGATTTTATCATAAATGGCTGTTGAATTTTGTCAAACGCTTTTTCTACATCTATTGAGATGATCATATGGTTTTTATTCCTTTATTTGTTTCTTTTGTTTTTGTTTTTTTTTGTTTTTTTTTTGGTGGTACGCAGGCCTCTCACTGTTGTGGCCTCTCCTATTGCGGGGCACAGGTTCCGGATGCGCAGGCTCAGGGGCCACGGCTCACGGGCCCAGCCGCTCCGTGGCATGTGGGATCTTCCCGGACCAGGGCATGAACCCATGTCCCCTGCATCGCAGGTGGACTCTCAACCAATTCACACCAGAGAAGTCCTCCTTAATTTGTTAATGTGGTGCATCACATTGACTGATTTGCGTATATTGAAGAATCCTTCCATCCCTGGGGTAAATCCCACCTGATCATGGTGTATGATCCTTTTAATGTGTTGTTGGATTCCATTTGCTAGTATTTTGTTCCGGATTTTGCATCTATGCTCAACAGTGATATTGGTCTATAATTTTCTTTTTTTGTGATATATTTTTCTGGTTTTGGTACCAGGGTGATGGTGGTTTCTTGGAATGAATCTGGGAGTGTTTCTCCCTCTGCAATTTTTTGGAAGAGTTTGAGAATGATGGGTGTTAGCTCTTCTCTAAATGTTTGATCAAATTCACCTGTAAAGCCATCTGGTCCTGGACTTTTGTTTGTTGGAAGATTTTTAGTTACAGTTTCAATTTCATTACTTGTGATAAGCCTGTTTATATTTTCTAATTCTTTCTGGTTCAGTCTTGGAAAATTGTACCTTTCCAAGAACTTGTCCATTTCTTTGTAATTGTCCATTTTATTGGCATATAGTTGTTTGTAGTAGTGTCTTATAATCCTTTGTATTTCTGCAGTGTCAGTTGTGATTTCTACTTTTCCATTTCTAATTTTATTGATTTGCATCCTCTCCCTTTTTCTCTTGATGAGTCTGGCTAAGGGTTTATCAATTTTGTTTATCGTCTCAAAGAACAAGCTCTTAGTTTCATTGATCTTTGCTATTGTTTTCTTCATTTCTATTTCATTTATTTCTGCTCTGATCTTTATGATTTCTTTCCCTCTACTGATTTTGGGTTTTCTTTGTTCTTCTTTCTCTAGTAGTTTTCAGTGTAGGGTTAGACTGTTTATTTGAGAATTGTCTTGTTTCTTGAGGTGAGATTGAATTGCTATAAATTTCCCTCTTAGAACTGTTTTTACTGCATCCCATAAGTTTTGGGTCATTGTGTTTTCATGGTCATTTGTTTCTATGAATTTTTTTATTTCTTCTTTGATTTTTTTCAGTGATCTCTTGGTTATTTAGTAGCACACTGTTTAGCCTCCATGTATTTGTGTTTTTTACAGTTTTCTTCCTGTAATTGATTTCCAATCTCACAGTGTTCTTGTCAGAAAAGATGCTTGACATGATTTCAATTTTCTTAAATTTACCAAGGGTTCATTTGTGACCCAAGATGTGATCTACCCTGGAGAAAGCTCCATGTGCACTTGAGAACAAAGTGTATTCTGCCACTTTTGGGTGGAATGTTCTATAAATATCAATTAAATCTATCTGGTCTATTGTGTCATTTAATGCTTATGTTTCCTTATTTATCTTCTGTTTGAATGATCTGTCCATTGGTGTAAGTGGTGTGTTAAAGTCCCCTACTATTATTGTGTTACTGTTGATTTCTCCTTTCATGGTTGTTAGCATTCACCTTATGTACTGAGGTCCTCCTATGTTGGGTGCATAAACGTTTATAATTGTTATATTTTCTTCTTGGATTGATCCTTTGATCATTATTTGGTGTCCCTCCTTCTCTCTTGTAACAGTCTTTATTTTAAAGTCTATTTTATCTGATATGAGTATTGCTACTCCAGCTTTCTTTTGATTCCCATTTGCATGGAATATCTTTTTCCATCCCTTCATTTTCAGTCTGTATGTGTCCCTAGGTCTGAAGTGGGTCTCTTGTAGACATCATATGTATGGGTCTTGTTTTTGTATCCATTCAGCCAGTCTGTGTGTTTAGGTTGGGCATTTAATCCATTTACATTCAATGTTATTATTGATATGTATGTTCCTATTACCATTTTCTTAACTGTCTTGGGTTTGTTTTTGTGGGTCTTTTTCTTCTCTGTGTTTCCCACCTAGAGAAGTTTCTTTAGCATTTGTGGTAGAGCATGTTTGCTGGTGCTGAATTCTCTTAGCCTTTGCTTGTCTGAAAAGCTTTTGATTTCTCTGTCGAATCTGAATGAGATCCTTGCTGGGTAGAGTAATCTTGGTTGTAGGTTTTTCTCTTTCATCACTTTAACTATATCCTGCCACTCCCTTCTGCCCTGCAGAGTTTCTGCTGACAAATCAGCTGATAACCTTATGGTGATCCCTTTGTATGTTACGTTTTGTTTTTCCTTTGAATTTAATTTTTGTTAGTTCAATTAATATGTGTCTTGGCATGTTTTTCCTAGGGTTTATGCTGTATGGAACTCTCTGTGCTTCTTGGACTTGGGTGACTACTTCCTTTCCCATGTTAGGGAAGTTTTCAACTATAATCTCTTCAAATATTTTCTCAGACCCTTTCTTTTTCTCTTCTTCTTTTTTTTTTTTTTTAAATTTTTTTATTTTACTTTTTTATTTTTTTTGCGGTACGCAGGCTTCTCACTGTTGTGGCCTCTCCCGTTGCAGAGCACAGGCTCCGGACGCGCAGGCTCAGCGGCCATGGCTCACGGGCCCAGCCACTCCGCGGCATGTGGGATCTTCCCGGACCGGGGCACGAACCTGTGTCCCCTGCATCGGCAGGTGGACTCTCAACCACCGCGCCACCAGGGAAGCCCTCTCTTCTTCTTTTGGGACCCCTATAATTTGAATGCTGGTGTGTTTAGTGTTGTCCCAGAGGTCTCTGAGATTGTCTTCATTTCTTTTCATTCTTTTTTCTTTATTCTGCTCCTTGGCAGTTATTTCCACCATTTTGTTTTCCAGCTCACTTATTCATTCTTCTGCCTCAGTTATTCTGTTATTCCTTCTAGTGTATTTTTAGTTTCAGTTATTGTGTTTTTCATCTCTGTTTGTTTGTTCTTTAGTTCTTCTAGATCTTTGTTAAACATTTCTTGTATTTTCTCAATCTGTGCCTCTATTCTATTTCCGAGGTCTGCATCATCTTTACTATCATTACTCTGAATTTTTTTTTCAGGTACTTTGCTTATTTCCTCTTCATTTTTTGATCTTATAGGTTTTTACCTTGCTCCTTCATATGTGACATACATTTTGCCATCCCTTTTTTCCTTTTTTTTTTTTATGAGTGGGATTTTTTCCTGTTTTACTGTTTGTTTGGCCTGAGGCTTCCAACACTGGAGTTCGTAGGCTGCTGGGCAGAGCTAGTTCTTCGTGCTGAGATGAGGAATTCCATGAGACCTCACTCTGATGAATATTCCCTGGGGTCTGAGGTTCTCTGTTAGTCCAGTGGTTCGGACTCGGACCTCCCACCACAGGAGCTTCGGCCCGACCCCAGGCTTGTGAATCAAGATCCTGCAAGCTGTGTGGAGTGGAAGTTCACTTGGGGGTTCTTCCCATCATCTTGGGCATCAGAGTCCCCCACCAGTGGCCGGCAGTTGCCCTAGTCATGGGGAGATGCTAACTCGGCATCTTCTCACACCGCCATCTTGACCCTGGGTCAGTTTCTGAATTGACTCAAAATTTGTAAGGGAATAATGATGAGTGGTTAGATTTCCGACAAATCAGAACATCTCTCAAAAAAATCTTCGTAGAGTTTGTTTCTTGTGCCATAGATTGCTAAGTCTTATTATACAGTTAAAAACCAATACTTTTCATTCATCATCATGCATTACAATTATCTACAAGGACTTACTAAGGCCAAGACAATCTGTTAAATCACCCAGGATAAGACATCTAAGTCATGGATCAAACAGTCAAAGAGCTTCCATCTACTAAGGGAATTAAAATATATATGTTGATAAAAACAATGTGAAATAAAAAATAAAAAGTAAATTCAGAGAGGTATATACTTAAGACGCCATGGGGACATCAGAAAGGGGGCCATAACTTCCAGGTAGGCAGGGCTAGAAGCCTTTTAGAGATGGGATTTATGTTGGCCACTGAATGATGGATACAATATAGATATGCAGATAAAGGAATGATAATTTTTTTAAAATGACTTTCGAGGTAGAGGGAACAGTGAGCATGTGTATGTGAAGGAAGACATTAAAGAGAAAACCCTGAGGATTTTATTAAATAATTCATTTAAAAAACTTGCAGCCCATTTTACTAAAAAAATAATTCAAGGGTGGGAAGGAAGTTTAGATAGTTATCTGGGTACATTCCTCCCTGACCCTGGTTATTGAGCCCTAACAGTCAGAATAGGCTGGGTTATGCTGTGGTAATAGCAACTCCCAAATCTCAGTGGCTTAAGAAAACAAAGATTTACTTCTTATTCTCACTAGATGTCTACTGAAAGTGAAGAGAGATATTCTGCTTGGAAGGTAATTTCAGAGAACTGAGCATTGACAATTAAATGTTTCCATGTAGAAGAGCTCATTTTGGCTCATACTTCACAGGCCAGAACAAACTTCTTAGACCTGCCTCACTTTAAGAGGGCAGGAAAATACGATCTCTTTTGTGGGCTTAAACAACAGAGGATGGTTTTAATGTCTGCTACAATCTCCTTGGGTGGTGACCACAAGAATACATCCTCATTTTAATACTGTAACTCACACCCCTCTAAAATATTCCTGAAGATTATTTCATTTATTGAATTTTTAATCTATGCCATGTACTGGGCTGACCTTTTTAAATGAACTTTCTCTTTGAATTCCTACAAAAAATTCTCTGATGTTGGTTTTAGCATCTTTCTGGCTGGTCGCTTCATGGCACTTCTGCTGTTCCTCATAGGATATATAAGGTTGACTGTAAATATTCTGTTATTAGATGCAGGCTTTCAGGAGCTTCTGAAAGATTACTGGATGAGCAAGAGAGAATGGAAGCTGGCCCCTCAGCTGCTGTTGCTGCTACCACCATGGTCACCATCTGCACACTCATGACTCCTCATATGTACTGAACACTCTTTATACACCAGACGCTGTACTCTGCACCTCTGAGATAGGTACTATTATTTTCCCTGTTTCACAAATGAGAAACTGAGGTTCAGGGGGATAACACTGCAGCCCAAGATTACACAGCTAGAAAGTGGAAGACAAGG
This sequence comes from Lagenorhynchus albirostris, assembly GCF_949774975.1. Taxonomy (NCBI): domain Eukaryota; kingdom Metazoa; phylum Chordata; class Mammalia; order Artiodactyla; family Delphinidae; genus Lagenorhynchus; species Lagenorhynchus albirostris. Next base: position 17,125,796 of record NC_083104.1, on the reverse strand, counting down.
GGTTCAACTTGAGTCCAGTTTACACCAGAACTGATATTCTTAACAAAAATGCTGTTCTACTAGAGGGGCTGGATAGGAAGGGAGAAGAGATGAAAATTTGGGTTATAATTATGAGGTTTAGAATAGATAGAAATCAATGTAGAAAACACTAGAGAAATGATGCCAATCTAGAGTATGAGATTTGGGATTGGGGGATAAAAAGAGAGATTTGGAATGTTTTACAGATGTGGAACTCAAAAGACTATGGAAACTGATAGAATGAAAGACAAAGAGAGGAAATGAAAATGATCCCAAATATTGGTGTGACACTTAGGGCTGGGGAAATATTGAAAGGAAGACTGGTGGTGGGTACAGATGAGGAAGTAAATTCTTTGTTGGATTTATTGAATTTTTCTGTACAAACTGGATATTTGTATAAAAATAGTGATTCACTCATTCATTTATTCATTAATTCAGCATGTAAAGAACACAGGTCTATGCTAGGCATTAAAGATACATAATAAATAAAACCTATTCCATGTGTGTTTAGAAATGCATGGATCTGAAAGATACAGATTTGGGCTTCATCCATTTATTCCTTAAAACATGTATTTAGGATGTTCCAAAGCACGCTGACAGATGAAACAGAAGGGATAGAGGAATTCAGAAAAATAAATGTGATCAAGGGAAATAGTAAAAGAGAAGGTGAGGTCCCAGACTTGAGAGGGTGTCTATTTTAAGGGATATGGGAGGGAGGAAGAGAAATTTGAAAAGGAGTGGTAGTCAAGGAGGGATGAGACTAGAACAACATAAAGTCTCAGAATGTGATGTATGAGAAATATCTTAGGAAGAAATTCAAGAGGGCTCAATATGGCTAAATACCACAGAGATGTCCATAATGGTAAGAAGTATTTATAGACCTGTTTTGGAGGGATGAAAGATGGGAGAATGTAGAAAAAGCATATATGTTTATTCTTTTAAGAAAGCTGGCAGGAGGGAGAGAGCAAGAATGGTGTTCCCTAAGAGGTAATAGAGCCATCTGGAGGTTTTTTAAGGGTAAGTTTACAAAAGGAGTTAGTGAAAAGGGAGTGGTTCTAGATGTAAGAAGTGGGACTGGGGGAAGCAAGTATTTTACTGGAGTAAGATGGTGTGTCATGTGCAAAGAAATGGGGTGAAAGCCAAGAATGGTGCCTCTTTGTGACTTTTTCCAGCAAGCTTCTTAGCTAACAAGAACCAGCAGCAAAAATTGGAAAGGACTCAGGACTGGGGTTGGGTATCATGACTGAGAAGGTGGTGAGGGACTCCAGGGCTAGGGTATTTATTTCTTAGGGCTGTCTTAACAAAGTTCCACAAACAGGTGCTATACAACAATAGAAATTTATATTCTTACAGTGCTGGAGGCTAAAGTCTGAAATCAAGGTGTTGGCAGGGCTCCCTCCAAAGGCTCTAGGGAAGGATGCTTCCTTGCCTCTTCCTAGCTTCTGGTGCTTGCCAGTAATCCTTAGCATCCCTTGGTTTGTGGCAGCATAACTCCAATCTCTGTTCACATACCCTTCTTTCCTGTATGTCTGTTTGTGTCTTTAGATTTCTCTCTTCTTACAAGGACATCAGTCATTGGATTTATGGTGCAGCCTCACCCAGTATGGCCCATCTTAACTTGATAACGTCTGTAAAAACCTTATTTCCAAATAAGGTCACATTCTGAGATTCCAAGTGGACATAAATTTTAGGGGGAGATTATTCAACACAGTACAGCTCATAAGAGCATCTTTGAAATGATGGCTGTAGAATAGACTGAACAGTCAAGAACTGACAAAGGTGATGATGAGTAATAACAATGCAGTGTGGTTAAGGGACCTAAAAGGAGTCTGAGCTTAAGATTAAGAGAAGTTAAGAGGATGAGGGTTTTATTCACTGAAGAAATTTCATAATTGGAGACTTTGGGAGTTAGGCACTTAGTCAAACGTAGAGAGTACAAGGTTCTTCATGGACTCCTATAGTCTCCTTGTCCTACTCTATAGAACAATAACACATAAAGACCAAAAATGCATGAAGAAGAAAGAAAACAGGTCAGAATGTTTACTTACAGGCTAATCCTCTACTCATATATTCATTCATTCATTGAACAAATATTTATTAAATACTTACCATTCATAATAAACTGTTCTAGGTTCTAGGGATACAGCAGTAAGACACACACACACACACAAAAAAAAAACAAAAACCAAACACCTTTGTCCCTGCCCTTATAAAGATTGCATTCTGTGGGGACAAAAAGACAATAAACCAAGGTATAAATATACAAATACAGACTATGGCTCATGTCCTCCCACAGAGGACACACACCACAGCCCTAAGGCTTAGCATCCTCCTTAATCTTGTATATACGGATAAGCTCTTGTCTTAGTAAAGCCGTAGATTTTGAGAAATTTTTGTGCAATTCTTCTCTGTGTCCAGAGAGAGTTAAAATATATCTGACACAACAATGAATAAATTGATCAAGAAATCATTCAGAAATATGCCTGTACATAGAGGTGAGAGATTAAGAGAAAGCAAAGACAGGATCTTGGAAATATTTTTTGTATGATATGGTAAGGTATGGTAAGGTATGGCATGGTATGGTATGGTATGGTGTACTTTAATCCTTCTCATCTTAGGTCAAATTTCTTTGGATGGAATCAGAGCATTAAAACAGCAACAGATGTATCTGAGTGTAATAAGTAATTGTCTTTCTTTCTGGCCAATTGACACTTGCCAGTGACACTTCCTGTGTTTTGGGGGGAACTTCCCTTCTATGAATCCTGGGGGGCAGCAGGTACTGAACCACACCAAGATACTGCGAACTCCCTTGCAGCTAGGGCACTGGCATGTGACATAGCCTCAACCAGATGCAACATGCATGGTTTGATGGTCATTTCAAGATCAAATTCTGAGAGCAGAAGTGGCAGCAATACAAATGTAGTGTCATAGTCAGTGGTGGTACCAGTTCTCGCCTCTGACCTATTTCCAGTGTGGATTGGGTACTTCCCAGGTTACTTGGCCTGAGGCCTAGATCCTTCACGCACTCAATAGTTCTAGGACTTCCCATATATTAACTTTTAAAGTAAATTCTTTTTCTATTTCAATCTGTCCACTCTCAGCTGCAGTTACTTATATCTAAGAAAACTAACTGATATATTGAGTTTCTGCGGACATTTATCAGTTATTTATTTTTTTTGGTTTTTTATTCATTCAGATACTTATTGAGTACTTACTATATACTAGGTACTTTGGTGCAAATTGAGGATATAATGGTAAATAAGCCATACCTAGTCTCCACCTTCTGTTTGGTGCAGAAGGCAGACAGGTCAGCAAACCATTGCAATAAGATGAACTACCTGAAGTGATAGGACAAGAGAGCACAGAAGGTACTCTGCCTGTTTTCATCCTAATCCATACTTGCTGGTTAAGAGGGAGGGGAGCCCAATTAGATGCTTAGGGTTAGAGAAATCAGGGTCCATACCCTGAAGAAAAGAGAACTGTCAAGAACTACATAGAAGGGGAAGTGTCTTAATCTAGCAAAGAATTGAAGTAGGATTCGAAACCACACTGGAACCCGAGAAGATAGGTACCTCACAGGGATCCAGACCAGTGGACGTCAGGACATAGACAAATTCCAGATCCTTTTTCTGGTGGGACAGAAACTCCTAATTTCCCGTCAGAGGTGGGTCTTATTAGTACTGGGATTAAGTGAAACTGAGTCAGTTTAAGCAAAACTGGTAGTCTGTTTTCATCCTGACTTTTGAGTTTATCAGTTACTACTATTATAAATAATGTGGGCTTATATGTATTGAACACTAACCACGTGCCAGGCACAAATGTGTGTGATTTAATTTAACCATCTGAGGATTTTTGAGATAGGTACTATTACAATTGTGGTTGAGATTTCTAATTTTCCATCTTACTCTCTCTTCCATATTCCTGGGCCCATGCAAGACTACACTTCCCAACCTTCCTTGCAGTTAGTTGTGGTCATGTGACTGTGACTACTGTAATGGAATGTGAGTAGAAGTTAATATGTGCTAGGTCAAGCCTAGTGCTGTAAGACCACAGGCAAGTTTCCTTGATGTTGTGTATTCCTCTCAGTAAGCCAGACCTGTGGAAACCCAGCCTGGAATTCTAGTGATGAAAACCAAGTTCTAGGGAACAGTAGAGCAACATGAATGAAGACCAAGGAAACCATAAACAAAACAAAAGGACAACCCTCAGAATGGGAGAAAATATTTGCAAATGAAGCAACCGACAAGGGATTAATCTCCAAAATATATAAACAGCTCATGCAGTTCACTATCAAAAAAACAAACAACCCAATCAAAAAATGGGCAGAAGATCTAAACAGACATTTCTCCAAAGAAGACATACAGATGGTTAAAAAGCACATGAAAAGATGCTAAACATCACAAATTATCAGAGAAATGCAAATCAAAACTAAAATGAGGTATCACCTAACACTGGTCAGAATGGCCACCATCAAAAAAATCTACAAACAATAAGTGCTGGAGAGGGTGTGGAGAAAAGGGAACTCTCCTACACTGTTGGTGGGAATGTAAATTGATACAGCCCCTATGGAGAACAGTATGGAGGTTCCTTAAAAAACTAAAATTAGAGCTACCATATGATCTAGCAATCCCACTCCTGGGCATATATCTGGAGAAATCCATAATTCGAAAAGATACATGCACCCCAATGTTCAATGCAGTACTATTTACAATAGCCAGGATGTGGAAGCAATTTAAATGTCCATCAACATAGGAATGGATAAAGGAGATGTAGAGCATATATACAATGGAATATTACTAAGCCATAAAAAAGAACGAAAAATGGCATTTGCAGCAACATGGATGGACTTAGAGATTGTCATACTGAGTGAAGTAAGTCAGACAGAGAAAGGCAAATATATGATATCACTTATATGTGGAATCTAAAAAAAAGGTTAGAAATGAATTGATCTACAAAACAGAAATAGAGCTACAGATGTAGAAAATAAACTTACAGTTACCAGGGGGTAAGGCGGGGGAGGGATAAATTGGAAGATTAGGATTGACATATACACACTACTATATATAAGATAGATAACTAATAAGGACCTACTATATAGACAGGGAACTCTACTCAGTACGCTGTAATGGCCTATATGGGAAAAGAATCTGAAAAAGAGTGGATATGTGTATATGTATAACAGATTCACTTTGCTGTGCACCTGAAACTAACATTGTAAATGAACTATACTCGAATAAAAAATTTTTTAAAAAAGACCTCTGAGTGACCGTGTTGAATAGGGTCATCCACCAATCTAGAATGTTCCCTTCAGACTCTGATGCGTGGAAGACAGAAACTTCTATAATAGTTAAGCCACAGACTAATGTCAGGCCTCTTTGTTACAGTAGCCTAGACTCAGGCTAAATGAATATCCTCCTGCATTCTGTATTTGCCAGGTGTCGCCATTGCTCTGTTGGAGATGAGGACGCTGAGCTCCAAGAGAGATCGAGGAACCGTTTTGTGTGACCACACGTGGATCAGACATAAGAGTGAGATCTGTGTGACTGCAGATTCTGCACTCTCAGACACTCTTCCCCTTGCCCTAGGACTGCCTGGGACAAACTGGAGACACTAAATGCTACAGTGTTTGCTATTGAGAAAAATGCCAAGGGGGCCAGAGACAAACTTTCCCCACAATACTGCTCACCTGGAGAAAACCTATAGTCACGCAGTTAGGCTCTGGTCAAGAGGCTAAGTAAAATGAAAAGATGTCTGAAAATCTTCCTATGAAAACTGGAAGAGGGCTCATTAATAAGAACATGTGTCATTTATTGAGCAGAACAAACAAACAGATTTTTGGCAAAGAGATTTACTTCCAAGAAGAAAAGAAGTGACTGCAGTGGTGGGGTGCGGGGAAGACTGCTGACTGACACACAGATGTGAGAACAAGATGCTTGCACCAGCTGCGCACTAAAGAAACTTATCGCGACTATCACTTTTCTATTTTTGTTTTAGTAATTTATCAGTTAGACTTATCCCACTGAGAGAGCCTCACAACAAGGGACGGCAGTTTTGAAAATGCAAGAACTAGAGTTAGCAACTGTTCCTAATACACGCAAGTGCTCACACGCAATCTGTGGAGAGAAGCTATACAAAGGACAAAAGTCAGCTCTGTGTGTTGCGTGCATTGTGGGCCCCCATTACCTCGGCTTCGAATTATGCTTGTTCATGAAGAACAGGTGTTTGAAATAAAATCAAGGGGAAACCACTATGAGTTCAGCCCCTCCAAAGTCATTGCAAGAATTTCTAAAATTACTCTTCTTAGACAAGTTGCTCCCACAAGCCCAGATGATTTTTTATCTTGAGGGTGTACAGGGGATACTAAATCTTCCTGCCGATACAAACTTGTTTTCAGATGAGCCAGAGATCCCATTCATCATGCATGCAGGGCTCAGGGCGCTTGCACATTAAAGGTTAGAGCTGGGAAAGTCAAGGAGGTTCTGCCCTGGACTGGTGTGGAGAGGCCGTGTCCATAGACACTGGGGGGCTTTTCCTTCCGGCAGCACACAAGGATGAGTAAGCTCATTATTGGCTTAAATAAGCAAAAGCCCAGGATTCAAATGAAAACACTTAAACTCATTTGGGTAAACAGAATCTTTCAAGATGAAGAAATTAAACGATTTCAGCACTAGTGAGCTCCAAAGGAGTGGAATGTGTGTGTGTGTGTGTGTGTCTGTATTTATTTATATATTTATATATTTTTTTTAAGTGAGAGATAGGCAAGCGATTTAGATAATCCCAAACTGTAGAAACATTTTTCAATGGCTTCTCAACCAAACCTATAATTCAATAAATATATTTCTTAGTGCCAGCTACCAATGGCTAGCATCTGCTTAGGCTGAAATCAAGTTTACTCTGGAGAATGGAATTTTCTTTGGCGTCAACAGAATTCTCTCTGAAAGAGTGTCTTTCCCAGTTCTTCAAAAATACGGCAACAGAGTTTTCTGCTGGACCAAGGAGAATAGAGTAAGGCAGACATCAAAGAAGAAAGCCAAGTTCACTCATTAGCAACTTCATAAACAGTTTGTTTAACTGGCAAATTAATAGCGAATGTTGTATCACAAACATTTTAGAAGCGTGTTCTTTCCCAACAATTAGAGCTTGCGTCATTGGTCTTAGCTTTCAGAGGATCAGATGGGAGAATGTAATCAACAGCTCAAACCTGGCTTTAGTCAAATCTAGACAAAATAAATTAGGAGATAAAGACATCAGCTTAGATTACCTTTCAAAAATTGACAATCAAGACAAGGAAAGATTAGAATTTTATCTACCAAATTAGTTGCATTCTTCTCTTGAACTGATGCTGCCAAAGTGTCAGAAATCAAACTGATCACAGCCAAGAAATATTGAAAGAAGTAAAACCTGAGGGGAAATGAAAATGCATTCAGCCGAAGAAGCAAATACAAATAATAAGGCAAACACACATCTTTTAGCGATTTCCTAGTAGGAAATTGCTTCTTTGCTTCCATAGTTGTGTCGAGTCTGAACAGCGTAAAAATTTTGAATTCAGGGCTACTGCATCCTTAGTCCATGTGGTGTGGACAAAACGGACTTTTAATGCAGGGTCAGAATCCGTAAGTGGTGCTTTATCTATTACTTCCACTCAAGTGGAAGGCCCTGGAGATAGTTACAGTTTTTATCCTATACTAAGAAGTAAACAGGAAAGGAATTTACAACTCAAGAAAATAGATGAACGGTTTACCACCTGGTTTCTACCTAAATCAAGCCAGCCAGATCCAGGAGAATACAAACTATTCTTCAACTCTTAATTTTAATTCTTATACATGAAGCTAATTTTAAAAGATTGAGACATTGTACCACTGTAAAGTATTAATTATATCATGATGATGATGTCAAACCTTTTGCTTATTTCTAGCCACAAAAACCAATGAATTTCACTTACTTTATTGTCCTTCTTGCCTGAATTGAAGCCACTTCATTGGGTAGAGATAGGGATGGCCTGGCCACAAAAAGTAATGACTATAGTGAACTCTATCGGCCACAGTTCAGTGTGGACTAGAGCAAGGTTTTGGTGACTCTGGCCCATTTCCTAAAGGACGCCCACAGACGTGGCAAAGAAAAAGTGCTGGGAGGAAGGGGAGTGACGTGATAAAAGTGTGAGACCAAAGGTGAACGTGTGGGAAATAAACCAGGTTTACTGACCTATGGGATTAGTCTCCTAGGGCTTCTTTAACAGTATACTGTAAAGTAAGTGACTTAAACAACAGAAATTTATCGCCTCACAGTTCTGGAGTCTGGAAGTCCAAGATAAAGGTGTTGACGGAGTTTGCTCCTCCTGAGAGCTGTGAGAGAAGGAGCTGTTGCACTCCTCTCTCTTGCCTTGTAGGTGGCCACCTTTTCCCTGTGACTCTTCACATTGTTTTCCCTCTATGTGAATCTCTGGGTCCAAATTTTCCATCTTTACAAGGACTCCAGTCACGTTGGATTAGCGCCCCCTGACCCCCAATGACTGCACGTTAACTTGATTACTTCTGTAAAGAATCTCTTTCCAAATAAGGTCACCTTCTAAGGAACTGGGGTTAGGACTTCCACATAGGAATTTTGAGGTGACACAATTCAACCCATAAGCCTATTATATACGCGTCTAGTTTTTGTAGTTTTTTTTCCTCTCACACGATCTCAAGTCCTTAGAACAATTCTGTAAAGCTGGTATCATTGCCTTCTTTTTTGTCTTTGTTTAAGGCTCAGAAAGCAAAAGAAAATTCCCCCAGGTTACTGAGCTAATAAGTGGAAGAGTAAAAATTAGAAGCCAGGTCTCAGTGACGCTAAGACCACAGTCTTTCCACCCTTTGATTTTGTTCAAGCAACGTTCATTGAGCACCGGTGAGTGTCAGGCACCACAATAAGCACAAAAGAATTCAGAGATCACGAAAATCCTTCTTACCTGTGAGGACCACATAAAAGCTCAGGGAGTAATGTAATTCCTCCACCAAGGACGTAATCATAAAGCATGCATGCAAAAAACACAGGACATTTTTGATGGGCCAAGATGTCTGATGCTTTTAACGTCACCCTCATTGCTAAGAAGTGTTTAAAAAGAGTAGAAACCCACTGGAACAAGTAGACCTTCCAGTGCAGATTACAAGACTGGCAAAAATGGCAGGCCTTTGTCGTAAGACCCTTACAAAACGAGTACCTGAGCAAAGGTAAACGTTTAGTTTTGACAAATCTATCAAAAATTTTACAATGTTACAATAAGAGAATCTGGAATTAATTTATTTTTAATTTCAACATATAGGAATGCTTTGTGTTTATGGTGTAGCATTTTTTAATGTATTGGTTTTGTGTTTATGGCCTCAAATGCTCAGTCAAAAGCTCTGGGGAACTCCTTCTCTCCTTCCATTTCTATTTCCAAATGTCCCAGTTGTGGAGGCTGAGTGAGGATTGTTTTCATGAATAGATGCAATGAATTAGAAACAATGAATTGAGAACACTGACTTAACATCTAGTGACTTTTTCATTCTTTTCTTTCATGAAATAAACCACTGTGTATAGTATCACCCTTATTCTTTCATGTTATTAAATTTCTTGTCAAAATCTTCCTTAAACCACACAGACAAAGATGAATTCTCCCTCTGTGAGTCTGAGCAGTTAAATTTACTTCTCTGACACACTGCAAGTTGATTCAGGGCTAATCTGTCTGCTTTTTATTGGCTTTGTGTAAAACATTGCTTTTCCTGGTTTCTTTTCTTTCACTCTGCATTGTCTTGTAGAAATATGTAATTTCAATTTATACCATAAGAAATTAGTCTCTCTGAGAAAAATCCAGGAAGACTTTTATAACAAAAGAAAAACATACATTACTCATATGCTTTTGAATCCCACCCCCAACCCTGTGTAACCAAAGGCTGGAAGGTCAACAACCTGAGGGGAGCGACGGGTGATAATCAATACCTGGAAAGTAAGACTAATGAAAAGGACAAACCATGATCCAGACACAGTTAGCAACATGACAAACTGTTGCTTCTACTATTTATCCAAGCTAAAGTCTGATCTTCCATTCCACCAAAGGCTAAAAATATTTGACTTAGATTCATGATACCACATTCAATCCCCCTTTTTCTTTTATTAATGAACAGATACGTTGTGGACATTTAGGACTAGAAGAAAAGAAACACATCAGTAATCTTAGAAAGCCAATATCGATTTACTGAGAACCAGTCCCAGAAATGAATCGCATTTTCTGATATTTGCTAAGGTTGAGATGTGGGCAAATGAGAGCCTATTTCAGTGAAAGTTCAGCCTTAGGCTTCTAGGACACCCTTTTGCAGAAATTTGGATTGGGTGACAGGACAGTTAGGGAGACTGACATCTATGTGGATGATTGTATTTATAAATTTATTTATTTATTTATTTTTGGCTGCGTTGTGTCCTCGGTGCCGCGCGCAGGCTTTCTCTAGTTGCGGTGAGCGGGGGCTACTCTTTGATGTGGTGCGTGGGCTTCTCATCGCAGCGGCTTCTCTTTGTTGCAGAGCATGGGCTCTAGGCGCACGGGCTTCAGTAGTTGTGGCACGCGGGCTCAGTAGTGTGGCACGTGGGCTTAGTTGCTCTGCGGCATGTAGAATCTTCCCAGGCTAGGGCTCGAACCCGTGTCCCCTGCAATGGCAGGCGGATTCTTAACCACTGCTCCACCAGGGAAGTCCCTGGATGATTGTATTTAAAGTTGATTGATGAATTAACGTCAATTTAGAAGAATTCTACGGGTGAGATCCCAGAATCTGAAGACGGTTTTTTTTTCTTATTCAACATGTTTTCATTCAATAATATTTACTGATTGCCTTCTATGTGCTTGGTGCTTGAGCTACACAGATGTCAGAGGTATCAAGACATGGTCTGGTATTCAAGGTACTTAAAGTTTTTGGGGAAACCCAAGGAAGAAGAGAACACTAACAGTAGGGAATGATACATCCTGCACATACTATAAATACTATGATAGGATTAGGGTTCTATATGGTGCTGGAGAGGTGCCAGAGAGAGAGAGAGAGTGTAATAGAATCTTAGGGAAAGCATTATGGGGAAAATGTCATCCTGAATGAGACATGAAAGATAACTAAAACTGAACCAAGTAAAATTCAAGGGTGAGTGTGGAAGAACATCTTCAGGAAAAGATGTTCCAGGAAGAAGGAAAAGCATATACAAATGTCTTGAGTCTCATCAATGACTTGCGTAAGGATTGAGGAGGCCAGTATAGTGGTTGCTGGTGTTGTCTCCCTAATGTTCACGGTATAACAATTCCACTGTGAAAGGCTAAGGGGTTTATACTCTGACCACATTTTGAGGAGTTGGACTTGATTAGTTAAACCAATCCTTGCCCGCCCATATTCTTTGACAATGATTGGTTTGGAGTCCCGGCTTAAGACAGTCATGGTGCTTTCTGACATGAGGGGTTGGGAAAAGGGGAGCCAGTGTGGTACAAGGAGACATTTTCTGGGGGATTTCCAGGAGATCGTCTGTGGAACAGAAGGAGTATCCTGTTGTGTATGTGATGGTGGTAGCACGAAGCCCAGAATGCTCTGGCAGGCATCTTATGATTACAAGGAGGAACGTTAAGCCGTAGGATGAAGCTGACACTATTGCTGAGTGAAGAGTGGAAAGCCCCTGAGTCCTTGATAACGTAAAATGGCTGAAACTTCCAACTCCAAAGCATGGTTTACCTCTGCACTTCTGTTACATGAGCCAACAGTCTCCTGTGTTGTTTAAACAAGTTCGACTTAGACTTCCGTTTCTCTTTTTTGTTGGAGTATAGTTGATTTATAATATTATATTAGTTTCAGGTGTATAGCATAGCAATTCAGTATTTTTATTGAAACTAATTACAAAATATTGGCTATAATTCCCTATGCTGTATAATACATCCTTGTTGCCTATCTGTTTCATACCTAGTAGTTTGTATCTCTTAATCCCATACCTCTGTCTTGTCCCTCCCCCCTTTACTTTCCCTACTGGTAAACACTAGTTTGCCTTCTTATATCTGTGAGTCTGTTTCTGTTTTGCTATATACATTCATTTGTTTTATTTTTTAGTTTCCACATATAAGTGATATCCCCAGTATTTGTATTTCTCTGTCCAACTTACTTCACTAAGCATAATATTCTCCAGGTCCATCCACATTGCTGCAAATGGCAGAATTTCATTCTTTTTAATGGCTGAGTAATATTCCACTTTCTAAACAGATCCAAAAAAGTAATGCTTGATTTATGTCAAAGAGTGTTCTGCCTATGCTCTCTTCTAGGAGTTTCATGGTTTCAGGTCTTACATTTAGATCTTTAATTTGTGGCTTTTCTACACACTAAAAATGCACTATCAGAAAGATAAAGTAAAAAAAAAAATCCCATTTAAAATCCCATCAAGAAGAATAAAATACCTAGGAATAAACTTAACCAAGGAGGTGAAAGACCTATACTCTCAAAACTATAAACATTGATGAAGGAAATTAAACATGATACAAAAAAATCAAACATATCCTGTGCTCTCGGTTTGTAATAATTAATGTTGTTAAAATGGCCACACTACCCAAAACAATCTATAGATTTAATGCAATCCCTATCAAAATACCCTTGACATTTTTCACAGAACTACAAAAAATAATCCCCAAATTTATATGGAACCACAAAAGACCCTGAATTTCCAAAGCAATCTTGAGGAAAAAGAAATAAGCTAGAGGTATCACCCTCCCTGTCTGCAGACTATACTACAAAGCTATAGTAATCAAAACAGTGTGGTAGTGGCACAAAAAGAGACACACAGATCAATGGAAGAGAATAGGAAGCCCAGAAATAAGCCCATGCACTTACGGTCAATTAATCTATGATAAAGGAATCAAGAATATACAATGGAGAAAAGACAGTCTCTTCAACAAGTGGTGATGGGAAAACTGGACAGCTACATGTAAAAGAATGAGATTAGAACGTTTCCTCACACCATATACAAAAATAAACTCAAAATGGATTATAGACTTCTGTTTGCAGCTGAAGCATTTTAAATAATAATGACTGATAATCATATTGATAGATGATGCAAGATTAGAAAAGACAGCAAATAACTTAGATGAAAATAATAGAATTCAAAGTAGAAAACAATGGCACGGAGGAAATACAGATGCTATCTGTGATTTGTGTGAAGAATCTCCAGGGATGTTGTGGTACTACAAGTTGGACAGATTAGGTGTATGACATGGATACCAATGTATGCAACTGAGGTTGAATTAGCATAATAGTTTCCAGAAGTCACAGTCCCATTTTTTTTCCATGAGATGTTTCTACTTCATATAGACTCCATGTTCTTAGAACCATATTCCAAAATGTTCAGTGATACCATGGGGAAGTAGAGAAAAGGCAGGTCTAGAAATGAAGTTGTTGAAGGGATTGGAAATGAGGAGCACAGGAATTACAAATGATGGTATATATGCAGCCCTTCCCCTCCTTTGCCTTCATGGCATATAGGAGTCTTCAATCACAGGGCTCTTTCCTGCTGAACCTGCTTATCTCTTTGACATTTTTCACAAGGCAGCTCCACAGGCACAAAGTCTCAGATAGAACCCAAGCTGGCATACAAGATAAACTTATTTACAATCCCTAATTTTCCTAGAAAAGACATGACTTGAACAGAGGGTTGCAAACTAATATGCCTTTGGAAGCCAGGCAGGGACCCAAATGAAGAAACTCGTTGCAAAAAAGCTACAGTGTGGCAGAAACTGAGGCAGAGAATGCTCGGAAGCATGCAACTCAAAATTAAAAAACACCACCAACAACTAAACAGTTCAGCCTAAATAACACCTGTCTGCAGACCTAATCTAGTCTTTAAGTAGTTGTGTTCCCTCTGAATTAAGGAACCATAAAAGCATTCTTCAAATATTTGAAGTATGGACATAATGAAAGAGTATTATGTGTCTCTTTCAAGAAGAGAAAGGACCAATGGTTGAGGTTATGGGTAGACTAGAGTATAAATAATTTTATACTGGGGTTTCCCTGGTGGCGCAGTGGTTGAGAGTCCGCCTGCCGATGCAGGGGACACGGGTTCGTGCCCTGGTCTGGGAAGATCCCACGTGCCGCAGAGCGGCTGGGCCCGTGAGCCATGGCCGCTGAGCCTGCGCGTCCGGAGCCTGTGCTCCGCAACGGGAGAGGCCACAGCAGTGAGAGGCCCGCGTACAGCAAAAAAAAAAAAAAAATAATAATAATAATAATAATAATTTTATACTGATTGAAACTGTCAAATAATAATTTATTTTCTCTTATGAAAACTGCCAGTGACAAATCCAGGTAGTCAACTCTCAGAGTTGCTGTAGACTGGCATTTTTAAAGCTAGATGCACAAAATCTTTGAAATTATATACGAAAGATGTGATCGTGTACAGTTCTTCTTGGGAAAAGTTATATGGCTTTTTCTAGGTTATTTAAAAGTTCAGTTCCAATTGTTTAAGTACTGATAGTTGTGGTAGAAACAATGACACATCTTTACCAAAATCTGCTTCCATTTCCTGCTGGACACAGAAGATGACTGAATTTCTTGCTCTCCTTTGCAGTTAAGCGGGGTCATGTGACTGAGTGCTAGATAGTCGGTCAAGTCAAGACCTATTCCCTAAAACTTCCCACTCTTTTCACCGTGCTCACTCTTTTCCCTTGTTTTGCAGAAATATAATAAATCATTTCTTGAGCCCCTGAGATTAGGGCTTGTTTGTTACAGAAGTTAGCCTCTCCTGACCAACTCAAAAGTTCTATTTGTACAGCAAGTTTAAGTAGGTAATTCATCAAGTTTGCAATTTTACTGCACAAATCAAAACACATAAAGTATTTGGAAACAAATCAGGTTTTAAATAGAAATTCTTTAGCATATGTATTTCAAAATTGGCATGCACATATTTTGGGCTTTTAAGGTTTTCAAGATTTATGACATTAAGACTACAAATAACAATATACTATTACACTTTTGCAAATAATTTCTAAAGAGATGTTCAAGTTTCAAATTTTCATGGGTTCAAGTTCCATACATTAAGGACATATTTACACGAGTCTTCTGTAAAACTCATTTCTTTGACAAGGCAATTTGCCTCCCTATTTATGTTGCGAATAAATCTATGAATGGTGTGCTGTATTAATGGTTTGCTCTAAAATCTCCAGTTCTCTCCAATGAAGTTCAGAAACACTTCTCTGAGCCCCGACTGCACTTTAGAATCACTTGAAGAAAAATTTTAAAACAGATATTTAATCCTACCCCTAGAAATTCTAATTTATCTGGCCATTAATATTTTTGAAAAGTCCCCCCAAATGATTCTCTTGTGTAGCCCAGCAGAGAACAGTGGTCCATACGATCAAGCTTAATCTCCTTAGCATGGTATTCACTGCTTTTCCAAATAGGGTCAACTCAATTTAGCTTCAGAACTCACCACATTCCACCAATCTTATCCTATTTATCTTAGGCTCAGTTGTTATTTTTAAAAATCCTTTTGTTTTCCTGAAGACATCTTGAGTAATTCTCATGGTATCCTTTTACATTCTGAAATAGGAACAAACTAAAAGTATAGCAGTTGGCTCCAAAGTCTTTCACACTCCTATTCATCTGTGTTTGCTGGTAATATACAGAAAAGCAAGCCACAATATTCTATTTCATGACTCTGATGGAGTTTTGAAATGGCCAGGTTATATGATTTTTGCTAATGAGGTAAAAATTCCAGGGAGGATTTTCTTTCTTGAAATAAAGGCAAAACATGGACTGAGGGGGAAAAAAAATAACTTCTGTCTCTTTGCACTGCTCCTTCCTGACTGAACAAAGATGTGAAGGCTAGTAGTACTGTAGCCATCTTGTGACCATGACGTAAACAACATGAAGATGAAGGCCTACAGATAAAAGTTGGAAAAACAGAAGAGCCGATATCCCTGTTGATATCAATGAACTGCTATGTCACTCCTGAACCACCAACTAACCACTTTACCAAAGCACGTTTTTTAAGCCGCTAAAGTAGGTTTTTCTGTGATTTGCAGCAAAATGTGCTCCTAAATAAAATTACTATGATTATATTTTGAATTATTTGATTCATAAGATTACTGAAAAATAAATCTAATCACTTTAAAACATAGGGACTTTTCAAGGCAATTTTAGTGTCAGAATTGAAGAAAAACAATGTACTACAACATAATGATTAACTTCATAATGAGCAGAAGTTATACTTAACTGGGTAGGAGAAACATTGGGACCATAATTTGGGGATGTTCAGAAAAATGCTGTTTGCTTGTGTGTTTTTTAAATGGTTTTGAAATGTGTTTTTTCTTAGGTTTCTGTATTTTAAAAATTTTTGCCACAGCTCTATCAATCCCTTTATGCATTCATTTATGAAATCAATGTGGCACCCCAGATCTACAAAATGGCTGGTGGTTGTGTCTAAATAATTCATTCTGGGTTAATAAGCCTTTTAAATGTACATGATTTTGGTTATTCATGGGTTGCATAAATTCATAATGGAGTACAAGGTCTTTCTTGCAACGGACGCACACTGCATTTGTCATTCAAGAATATTCCTTTGATGAATTCAGTTAAAATTTACTCAGCTGTCAGGGCCTACTGAGTAATGAAAAAAATTGATCCCAGAAAATTTAGATATTTGGTGTGGAATACTGTATATTTAAAATGTATCCTTTATTATGCATACCCACTGTAAAATCAAATGGTTGGATTCTATAATCAAATGGATTTTAGAGCCCAAGTATGCTCTTTTTGGGGTAATGAAAATGGTCTATAAAGCATTTCTGACAAAGTTCAAAACCTAAGGTTAATACAAAAGGGTTTGAAAGCAATCACCAGGTAAGTAGAATTTAGCATAGGAAATGAAAGGCAAAGATGGGGAAATAAAATGACGAGAAGCAGTGGCAGAAGGGGATTGGAAAGGAACATTAATACATCGCATAATGAAAAAGAATATAGGTAGATGATAGAGAATAGGGTAATGGTGAGGAATAACGGATGGAGTTACTTCAGCCTACACTAGAGAAAACCGATAATAAACAAAAGTCGGTTGGCTGATCTGTGGGCGTCCTGAACTTTTAAAAGATGAATAAATCAAGTGCTTGTAATGAAACTTTCAGGATGAGAAAAGCACATGGGGCCTGCATCTAATTTCCCAGGCTTCAAGAAAATGCATGTCGTGTCTATTGCCAAACAGAAACAAATCCAGGAGAGCTATTTAACAGACACCAGTGAAAATAAAGATCAACAGAAATTGCCTTCTAAAAATATTTTTAGAGGAATTTAAAAGCGAGGAGGTCCTCATTATTTCCATTTCTCTACAGATTGCTAGTGTGCCTCTATTATTTTATGCTCTTTTCCTTTCAGTAAATGCTAATGAGAAAATGATATGCATATGCATAATCTGGGCACAGCTACATATGTGAGATGATGTTCTGTGCATTAATTTGCCAGCTTCATTTCTGTCAGCCTTACATATTGAAGAGCTGGAAGAAAGTTCTGGAGGAGGAGATTTCACCCAATCACTATGAACGCTCAAGAAGTCAGGTCATTTTTCATGGTATTTACTACCACGGAGTGATGGAACTGGCTGGGGCGCTGAAAACCTGTTCATTCTTCTCTGACTGATCCTTCCACTCTCTAAAACCAACATTGTTCTTGGTCAGGTCTTTGTATGACAGCTGGATTGCATGTTCTATCATTATCTCCAAGACTTAACGTCTGTTCATTCTGCACATAAAAAACGAACACCCTGAGTAACAATTTCCAATGAATCAATCTGATAAAATCCATGAAGGAGAGAAGAAAGAAGTACCTCGCACATCACTGGATAAACAGTTTTGGTAAATAAGTTCGGCCAAAATTCTATGGAATAAAACACCAAATGTTATTTCATTTTTGAAGAGTTACCCAGTATTCATAAAATCTGATATTAATTCATTAAAAAAATTCTTGCATGCATTATTTTTGCAGGTGGTTAAATTCCTTGGACAACCTGGGTCCAAATCTTAGATCTACCATGTACTAGACAACTGGACCTTGGGCAAGTGAATTAACCAAGAGTTTTCTCTTTTTGTGAAGTGGAGGTAATGGTAGCACCTAGTTCAAAGCACTGCTGTACTATTTGAATGAGATAATGAACATACACCTCTTGTACTCTGATGTTTTCCAGTACATCAGATCACTTACTTTTAGGTCATAAAATACAGATTAGGTGATTGGTAAGAAAAGACAGCCTGTACCCATTAACAATAGGACAGAATATATTGGGTTTCTTCTTTATTATGTTTAGCCTTATTGACTCGTATAATGTTGGAATCAGGTACAGGTGAAGTTATGCCTTAAAACAGATGTCCAGTAGTGACTAATGCATGAGGAGAGAATCCATGAGGTCCTGAAGGGGGAAGAGCACAGGACCATAAGAGCTTAGGACTAAGACTATGGGCCCTCAAGGATATTTGATGACTTAGGTAATGTCAGTTTCCATGTTTCACTTGTTTTTGTTACTTTTCCAGCCTACTGAAAGTGATAAGCCAGTGAAGTTTTGTGGTTCAGGGCACGGCGTTGCTTAATTCCCAAATAACTGTCCCAGTAAAATGTGTTTTTCTATCACCTGATAGGTCACTTGGAATGTCCCAGATACAAAATTGGCTTAAGACTTTTAACGGCTGCAGCTAAAAGGGTATTGAGGAAATTTAGGCAAGGTTTAGAAAAATCAGTCTGGAATCTGATAGGTTCTGCTCTAGTTATTTTTGCCAAAGTGTGAAGAGTCTTTTGTCCATAGAGTTTCTGGAACCGTCACTAACCCCATAGGTGTTTTTGGAATGGTACACAATGTAGGTCTATTAGTATCCATATCAGATATAATTTCAATGAACTTGAGGACACAGGGTGGGATGGGGAAGCTGGGGCGAAGTGAGAGTAGCATCAACATATATGCACTACCGAATGTAAAACAGTTAGCTAGTGGGAAGCAGCAGCATAGCACAGGGAGATCAGCTCGATGTTTTGCGCAGACCTAGAGGGGTGGGATAGGGAGGGTGGCAGGGAGGCTCAGGAGGGAGGTGGATATGGGGATGTATGTATGCATATGGCTGATTCACTTTGTTTTACAACAGAAACTAACATAGTATTGTGAAGCATTTATACTCCAATAAGGATCTATGTTTTTAAAAAAAAGAATTTTTGGCAACTTCTAACAATAATCTTTCTGCAGTATGTTTTACCTGGCAGTTACATTTGCTAAGTAGATTCTTACCTATAAAATTTGAGGAAGCTATGTCACAGAAGAGAAAGGAGTATACTTCTAATAATAGTCCCAAAGTAACAATCTGAAGTTGGGACCTTGGAAGGGATTTAGGAGTGTTTACCACTGCTTGAGTGGTTTCAGTGCTCTGAGTGACCTAATCTGCTGTGGCAGGGGAACTGAAAGTGTGTAGAGTGGCACTGTACTAACAAGTAGAGGGTACTGCTGTTCGTTTTTATTTGTAAATAATTCACTTCAAGAGTTTAAAGAAAGGACCAGAGCTACTGGATTCTAATATTCCTCTTGGGGCAGCGTCACTGAACAGATTTTGGACAGCTGTCCTTTTGTTTTTCAACCAATAAGTGATGTTGGCTCTTCCAATGACTTCTGTTTGTAATATCTACAAGTATGCTTATTTATAGATTTTTGATTCTTAAAAAACAGAGAACTCAACACATATATATGGAATTTAAGAAAAAAAAAATGTCATGAAGAACCTAGGGGTAAGGCAGGAATAAAGACGCAGACCTCCTAGAGAACGGACTTGAGGTTATGGGGAGGGGGAAGGGTGAGCTGTGACAGGGCGGGAGAGAGTCATGGGCATATACACACTAACAAACGTAGTTAGGTAGATAGCTAGTGGGAAGCAGCCGCATGGCACAGGGATATTGGCTCAGTGCTTTGTGACAGCCTGGAGGGGTGGGATAGGGAGGGTGGGAGGGAGGGAAACGCAAGAGGGAAGATATATGGGAACATATGTTTATGTATGACTGATTCACTTTGTTATAAAGCAGAAACTAACACACCATTGTAAAGCAATTATACCCCAATAAAGATGTTAAAAAAAAAAAACAGAGAACTCTCTGTTCATGTTTTTATTTGGGGGGGGGCAGTTATTTTATCTGTAGAGTCAGATGTTTGTTTTCATTCCTAGCTTTTTTAATATCTAGAATATTTTCAATATATTTAGTCACATCTTGGAGATCTTCTAAATCAGTAGTTTCCACCCCAATTATTTCTTTTGTACTATGTCCCCATTTCAAGCCCCTATTTTCAGTCCACTACAAAAGAGAGAACAAAACTCCTTTGACTTCTACTATTGAATCTACCCCAGAATACTCTTACCTAAAGTCTATTTTTAAAGTCTCCTATTTGCTCATCTTTATATTTGTTTACAATTTGGAATCTTTGACCAATCTACTCTTAAGGGAAAGGCTTTGGGGGCTTACAGAGTGCATTTTCTATTTTTCTTGCCATTTTAAGGCCAATTTTCAACTTGTGTACATTTGGAGTATTTAAATATTCTCCTGGTCTTTCCTCCTCCTGCTGTTTTCAACCCTCTTCCCTGACTTGGGAGCTTACAATTTAGTGAATGGGTTTGTTCAGATACAGTAGCTCAGGATAGTAAATATCCTGAAATATCTTGAATTCCATGATAATTTTTACTTCTGTCTTCCTGAGGTATAGAAATTATGGCCCTTAACTCAGCTCTGAACTGGGGTTTAAATTCTACTTATATAGATCTGCATTCTGGTTTAGCAGGTTTAAAGGAATATTGTACAATGTGGTTGATTTTTGAAGTCCATATTCCTTCTTCTTTCATGGGCTGTTTAGTTGGTATTTCTTCTAGAGTCCTCAGTAGAATTTAGTCACAATCCTTCCATGGTGAGTTAGTGTCTAGGATGTGAGGATTAGTGACATTTTCCCTAAAGTATATTCTTATTTCCTTAAACATTCATTAATTCTCTATCTCTTGGCAAACTTGAATTACCTCAAATTCTGTCAGTTTAAAAAGATAAAAATGATCTGTTAATGAACTGAGTTAGCTTTTCTAATTTCAGAATTTTACACCCAACCACCAGCCCTTATTCAAGAGGCATTATCTGTTTCTCTTCCTGCAGTACAAGAGTGTAAGGGGTTGAGGGCAAATCAATTTTCTTCCCCACTTATCTCAACTGATGATCTCTTTTCTGAAAAGATTTCCAGGCTAATATTGAGAATGGGCAATGGGAGTGAAAAAAAACTTTTCTTTAAAAAATGGAAACAATCTAAGTGTCTATCATCAGATGAATGGATAAAGAAGATGTGGCACATATATACAGTGGAATATTACTCAGCCATAAAAAGAAACAAAATTGAGCTATTTGTAAGGAGGTGGATAGACCTAGAGTCTGTCATACAGAGTGAAGTAAGTCAGAAAGAGAAAGACAAATACCATATGCTAACACATATATATGGAATTTAAGAAAGAAAAAATGTCATGAAGAACCTAGGGGTAAGACAGGAATAAAGACACAGACCTACTAGAGAATGGACTTGAGGATATGGGGAGGGGGGAGGGTAAGCTGGGACAAAGCAAGAGAGTGGCATGGACATATATACACTACCAAACGTAAGGCAGACAGCTAGTGGGAAATAGCCGCACAGCACAGGGAGATCAGCTCGGTGCTTTGTGACCACCTAGAGGGGTGGGATAGGGAGGGTGGGAGGGAGGGAGACGCAAGAGGGAGGAGATATGGGGCCATGTGTGTGTGTGGCTGAGTCACTTTGTTATACAGCAGAAAATGGCACACCATTGTAGAGCAATTATACTCCAATAAAGATGTGAAAAACCAACAAACAAAAAAAGGTTATTAAAATTTCTAACTAAAATTGTAAAAAAAAAATCTGTACACTGGAAATCTTTGTGAAAAATCAATAAAGTTAATCTAAAGTATATGTCAAGGTTCTAAATAATTGTTAAAATATACAATCATAAGAGTGGTTAAATCTGCTGGCCACTCTCCCCTCCAGACCTCTTGATACCTTCCAGAGAGGTGGAAAGAAAAACAGTTGACTTGAGCTAGATCACCTCAAGGGAGCTTCAAGTTTGAAAGCGTTTGACTTACGATATTAGGGCTCTAATGTTTAATAATAGTTTTTAGAAAAATAGGTTTTACTCATAGACGCCTTCTAGGGATTTATCACTCCTGAAATCAGCATTAGCTTTTCAGCTTCATTTCTTGTCCACTTCCCCTTTCTCCTTCAATGATACAGCCATTCAGAATTTGGAATTCCTCAGACACAGCTTCCTCCATCTAAGATTTCAAATGTATTATTCCCCTTTTTTGAATATATTCTCTTCCTCTCCCCCTATCTTTTACCCCATTGGCCTGATTGATGTCATTAAGTGGTCAGGTCTCATCTTAAACAGTTACTTCCCCCATTTAATACATTTTTCTCTACTAAAACTGTAGGGAGCTCACTGGGCTTGTTCTCTGCTATCTTTGCAGTGATAAACCAGCACATGGTACATAAAAAACACTTAAAAAATATGTGCTGAATAAATAGCTAATACTCTAGGCAATGGGTTCTAAGGAAGTAAAGGGAAATTGGAAGATTAGCTATGGATATTGAAATATTAAAATTTTTGTCAGAGAGGGTTCAAGATGGCAGCATATGAAGATAATAAATTCACTTCCTCCCATGACATAACATGTCTAAAGCTATATATGAAATAATTCCCTTGGAAAGGGAACTGAAAACTGGATAGACAGAGCCTCCACAAAAAAGAGTAAAAGTCCAGCATCAAGATGGGTAGGCACGGCAGAGAGATGGGTTTGCCAAGGAAAAACCCACACCCTAGCTGCTGAGATCCGCAGTGGGGAAGAACTGCAAGGTATGAATCTTTTCCCTGAGAAGCAAGTGATCCAACCTCCACATTGGGCACCCAAACCCTAGATCCTGCACTGGAGAGGCCAGCCTCTGAAACACCTGGCTTTGAAAATCAAGAGGAAACATGCCCAGAAAAACTATTTAAGTGCAGCAAAAGGAAAATTCACTCTTAAACAACTCACATGTAAATTCACTCAGCCTGAAAAGCAGCACAAAAATACCAGATTAAAAAGCACATGGACCACAGGTGAAAGAGGACCCACTTACTAATCTTGAAGTATCTGCCAGAGAGGCAGGAACCAGTTGGGACACTCCCCAGTGACCGAGTGTCCTATGGAAGGAGACATTTCTGTGATCTCAGGCTACTGGTGCTGGTGGGACCCATTTTGGAATTCTCCATCTTAGCACTAATGTGCACTCCCCCATTGAGAGCCCCATCCCCCCTTGCACCTCAACCAGGCCTCACAGCCAGCCAAGCAATAGCCCCACTCACTAGCACCTTGTGGTGGCTGCCACCAAGCCCTGCAGCCTGTCCAGAGGCCATCCCCACCCACCAGAACATTATGGCAGCCACAGCCCTGACACAACAGAAGGGCACATGCAGCCCACAGAGGGGATACCCCTTGAGTGCCTGGCTCTGGTGGCAGGTGGGATTATGCACCTGAGCCCCACAGGACACTTCCTAAATAAGACCACTCCTTCAAGACTGGGAGAGACAGCTGGTATACCTAATACATTAAGAAAAAAAAAAAGAAGTAAAATTGGGCAAGATGAGAAAAGAGAGGAATATGTTCCAACAGAAAGAACAAGCTAAAACCTCAGAAAACAAAAAGGAGATAAGCAATGTACCTGATAAAGAGTTAAAGTAATGGTTGTAAAGATGCTCACCAAACTTGGGTGAAAAATGGATAAACACAGTGAGAACTTCAACAAAAAGATAGAAAATATAAGAAATTATCAAACAGAGATGTAACAACTGAAAAATATACTAGAGCATTTCCACAGCAGACTGGATGAGGTAGAAGAATGAATCAGTGAGCTAGAAGACAAAATAATGGAACTTATCCAGAGCAGAAGAATGAAAAAATAATTTTAAATAGTGAAGATAACTTAAGGGACATTTGTAACAACATCAAGTGGAATAACATTTACATTACAGGGGTCCCAGAAGGAGATGAAAGAGAAAAAGAGCCAGAAAAACTATTTGAAGAAATAGTGGCTGAAAACATCCTTAATCTGAGGAAGGAAACAGACATCTAGGTCCAAGAAGCCAAGAGAGTTCCAAATAAGATGAACCCAAAGAGACACATACCAAGACACATCATAATTAAAATGGTAAAAGTAAAGGATAAAGAGATAATCCTAAAAGCATCAAGAGACAAATTTGTTATGTACATGGGAAACCCCTTAAGGCTATTAGCAGATTTTCTAAGAGAAATTTTATAGGCAACAGGGGAGTGGCATGATACATACAAAGTGCTGGAAGGAAAAACTTCCAACCAAGAATTCCCTACCCAGCAAGGTTATCATTCATAATTGAAGAAGAGATCAAGTTTCCCAGATAAATGAAAGCTAAAAAAGTTTGTCGTCATTAACCTGGCCCTACAATAAATGTTAAAGGACTTCTAGAAGCTGAAAAGTAATGATACTAATTAATAATAAGAAACATAAAAATCTCAATGGAAAATGTAAATACATAGAAAAGGCAGTGGATCAATCACTTGTAAAGCAAGCATGGAATTAGTTAAAAGACAAAAGTAGTGAAAATGACTAAAATTACAAAAATTAGTTAAGGATGTATAAAATTATAATATGTAAAATGTATCATCCAAAGTATGAAGCATGGGGAGGGGTAAAAAGATAAATCTTTGGAGTGTGTTCAAATTTAAGTTGGTGCCAACTTAAAACATCCTTAAAACTTACATGGAATGTCATGTATGTACCTCACATAACATATAAACATGTAGTAAATAAATAAACATGTAGTAAATACACAAATAAAATGAGAAAGGAATCTAAATATAACACTAAAGAAAACCACCAAAACACAAGGGAAGAGGGAAAGAAAAGAAGAAAGGAAAAAAGAGGAATTTACAGAACAGCCAGAAAACAATGAACAAAATGGTAATAAGTACAGACCTATCAATAACTACTTTAAATGTAAAGAAAGTAAATTTGCCAATCAAAAGACATAGAGTGGCTAAATGGATGAACCAAGAGCCATCTATATTATGCTCTCTCCTACAAGAGACTCACCTCAGAAGAAAAGACACACAGCATGAAATAGAAGGGATGACAAAAGATATTCCATACAAATTGAAATGAAAAGAACTCTGGTGTCGTTGTACTCATAGTGGACAAAGTAGACTTTAAAACAAAAACTATAACAAAAGACAAAGAAGGGTGTTACATAATGATCAGTCAATCCAGCAAGAATATATATAACATTTATAAATGTATATGTACCCAGCAGAAGAGCATCATGATGTATAAAGAAAATATTAATAGGCTTAAAGGGAGAAATTGAAAGTAATAACAATAATAGTAGAAGAATTTAACACCCCACTACATCAAAGGATAGATCATCCAGACCAACAAAATAATTAATAAGGAAACATCAACCTTAAATAATACATTAGATCAATTGATTTAATAGATAGATACAGAACACTCCATCCAATAGCAGCAGAACACAGTGTTCTCAAATGCACATGGAACATTATCCAGGATAAATCAGTGTTAGTCACAAAACAAGTCTCAACAAATTCAAGAAGACTGAAATCATATTAAGCACCTTCCATGACCACAATGGGATAAAACTAGATATGAACCAGAAGAAAAAAATGGGGAAAACCACAAAAGCATTGAGATTAAACAAATGCCACTGAACAACAAATGAGTCACCAAAGAAATCAAATGAGAAATTAAAAAATACCTAGAGACAAATGAAAACAGAAATACTACACACCAAAATTTATGGGCTGCAGTAAAAGTGGTTCTAAGATGGAAGTTCACAGTAATACCAGCCTACCTCAAGAAACAAAAAAGTATTTCCAAGTAAACAATCTAATTCCATATATAAAGAACTAGAAGAAGAACAAACAAGGACAAAATTAGTAGAATAAAGGAAATGATAAAGGGTGGAAATAAATGAAATAGAGATTATAAATAATTAGAAAAAACTCAGTAACACTAAGAGCTGGTTCTTTGGAAACATAAACTAAATAGACAAACCTTTAGGTAGACTAACAAAGAAAAAAAGAGAGCTCAAATAAACAAAATCAGAAATGAAAGAGACGTTACAAGTTATACCACAGAAATATGAAGGATCATAAGAGATTACTATGAATAATTATATGCCAAAAGTTTCTTCCTAGAAGAAATGGATAAATTCCTAGAAACATACAATCTTCCAACACTGAATCATGAAGAAATAGAAAATCTGAATACACCTATTATTCATAAGGAGATTGAAACAGCAATAAAAAAATTCCCAACAAATAAAAGGCAAGGACCAGAAACCTTTACTTGTGAATTCTACAAAATATTCAAAGATTTAATACCTCTCCTTCTCAAACTCTTCCAAAATATCAAAGAGGATGGAAACTTTCACACACATTTTACAAAGCCAGCACAAACCAGACAAGGACACCCCAAAAAAGAAAACTACAGGTAAATATATCTTGATGAACATAGATGTAAAAATCCTCAGCAAAACATTAACAAACCAAATACAAGAATACTTTTAAAAAGTCAGACATTGCAATCAAGTGGGATTTATTCCAGGGATGCAAGGATGATTCAACAGTCACAAATCAATCAATATGAAACATCACAGTAACAAAATGAAGGATAAAAATCTTATGATCATCTCAAAAGATGGAGAAAGGGCATTTGACAAAATTCAACGTACTTTCAAGGGAAAAACTCTCAATAAATTGAGTATGGAGGGAATTTACCTCAACTCAATAAAAGCTATATATGACAACCCAGAGCAAACACCATATTCAATAATGAAAAGGTGAAAGCTTTTCCTCTAAGATCAAGAACAAGATAAGGGTGCCCACTATCATTATTTTATTCAACATAATATTGGAAGTATTAGCCACAGCAATTAGGCACACACACACACACACACACAAAAAGAAATAGAACGCATCAGAATTGGAAAGGAGAAAGTAAAACTGTCACTATTTTCAGATGACATGATACTATTTATAGAAAACCCTAAAACTCCACCAAAATACTGTGAGAACCAATAGTCACAGGATATAAAATCAATGTAAAGACGTCAAAGGTATCTCTATAAAGTATTAATGAACTATCAGGCACAGAAATTAAGAAAATAATTCCACCTAGAATTGCATCAAAAATAATAACATAACTAGGAACAATTTTAACCAAGGAGGTGAAAGAACTGCACACTGAAAATGGTAAGGTGCTGATGAAAGAAATTGAAGAAGATACAAATAAATGGAAAGATCATCTATGTTCATGAATTGGAAGACTTAATGCTGTTAAAATGTCCATACTACCCAAAGCAATCAACAGATTCAATGCAATCCCTATCAGAATTCCATATTTCACAGAACTAGAAGAAATAATTCTAAGTTTGAATGGAACCACAAAAGATTATGAACAGCCAAAAAAATCTTTAGAAAGAAGAAGAAAGCTGGAAATACACTCCCTCATTTTAAATTATACTACAAAGCTATAGTAATCAAAACAATATGATACTTACAAAACAGACACAGAGATTGATGGAACAGAATCAAGAGCACAGAAATCAACTCACACAAACATGGATAATTAATTTACAACAAAGAAGCAAAGAACATATAATGGATAAAGGATAGTCCCATCAATAAGTGGTTTTGGGAAAACTGGACAGCCACATGCAAAAGAATGAATCCCTACCACTATTTTATACTACACACAAAAATTAACTCAAAATGTATCAATGACTTGAATGTAAGACCTGAAACCATAAAATTCCTAGAAGAAAACATAGGTATTAACTTCACTGACATTGATCTTAACAATGTTTTTCTGTATCTGACTCCAAAGGCAAGGAAACAAAAGGAAAAATAAACAAATAGGACTACACCAAACTAAAAAGGTTCTGCACTCTGAAGGAAACCATCATCTAAATGAAAAGGCAACTTATTAAATGGGAAAGCTATGTGTAAATCATATATTTGATAAGGGTTAATATCCAAATTATATAAGGGCACTCATACAACTCAAAACAACAACAAAAAACAACAACCCAATTAAAAATGGGCAGAGGATTTAAATAGACATTTTTTTCAAAGAAGACATATAGATGGCCAATAGGCACAGGAAAAGATGTTTAACATTGTTAATCATTAGAGATATGCAAATCAAAACCACAGTGAGATATCACCTTGCATCTGTTAGCATGGGGCTATTATCAAAAAGACAAGAAATAACAAATGTTGAAAATGATGTGGAAAAAGAGAACACCCTTGCACTGTTGGTGGGACTGTAAATTGGTGCAGTCACTGTGGAGAACGGTGTAAAGATTCCTTACAAAAATAAGACTACCATATAACCCAGCTATTCTACTTCTGGGTATTTAACCAAAGAACAGAAAAACACTAGTTTGAAAAGATATATGTACCCCTATGTTCATTGCAGCATTACTTACAATAGCCAAGATATGGAAACAACCTAACCTGTCCATTTTTGGATAAATGGATAAAGACATACACACACACTCACCCACACACACATCCACATCTACACATATACACCCAATGGAATACTACTCAGCCATAAAAAGAAATAAATCCTGTTATTTGCAACAGTATGAGTGAAACTTGAAGGTATTATGCTAAGTGAAATAAGTCATATGGAGAAAGACAAATACTGTATGATTTCACTCACATGTGGAATCTAAAAAAAACAACAAATGATCAAAATTAAATAAAATACCCTCATAGATACAGAGAACAGATTCGTGGTTACCAGAGGGCAAAGGTATTTGGGGGTGAGGGAAATGCATGAAGGGTGTCCAATGTATGATGATGGATGGCACATAGGACTTGTGGGTGGTGATTACTTAGCAGTGTATACACATGTCAAATTATAATGCTGTACACCTAAAACTTATATAATAATTTGTCAACTGCAAAATAACACTCAAATAGCTTTGAAAGTAAGAGTGTCACCCAATACTGTCACCAAATTTAATAGCATATTACAATGGAATGTGTATACTAAAGGGATTGAATTAGTATACAGGTTAGGGGCTGTGTGCAGGAACTTTAAGTAGTTTCTCCAACTACTTTAAGTGTTTTCTTAAAACGGGGGGGGGGGTATTTTTAAAATTAACCTATAATTACTTATGGAGCATACTTTATCTATATAATACCACAAGTCAGTAATATTTACACATATTTGAGTGTTCACTATGTACCAGACATTATGTAAAGACTGGAGACAGAATGGTGGATTGTTGACTGCAATGAATAATTCAGCAGCTAGTTTTTATTTAAACATTTTAAACTCTACCACCCTCCAACCTCTACTCATTGTTTTGGGCACCAAGTATGAGTCATAGCCCACAAACCAAGAAATGTAAGAACTGGGAATATTTTTAGTTTCTAGAACTTAATGTCTGCTATAAGATTTTGTTTTTCTAAGAGGTAAAATATTAATTTCAATGAGCTCAGGGATCTGCTCTTCCCTCCCTTTCTCTCTACATTTGTGTCTAAATTCTAGTGGGTTTATGCAATGTCAGGGCATATTAGCTTAGAGTGGGGGTGAACGCAAGCTTGTTTGGGTCAACACTGCCTATCGACATGGGCATTTGCTGATAAGCTGTCATTCCTACCTGGACCTGGACATCAGTCCATCTGGCTACTGCAATTCACCCTTCTTCCCAAATGCCATTTTCAGATCCGTCTGCTCTCTGTGCCTCCCAAGCTCTGCTGTAGCCAGGGAAACTCCCTGAGGAAGTCTCGGTCTCATCTGCCTACACATATCTTGCAGAAATGTATTCTATAGTCCCCACCACGCTGCATGGGGAAACCAATAACTGGCCATATGTTGGGATTTATCTAGTATATTAGGATAGTAATTGAGCTATTTTATCAGATATCAAAATAATGTCACTCAAATAAGATAGAAGATTATTTCTTCCTTATGGAAAAATATGGGAAGGTGGTTCTACGTTGCTACAATGCTTTAAGTGTGTCATTATCCAGGCTTCTTTCACCTCATTGCTCTATCTCAACCTGTGGTCCAGCTTTCACCACTCTTTTTCATTATAGTCAAGGAAAAGAGGGTATACTTAGTCACATGATCAAACCTAGCTGCACAGAAGGCCGAGAAAAACAGCCTTTTGCCTGGGAAGACAGGTGGCAATTAAATCTTGCAAGTTCTACCACTAAAGAAAAGAGGAAATAGATATGGTATATGTGTGGGGTAACCAGAAAAATCTGCTATTCTGGGGACATGTCTCCCTCATCCTGTTCTAGGTTTTCCATTGTTTCCACCTTGAGAATAAATCTAAGGGTTCAGGGCTCCTTCTGCCCACTCACGTCCAAGTTCTTTTCTTCCCCCCAGTCCTCCTTCCTTTTCAGCACCCCATGGTATTATTATTATTATTGTGATGGGAGTTAGGGACAGGGACAGATGGGGTCAGGAAGACTTCTCTCAAGAAGCAATCACCATTTGCCATAACAACAATTATGCTTCTTAAAAATCAGAAGCCAAAAATGGATTGTTTTGTACTCTTCTCAGTCATCATTTTTCTGAGGTTTTGAGCATAAAATAATTAAGTGGGTGCCTTAATGGGGGAGGGCCATGAAGTAATGATAAATGCTTTGAACTAAAAACATATTGGTTAAGATATCAAACATTGTCTGATTAATTATGAATAAACTGGACTCATTTAAAATAACCTGAATTTAATTTTTGGTCCTGTTGCTCTCAATTAACTTTGACAAAATTCTGAGTTTCGCTACTTTCTTAGATAATTGTATAAACAAAGGACACGAGGACTATTTTTTTTAAAATGGCTAAGCGTGCTTTATGAGGGCAGAACAAACTATAGAAAAGAAATTTCTTGCAAAGAGTTAACTGGGAGAAACATTTTTCCCCTGTGGACTGACAGTCTTTTCTTCAGAATATAGACAATGCTGACCTCCGGATTAAAACTTAAACTTTCATAATAGGTATATAATTTGAAATACCTCTATTAGTTTACATATTAAGATGTCCCAGAGAAATTTTTGTTACACATATTTTAGCAATTATCCTAGAGTAGACAGAATATATATAGCATTTTATGTGTAACTGAAGTATGGCTTTATCACTAACTATGGGTCTGTTAGGGTTAAGTTTTCAGTGCTTGTAGAAAATAATCAGAAATCATACTTTTTTCTATTCCTTCTGTATTTATTGTGAATGGAATTTCAAATATGCCCAATAAATTCTTCAAATGTATAAAAATGTTGTAAATAGTTATTTTTCTAAAGTGTCCTCAAATTAAATCCTTAGCCATGAGTGGTAGCTGGTTTTTTAATTGAAAATGATTATAAGGGCTAATCTCACAGACAACAGGCCTTTGACTCAAGGGTAATTTAATAAAGGTATTTCTCTATTTGCCGACTATGCAGTGAATTGTGCCTGAGATGTTAGTCCTATCTTTTTATTTAAGAATTGCTGTCAAGGGGTAACTCATAAAAATAGAATCTCATTAGTATTAAACTTAATAATTCACTCAGCAAGCTCATATCCCCAATTCTGTCTGACTATTCTCCATGTCACAAAAATGGCTTCCTAGTTCTGATTTTCATAATAAACCTTTAACCAAATCATCTCCCAGTTAGATTATTCTGCATACAAAATGGAATTTAATGTATTTAGAAGGAGAATGATACTACTGGAAGGTGTACCGACTGGTTTTACAGATGATGAAACAGAATTTATGTGACTAGTTCAAGGTTATACAGCTATGCTATGTGTGCTTCAAATTCAATTAAAATGAGACTAAGAAGGTATGTGCCAATAAGTACAAATGTTCAAAGCTTAGATGTATAAAAATCTCATAAATATGATAGAGTTGCCTCTCCCTTGGGCGTTATAACATAAAGACACTAGAAAAGATGAAATTACCATTTAATGACCATTTAACAGTAATGGTCAAATTACCATTATCTTGGGCTTGACTTTTCAACATTGTACTCAGTGGAGTGCTTCATACTACGGCTTGTTTCTGTTCTATATATTCTTGGTAGCATAGATGCAAGAGATTTGCTGTGGCCACATTTATGCATTACAATGGAAACTGATAAGGAATTTCTCAACAAGTTCAACATAGCTAGTTTTCCTCCAACACTAAAAAAGACCTTGATTTCTTCGGTGAATGACTAATGGATACTACCAAACATTCAAAGAATTAATACCAATCCATTTCAAATTATTCCAATAAATTGAAGATGAGGGAACATTTCCAAACTCATTTTACCAAAGCCAGACAAGGGCATTACAAAAAAAAAAAATTCAGGCTAATATCTCTGATGAATATAGATACAAAATCCTCAGCAACATACTAGCAGATGAGACTCAACATCCCATTAAAAGGATCATACACCATGATCAACTGGGATTTATCCCTGAGGTGCAAAGATGTTTCAACAAACACAAATCAATAAATGTAATAAACCACATTAACAGAATGGAGAATAAAAATCATATTATCATCTCAACAGATGCAGAAAAGGCACTCGACAAAATTCAACATCTTTCACAATAAAAAAAAAAACAAAAAAAACACAACGGATTAGATACAGAAGGAACATACCTCAACAGAATGAAGACTATTTATGTCAAGCTCACATTGAGAATCATGTCCAATGGTGAAAAACGAAAAGCTTTTCCTCTAAGATCAAGAAACAAATCCTGTGCTCATGAACTGTAATAATACTGTGAATATGGCCATACTACACAAAGTGACCTGGAGATTCAGTGAAATCCATATCAAAATTCCAATGGTATTTTTCACATAAATAGAAAAAATCAATTCTATAATTCATACAGAATCACAAAAGACTCTAAATATCTAAAGCAATCTTAAGAAGAATAAAGTTACTAATAAGAACCTACTGTATAGCACAGGGAACTCTACTCAGTGCTCTTTGGTGATCTAAATGGGAAAGAAATCTAAAAAAGAGGGGATTATGTACATGTATAACTGATTCGCTTTGCTGTACAGGAGAAACTAACACAACACTGTAAAGCAACTGTACTCCAACAAAGATTAATTTAAAAAAAAGAAGAAGAAAGTTGGAGGCATCATACTACCTGATTTCAAAATACACTACAAAGCTACAGCAGTTAAGACAGTACAGTACTGGCATAAAAACAAACATATAGATAATGGAACAGGATAGAGGCCCAAAAAATAAATCTGTGCTTTTATATAGTCAACTGATCACCTACAAAGGTGCCAAGGACACACAATGGGGAAAGGCCAGACTCTTCATTAAAGGGTGTTAGGAAAACTAGATATGCACAAGCTGAAGAATGGTATTGAACCCTTACCTCACACCATATACAAAAATCTATTCAAAATATATTAAGGACTTAAACATAATACCTAAAACTGTAAAACTACTAGAAGGAAACATAGAGGAAAACTTCCTGATATTGGTCTGGGCAATGATATTTTTGGATATGACCCCAAAAGCACAGGCAACAAAAGAAAAAATAGACAAATGGAATTTGCATCAAACCACAAAGCTTATGTATAGCAAATGAAGCTGTCAAAAGAGTGAAGAGACAACCTATGGAATGAGAGAAAGTAATTGCAAACCATAATCTGATAAGGGGTTAATATCTAAAATATATAAGCTTAAACAACTTAATAAGCTTAAACAACTCAATAGCAAGAAAATAAATAACCTGATTTGAAAATGGTCAAGTGAATTGAATAGACATTTCTCAAAAGAAGACATACAGGTGGCCAACAAGTATATGAAAATACGCTCAATATCACCAATCATCAGGGAAATCTGAGTCAAGGCCACAATGAGCTATCACCTGACACCTGTTAGAAAAAAGGCAAACGATAACAAGTGTTGATGAGGACACAGTGAAAAGATGACCCTTGTACACTGTAGGTGGGAATGTTAATTGGAATAAGTATTATAAACATTGATATGGAGATTCTTCAAAAATTAAAAATAGAACTACCATGTGATCCAGCAATCTCACTTCTGGGTATATATCCAAAGAAAATGTAACGGTATCTCAAAGAGACGTCTTCACTCCCATGTTCACTGCAGTGTTATTCACAATAGTCAAGATGTGGAAACAACTCAAGTGTCTGTCCGTAGATGAATGTGTAAATAAAATATGATATATACATAATGGAATATTATTCAGTCTTAAAAAATAAGGAAATCCTGCCATTTGTGACAACATGGATGAACTTGGAGGACTTTATGCTACATGAAATAAGCAAGGCAAGAAAGATAAGTGCTGCATGATCTCACTCATATATGGAATCTAAAAAGGCCGAACTCAAACTCATAGAAGCAGAGACTAGAACGGTGGTTGCCAGGAGCTAGGGGAGATATTGATCAAAGAGTATGAAGTTTCAGCACAGAGCAGCTAGAACTGATTTTCGAACAAGACGGTCACATTTATATTTTTCGACATGACCCCTGGGGAAAAAAGGTCAAAGGAAAAGAATGGATTCCTGCTCATCTGATCATGTGTCAATGTGAACCATCTCAAGCTATTGAAAAGGGATACCTTACAACAGCCAGGACATGTAAGCAACCTAAGTGTCCATCGACAGATGAATGGATAAAGAAGATGTGGCACCTATATACAATGGAATATTGCTCAGCCATAAAAAGAAACGAAATTGAGTTATTTATAGTGAGGACCTAGAGTCTGTCATACAGAATGAAGTAAGTCAGAAAGAGAAAAACGCATACCGTATGCTAACACATATATGTGGAATCTTAAAAAAAAAAGTTCTGAAGAACCTAGGGGCAGGACAGGAATAAAGACGCAGATGTAGAGAATGGACTTGAGGACACGGGGAGGGGGAAGTATAAGCTGGCACGAAGTGAGAGAGTGGCATGGACATATATACACCACCAAATGTAAAACAGATGGCTAGTGGGAAGCAGCCGCATAGCACAGGGAGATCAGCTCGGTGTTTTGGGACCTCCTGGAGGGGTGGGATAGGGAGGGTTGGAGGGAGACGCAAGAGGGAGGGGATGTGGGGTTATATGTATATGTATAGCTGATTCACTTTGTTATAATGCAGAAACTAACACACCATTGTAAAGCAATTATACTCCAATAACGATGTTTTTAAAAAAAGCTATGCTAGTCTTCCCTTTCTAGTTTGAGGGGATAGTTCATTTTTACTTAAAAAAAAATGAAAAAGAAAAGGGATACCTTGGTTATGTTTTTTATCGAGAAGATATTTATGGTGCTTGTCCAGTTCTTTATAGACTGAAAGCTGTGTGAGGGAAGGGGTTGTGTCTGTCTTAATTCCCCAGCACTCATTCTGGTTCTAGGTAGGCAGTACATAGGCATTGGATAAACTTTTGAGAAATGTGTAAATGACAGAATGACTGTATGCTTGATTCCACAACTAGACTTTGAAGTCTTAAATTCAGAAACAATGGCTGATGCTTCTTTTCTATGATGTATTACCTCCCTTGGTGCAAAGTTGAGCACATGGTAGACCCCCAGTAAAGGCACCTTGGATAGGTTAGCGGAGGTTAACACACATCCCCTTTGAAACTTCAACTGTTTTACTCTTTCTCCTTTTTGTTCTACAATATCTTTAGGTCAATAAGAATTTCCCTTCTACTTTTCATCTACTGTTTTTTTCTTGAGCTGACCTCCAAATATTTTTGACCTTATCTCTTGCCTTATCATTGCCTAGTGCCTCTGAGAAAACTCCCAATCTCTAGTTCCACTAACAACTTAATGAGGCCACATCTCACTCAGTCCCCACAATTCAAGTAGTAGATTCATACATCTTTTGTTTGGAAAGAGAAGCAACTTACAGAAAATAATGTTCAAATGTAATATTTTCCTATTGTTAAAGCGTCCTATTACATCTCCAGCTCACAACTCTTTAGCAATAACATAAGGTCTGAAAAAAGGTGATGATTTTTCAGCAAAAGGATAGTTCATCTCTCTAGAGAATAAAACTGTCATAGAGCTTTATGACAAATTGAATCTCAGGGTCTGAAAATACAGACCTTGTTTTCCTTCTTTTATTTATTTTTTCATTATAAGGATGACCTTGCCTCTATTGTAAGTCAAAAGTAACTAGGGTTTTGTGGTTTCTATAAAGTTACAAGGGACAAAAAGTGTCCATGGCACTGGTCTGTTACTATGCACCTCATCTGGGAGACTTCATAGGTACATCCTTTAGTTTCTACATGTTGAGATTTACTCCTCAGCCTCCTGGTTAAAGAGAGGGGACACATAAACTAATTGTCTCCATTGTGAGGGAACAATTCTTTCAGGAAAATTTCATGGCTGTAAAAGACAGAAACAAAAAGCAGTAGTAACAGCTCAATCAAATGTCGATTTTTCTTTTAATGTAAAAAGGATCTCAAAAGACAAGGGAAAAAAGTACCAGATTTAATTTCCATTTGCTTTAAACAAGCAAGCTGAACAACATACTAACATTTTACTTTCTGACTTTTAGCTATATTTTTCCGTTTTAAGGGTAGAATTAAAGGTGGAAGAGAATACAGTTGACCCTTGAACAACATGGGTTTGAACTGCATGGGTCCACTTACATTTGGAATTTTTTTGATAAATACATACTACAGTACTACATGATCTGTGGTTGATTGAATTTGCAGAGGCAGACCTGCAGCTATTGAGTGCACACTGTAAAGTTATACTCAGATGTGTGACTGCACGGACGGTCAACTCCCCTAAATCCTGCATGGTTCAAGGGTCAATTGTAGGTATGTGTTCAATTCTACTCAAGAGGTATTTATTGGGCAGTGTGCCTCAAGAAGCTTACAGGACAAAGCCACCAGTAAATCAAACTCTGAATGTGGCAAGAAAAAAACAGTGCTATTAGAATGTGGAAGAAGGGGACCTTAATTTTAATTAAACAATCTCAGACAACCTAATACAGATGACAGCATCCAAAAGATAAGGGTGCTTGAACATGCATAAAAAGGGGAAATGACGTTAGAAGTGAGGGAATGGCATAACGGAAACACTAAAGTAATAAAATCCAGGGCGTGTTCACAGACCATGAGATGTACAGCTCTATATTGCAGGAGCACTGTAGGAGACACAGCTGGGCAGACAGCAACACGTGCTAGCGTGGATAATATTGGGTGACAGATTAAGAGGCTTGATATCAGTTCTGCAGGCAATAAAGCGTAGGGGCTATAGGTGTGGGAGTCTGAAATCTGGAAAAATTGAGTTCGAGACCTGGTGTCAACATTTACTAGCTGTGTGGCCTTATGTAGTTCACTAGGTCTCTCTCTGAGAGTGATTAGCAATGCGGGTACAACAGTAGTTCCTACCTCATTTGAATGCTGAGAGGGGAAAATGATCTAATGCATGTAAACATTTAGCACTGTTCCAGGACTAAATCAGTGTGGGAAAAGTGTTAGCTATTACTATTAAGGGCAACGGGATTGAAAGGTTTTGAATTGGGGGATACCGTCGCATGTATAACACAAGAAGAGAGGTGAAGGAAGTGTGAAGTGTGGGTTTGGTGTATGTTAGCATTAAGAACAGGAAGCTCATTTGAGAGATGATTGCAGGAGACTATGAAAATCTAGAGCAACAGGGAGCAAGATCCGTTGCTGGAGACAATGTGTGGAAGAGGATTATGAATTTGACTAGGCTTGAGACAAACTGGAAAGTTTTCAGTTCTTCACAGTTAGGATGTGCAAAAGGACATCAACCAAGAATACACAAAATTATATCCTGATGACCCAAACCATATTTACCCTTTTAAAAACCAACATAGCAGATTGAGAGTGCAACTATTCTAGAGATGGAATTCATGACCATATTCTAGAATGTTGCCATTGAAGTGGTGTTTAGTTACATTAGACTGATTTGGTACGTGCCCCAGAATATGCCAGTTATGTTTCAGTGAAGATGACAAAACTTCTTAACCTTCTAAGTTTTTTTTCAATATTGAAGAGATAACAAACCATATACATATTCACAGTAAAATTAATAAAAGTTGATCCCTCTGAGGGCCCATTAATTCAAGTGAGTCTTCGTCTAGCAAGCATGTTAAAGCAATACTTTGAGATAACCTCACTTCTGATCAACCTGCTTACCTAAAGTATTGTACTTTTAAAGTCAGTGGGCTGTACTGCAAATCTTCAGAAAAAAACACAAAAATTATAGTATATTTGGGGCAACTGGGATTTCTAGGTAGATACTGAGTGACCTCCGACATCAAGGTTGGTGTAAACCGGAACAGAGTCATGAGACCCTGCATGAGACCATCAGTTGAAAATGTTTACCTGTTGAAACTAGTATAAATTTAAGTATATATTAACATTTAAAATTTTCCAATTAAAATATTTTATAAAATTCAGGGTTTCTTCTTTTTTTAATATTTATTTGTTTGTACCAGGTCTTAGTTGTGGCATGTGAACTCTTAGCTGCAGCATGCATGTGGGATCTAGTTCCCTGACCCAGGTCCCCAGCATTGGGAGTGCGGAGTCTTAACCACCGCGCAACCACGTAAGTCCCCAGGGTTTCTTTAAATGAAAAATTCCAACTACTGTAAAAACAGTTTTCATGTTACTTTCCGTATTTAAGAATATTGCTTTATGCACTTGAGGTCATCAATACACATAGTTTAGTGTCCTGAAAAAAGTCACAGATTTAAATAATAAATAACTTAGACGTGATGGAACATAAAAATAAATAAATAAAAAAAATGAGACCAGTGGGTTATGAGAGCACATGGGCCAGGACTGAGTTTCACATGTTAGTGTGAAGCAACCCTGCTTTGGTTGAACCTTTGATCATAGTAGGATACAATACAACTAAGCTAGCATTGCAATAATCAGTCTGAGATCCAATAAAGCTTGGACTGGTATCCAGGACTTTATGAGAACTGGCTACTCTTGGCTCAAAGAGAGCTGACTTTGCTAATTGGAAGAGAGAGAAGAGAGAGACTTCAAAAGCAAGGCCTGAAATCAATCACTCCCTCAAGAACATCTTGCTTTCCTGAAAACCTTTTCCTCTTGAGGTGATGAAAGGAAAGAGGAAAGTTCTTCTACAGCAGAAGAAAGGAAAGGGGAAGAGACACACAATATTTCCTTAGGAAAAATGTATACTTTTACAAGTAAACAACTTTACTGGCTGTCACTATTTATTGAATGCTAGGTCTGCTTTTTTCTGAGAGGTATATTTCTCATGTATACTATCTTATTAAGTCTTCAGCGTGCCCATAAGAAGTGAGGATTATTATCTGTATGCTGTAGAGAAGAAACTAGCGATAGCAGAGGGGAAGCAAGTTGGCCAAGACCACACAACCAATACGTGGGGGCACAGAGACTGCAAACCCTGTCATCTGGGCTCCAAGACCAATGCTCTTCATCACTACTCTAGACTGCCTTCTCCCTCAAGTATCTTCATAACATTTACTTAACATTCAGAAATAAAACAATCTAATAAAAACATGCATTTTGACTTTGAAGAATTCTCTGCATAGGGCTTTAAACTCATTAATACTACTTTATATTCTATGACAGAAAGTGGTGTTGGTTGCCACCTTGGATTTTCTTTAAACTATACATTTTTTGTGTGTAAATTTCATAAGTAAAAGGAGAAACTGAAAGCTGAGTTCAACAAGATTAAACCACGATCATTTCTAAACTCTTTAGTGTTTCATTTTCTCTCTGGGGGAAAATAACACATGATGGGTGATTAAGGAGGCTAATTATGAAAGGCTTCTTGGGGGGAAAAACTTAAAAAAAAAGTAATCAAAAAAAATAACTTATGCTTTAATGGAAGTGAGTCAGACTCCCATACAGCAGGAAGAACTTTATTTTCAGGTGCAAATTTTGTCAATACGATGATATTTCTGCTTAAAAGCATGAAAGTTTCCATATATTGGGGGGGGTGTCTCCTAATTCCATGTCTGCATAAAGTCTCACTCAGAATGAAAGACAGTAGAATGCATAGGTGAAAAGTCAATATTTGAGGACGAAACAAAACTGTATTTGAGACTCAGATCTACCACTTACCAGCTATCGGGTTTTGTTATTAAAATTGAAATAAAGTAGTATCTACCAAATAGGGTAATCGTGAGTATTTAACGGGGTAATGCATGTGAAGTG
Organism: Lagenorhynchus albirostris; assembly: GCF_949774975.1. Lineage (NCBI taxonomy): Eukaryota > Metazoa > Chordata > Mammalia > Artiodactyla > Delphinidae > Lagenorhynchus > Lagenorhynchus albirostris. The sequence continues at coordinate 17,085,504 of NC_083104.1, read as the reverse complement.
CTTAGCACAGTTTCTAGCATCTGCTTATACTCAGTAAATAGTAAGAGTTGGTGGTAGTGGCGGTACTGGGCGAAAACAATGGACGTTACCTTTTAGAGTAGACCTTCACAAACTTTAATGTGTTTACAAATCACCTGGAGATCTTGTTAAAATACAGATTCAAATTCAGTGCATCTGGAGTGGGGCCCAAGATCGTTCATCTCATATTCTGAGGTGATACTGATACAGCTGGTCTGAGGATCATACCTGAAGGAAACGTCTAGATTAGGGACACTGTATGTAGATCATACATGTAAAAAATAGAAAATACCATTAAGATCATTCCTCCAATGAAGTAAAGAGAGAATAGGGAGTTTTGTAGTAATCATATTCTTTGACAATGATTTTTGCTTTCCAGTCTTGTGCTTTCACCGTTGGACTACTAAATTTAGTTCAGTAAGGTCTTTTGAGCAGTTGCTGACCTCCACAGCAGTGGACAGGTATGCGGATGTGGGTCCTTGTGGGGAATTTACAATTCACCTACAGCGACAAGACTCACATGAATAATACATTTAGACGGTAACACAAGGATGAATAAAGTAAAGTGCAAAAATGTACAGAATGAGAAATCGATGTTTCTACAGGAAGGAAAGGGGGAAGAAGTTGCTTTCAGTCGCCAGTGGTGATTATCTCAGAGGCCACTATATAGATAATGGCCCATCTCAAGAGCCACCATGAGCAACGCTTCCTAACAACGGTGGGAATTAGGAGACACCCCGCCCCCAAGATATGGAAACTTGAAATTTTATAGGATGAAAACCGTATGGTGAAAATATTTATATCATGTACAACATATATTTTCTTCACTTCTTTTTTCAAGATTGTTAGTGGGCAAAGTCAATGGAATAGTAGCACTTACAGATGCACATCCAGCTGTGTACACATACAACACAAACTCACACACAAACTTTGACAAAGGCCCAAAGGCAAAAATGCTTTATCATTTCACAAAACCTAATTAAAGCGAGTGAAGAATGGAATCAATTAGAGGTAAAGTGCTGTGTAATATAAAGTACTTTCTAATCATTGCATCTAATTAAGAGGAAGAAAAAATCATGACTTTTAAAGGACCTTAATTATTACAGAAAAAGAAAGTTAATTAGCAGAAATTCTCAGCTGGACATTCAGGGATGTTTTTGGACAAAAGGAATATCCAACTAAGGAGACGTGGCAGGCCAAAAAGATCAATGGAATTTCTGAGAAAAGAAGCTGTTGAGAACTCTGAATAATAAAAGCTTGTTTGCTAATCAGTAGCATGCCCCCTATATATACGAGGACCCCAGAAGAAGATACACTATAAACTTGCAGGAACAGGCTATGGGGACCTCTAGTAAATCAGCCAGCCTTGTTTCTACCTTGGGTATGAGAAGTGAACTAGTTTTCAAAGAATTAGCTTCATGAATCAATCTACATTCAACAATTCAAAGGTGCTCCCAGACCTTCCAGTAGCCTCAGGGTTTTCATTATAAACATGAATTATTTTCTCCAATAATGGGCTGTAATCTGTTGGTCATTATTTTTCTGGTTAATAACATGATGGATATCAGCTTTGCCTCTATTCATTCAAATTTCTCAATCTCCTATTGTTTTAGGATGATATCTTTCTTCTTAGGACACTGATTTTATTTTCTAATGATACAAATAACACATACTCATTGAAGATGTTGCAGAAAAATAAGCGCTCAAAACACACAAAGGAAAACTAGGTTATTTTATTTCAGTGCAACTATGGCAAAAAGCCTAGGGTTGGTACCATGAGATCTGAGAGTACCACAGTGGTTTTCTGTGCCCGATGGGATTGTGGTAATCAACTTCGACATAACTTTTTCTCATTTCTGTTAAATATTACCCTTAACAGATATTATTTTGCTATTACTTAAAAAAAATCAGATGGAGAAAATATTTGTGTGACCAGTTTGTTGAACAAGCCATGATCTGTAGAATGTGAGCAGAAAGTAATACTTCTGCTAACCCATTCTCATCGACTCGTGCCTCTTTGCCTCTTGGATAAAATCTCGGGCTAGTCTCACAGATTTTATGACTTCATGTAAATAGCCCAGATTCTCAACAGCTTAAACCTTTTTTCCTGCTCTGGCTCAGACCAGCTTTGGGCTTAAAAGCCTGACATGGGGATGGAACGGGGATGTGGGGCAAGTCCCAACCAGCTCTTTCATAATTTGTACACCTTACGTTTTATTTCCGACTCCTAATTTCCTACGTTTCTTCTAGTTTCTCCAGGACAGGAGCAGAAAGAAAGAGAGAAGGAAGGGTCAGTAAATGTCTCACCAGGCTGGTTAGTTACCATCTGGCCTTGGTATCCATTTGGTATATCCAATGTCCAAAATGGATTTTGTATTTCCTGGGTAATTTTGTGAGTTCTTCAGAGACATTGCAAATTCCCCCGATGAAAGCATCATCTGTAGCTATGACCACCACCTTAGCACCTAGTGTCTGGAAGACTACCGTTGTTTGGGGTTCACCTCTCCCCTCCAGGAAGTTTTCTTGGAAGGATGCCTCTTAAAACAACCCCATCTCTCTGGTCTACATGTGTGAGTGCTTTGCACCCTCCAAGCTTCGGTAGGGCAAGCTGTTCTCCAGGCAACCCAGACTCTGCTGTCCTGGCAGGCAGACCTCCCTGGCATGTGTGACGAACCATTCCTGCATTCTCAAATCCCAGCTGCACACTGCAAGCTCTCAGAATAGTTTTCTCAGAAGCAGACTCTGAGACAAAGTTTTCAGTACAAGTAATTTATAAGAGAAGCGGTTCCAGGAAGCATCACTAGGGAAGTGAGACAGGGAGGCAGAAGAAGCCAGTGACGGGGATATTTTCAGGCAATTTAGGACACTGCAGGCAACTGGGCCTTATTCCCACTGGGAGCCCTGGGAGACAGTGGTGAACACGCTTGAGAGTCACCCCTTTGTGGAAAGATGATCTGGGGCATTAAAATACCAATTCCTTTTGGCCTTTCTCTGAGCGTTGCTTCCAGGGGACATTCTATTCCCTGAACTTCTGCCTGACCTGTATACAGACCAAGTGAGTTCAAGGAACTTGAGAAAGCCTCAGGCAAAGAGTTCTGAATGGTGGCCTTTGGAATTTGTTGGGTCAGCTCAAGTGGGGGGGAGGAGGGAGCCGTCTGTTTCTTTTATTACTGGCATTTTATATTTTAAAATCTCGTATGTTCGTATGCATGTATGTATGCAGTCGCATTGTGAAAAAATACACATAACATGAAATTTACCATTCTAATCATTTTTAGGTACACAATTTAGGGGCACTGCGTACATTCCTGATGTGGTACAACCATCACCCTATCCATTTCCAGAACTTTTCCATTGTCCCAAACAGAATTCTATGCCTGTTAAACAACAGCTCCCTATGTCTCTTCCCCTTCTGCCCACCCCTCCACAGCCCCTGGTAATTTCTCTTCTACTTTCTGTCTCTATACATTTGCCTATTCTAAGTACCGCATATAAGTGGAATCATAAAATATTTGTCCTTTTTGTGTCTGCAAGCCCTTTTGTGATATCTTCATAGTGGACGATAAACTAAGATTTCACAAAACTAGTTTCACAAACTTTTGTATCACGATCTGCTGTGGTGGCTTGGCACTTATGGTGTTCTTGGCTTCAAGGGCAGCCAAAAGGAAGGAGTTCCATTTTGACAGCCTGTCCACATCTGTATCAGCTCATGATAATCTAAATAGTGTGTGTTCCACTGAGGGAAAGCAAATATATGATTTTGCCCATTAGCATTATGCCTTTCCATATTACAAGTGGGTGGACCTTGATGCATGAAAGGACAGTATGATTATGAGTTTTAGTTGGCCATAGTCTGCTTTTAAGGTTGTGAATAATACTCTGCGATGCTGGAGGGAGATAAACATAACTTCTTTAAATGCATACTTACGCTCTAGGATTAAATGTTTATATACTTTTTGGTCCTCTAAAAAGGAAAATGATATTATTAGTAAAGGGCAAAAAAATTCCAGACTTTGTTGGATTTTAAGGTCAAGAAATGATGATGAAAAGAGAAAGTTTGCTTCTGGAATGCCAGTTCGGTCATTTACTTATTCAACATCTTTCTAATTTCATTTATATCTAGTGTTGTTTCAAGAAAGATTTGAGATTGGTTTCAAATGTCTTGGCAGTGTTAATGAAGATGGTATACTGACAACTTATTTCAGCTCTGTTGAGAAAAATGATATTCTAGACAGAAATTCATCATATCCTGGTAGCTTCTGCTTTATAGAAATGAATATGGAGAGCATCAAGTTAAACTAAAGGTTGGCAGATTTCACCATCTATATTCTTAAAAAAGTAAGGAGAAAGCCACCTGAAGGCAGTATGTGGCTATTCCTGCTTATAACTTATAAGAGACCGAATTACGTATGATGCATGTATAATTTTAAAGACAATGCAAAGTGGTAATGGTGGGGGAAGTACGTGGGAATGGCCTCCTTGGGGATGACAGTACTAAAAATTTTGTTATTTTCCAATAGAAATCCAGGACAGTTTTAGATTGAGGCTTTGGAGTGAAACTGAGTATGGGGAGAAGGGGTAAGTATTAAACTGACAAAGTGAGCATCAGAGAGCGTTGTAGTAACATTTTTAAAAAAGAAAAGAAAAAGGAAAACCTTCTAACATAAAGATAAGCTTACCTTAATTTTGATTTACCTATCCATTACTTAGGAAATAGGGAAAGGAGATAAAAAAATAGGGAATGTACAGGAGTGAGAAATTTTAAGGTTACTTGCAGGCAAATAAGGGTTAAGTTGGATCAAATTGGCCACACTTCCAAGCCAGCTTGGCCCTTACATTTTTTTTCTTTCATTTATTGCAACTGTTATTGCAGTCTTAACACTTAAGGGGATTTGTACATTTATACATGTTAAAGTAGATCAAGTAACACTTATTAAGCAAGTACAGTCTTAGGGAAATGACGACTAAGGCAGATTTGGATTGGAAGTAGAAGAAACAAAAGGCATCATCTCCCTGCCTGTGAGGAGTGCATGCGCTCAATGCTTTTAAACTGTTCCAAGACTAAATTTCATTTTCAAAAATATTTTGTAGCGGTTCAGGCACATTCATGAGCAACACACAGCCGCGTCCAATTAATCTGTACATGACTGATCTGAAATGTGTATGTAGGATCTGGACTGGAGTTTGCTCTTTTATCTTCAGTTTTGGCAAAGAAAGAGGGTAATAAGTGGAACTAGTTTATTGAACAGTGAACCAGACAGGGTATCAGCATAAAATTGTCTAATTGTTTCCAATAACTGCCTTCTGCCCTACACTGTCCAATATTTCCTGTCCTTTAGGGACATCGTCAACAGAATTTATAACATCTCCCTGTCAATGACCTCTGCCCAAGGACCAGCAGAACATACTTGTGGTTGACAAGTTGGGTTCATTACTGGGTTCTGTGAGGGAGAACGTGGGCCATGGGGAACTGTGGCGCATCTCCACCGGAGGGTTTTAGAATGGACTGTTTACAGGACTGGGAAGGGTTTAAGGTTTTGGGAAGGGTTCGGAAAGCGGGGCTTCCCTCTGGATTGGGTGCTATCAGGGGGTGGAGGAAATTCTATGATGGGGGATTTTCCTGAATCTCTCTAGAGGGAGTGCACGCTAGGGCTGAGCAGAAGCTGTCACTGGTAGAGAAGCAGCGGTCACTCCTGTTCACCAAGCAGAGGGCTGTTTGGAACACTGTGGTTTGCACAGGGACCATGTTTTTTGGCTCTGCTTAGACAAAATTATGAAGTGGCTTTGTTTTGTCTCACTTCAGGGTTGTACGGTGCCCTTGTCTGATGTTGGTGGTCTATGAAATCTTTTCTGTGCAAGAGGAGAATCTCAAGCCCTCGTTGGGAGGGACAGGGCAGCTTCTAAAAGCAGCCGAGCCTAGCTGTAAAACGAGGCCAGCTCTTGGCTGTCAGCAAACGTTTCTCTCTTTCTCACTCATCACCTTTAACTATGATCAAATCTAGTCTGTATAATGCACCTCCTTCCCTTACGAGCTCAGGCTTGATGTGTCCTCTGAGGACCCACAGTGGAAACGGGGCCTTGCCCAGTGCCGGCACACCCCTGCAGTGTATGTGTTAGACAGCTGGGGCCCGCGAATCTTGCTCAAGTTTTAATTCCCTGACGCACTGCTAGAACTCTTTCACCATCGCCTTCCTTTCTCCTCCCCCCGCCCCCGCATTGGCTCACCTCATGCACTGGGATCCCTTTTCTCTATTACATCTTTTCCCTTTGATTCTCTTCTTTTCTGTCTACACAAGCCCAGGGCAGGTCAGCAAATCCTTGGCCTAATCAGAAGCTCAAGGGAGTTTTCTCCTCTTCTTGCAGCCCTCTTGATTTCTATGCACGCCTCCCCTGCAAGGCGAAGAGCAGCCCCGTTCTCCCACAGTTATGGAGGGACGATGTGCAGCATCTTCCACTGGGTTGAAGTTTCATCACTCCCTGTCAAACTGAATGATTACAGGGACCACTGGAGTCAAGGGTGGCTAGATTTTGGGGGGCTACCGGAGCCTATTTAGCTGCTGTCTTATAAGTCCTGGAGGTGGCATCCATTCTTACTCTTGGCTGAAACCTTCAGAATTATGCTTTTTTTTGGTCCCAGCTTTGGGTCCTAGTCTATAATTCCAGACCAGTGAGAGAAGTCATGCTCAGAATCTCATTCTAGAGAATTGCAAGGAAGAGTTCTAAATCTCTTCAAAGATTTACCTACTGAGATTCACTCATACTTGCACCTTTATGTTCATTATAAATATTTCCCTCAAACTGATAAAGGCATTTCCACCTGATGTAGCATGGAATCTAATCTTTGGGAATGCCTGCCTCACATACACTTTTGATAAAGATGCAAATGCTTGGGAAAGAGTGCCATGATTGATTAACAATGTCTGTCATGGGTACGGCAGAGGAGACTGGAGGTACGCTTCCCAAGCATATGCGATCCTATAGTATGTAATACGTGTTTACACTAGCAGGAATATTATATGTTGTTGAAAACAACAAACTATTGCAGAACATTTTTATAATTTTGACATTTTTATTAATCTAATTTGAATGTCTCTGCCAATAGAAGTGAACTGGGAAATATGTTTATATAGGCAAATAAAAATAATAAGGTATATAGTAATAGAAAAATGAATGAAAATACAGAAATAATATATAAGCTTCAGTTACAACTAGACATTCTATACACCAATTTTTAGTCACAAAATATGCTTGACCTCCTGCAAGGGTTTATTCAGGTTATTTATGCAAACTGGCCTTAAAAATTGTTTTTAAACAAGGACTCAGAGGCAAAAAATGTACAAATCAATTTTCACTGCAAAGTAAAGGAGCTGTTACAGTGGAGGATTACTGGACTGAATGTCAATATTATGACATAGAAAAAATATATATATATGTGTCATCTTTGGCATGTTACTTAACTTCTTGTCTCATATGTAAAATGGGATAGTAGTAGTATTGTTGGGAAATTATGTGAGATAGTATACGTAATGTAGAGCACTTAGAATGGTATATGGTTCAACCAAGGACTATACATGTGTTTGCTTTCTTCATGGTATTTTATTGTGTATATGCAATATAATTAATTTAGCTAGTTTCCCATTGAAAACAAAAGTTATTATTTGTATGAAGTCAAAATCTATCTCCCTGAACTTCCACTTGGTAAACCTAGTTCTATACTCAAAAAAAAAATATGCCAACTCCTTCTTCTGTGTGAGAGTATTTTTTTTTTTTTACAATTTAATGGCTTTTACTATATTCACAGAGCTGTGCAGCCTTCACCTCTGTCTAATTCCAGAACATTCCATCAGCACAAAGGGCCCGCAGTCCCCTGCCCCAGCCCCTGACACTAGGAACCCACTCTCTGTGTCTGTGGATCTGCCTGTTCTGGACGTTTCCCATCAATGGAATCTGTGTGAGAGTATTTTGATGTTTAATCACTCCTCAAGTTTTCTCTGTTCCAGATTAATCCTTAGTTCCCTCAATTAATTATTGTCTAGAGCAGCTGTGTCAATCATTTTGAACTTTCTGGTCAACTAAAACCTTAGGTCTTCTTTTTTCCTTCCAGCAATATCACGGAAACATTTCCACCCATCTTTTATTTGAGCAATGCTTTTTTTTTTTTTCTCTCTGAATTCGTGACCTATCCCATTTATCACTGTAACATTTAATCACATTGGTTTTTACCCATCTTTCTACCTTATTGAGAATTTTTTAAATGCTTATTTTGTCAACAATGTTGTTGCCATAGTGTTGTATCTTTGAAGATTTGATCAATAAAGGTGGTAACAGGAAAAAAAATTGTTTTTAAGTTTGTCATCTTTTGGGACTTTCCTAGTGGCACAGTGGTTAAGAATCCGCCTGCCAAGGCAGGGGACATCGGTTTGAGCCCTGGTCCGCGAAGATCCCACATGTCATGTAGCAACTAAGTCCGTGTGCCATAACTATTGAGCCTGTGCCCTAGAGCCCACGCGCCGCAACTACTGAAGCCTGTGCACGTAGAGTCCGTGCTCTGCAACAAGAGAAGCCACTGCAAGGAGAAGCCCACGCACTGCCACGAAGAGTAGCCCCCGCTCACTGCAACTAGAGAAAGCCTGAGCACAGCAACGAAGAGCCAGTGCAGCCAAAAATAAATAAATAAAAATTTTAAAAAAAGGTATATCATCTATCTTATAGCGACTGAAAGAAGTAAGCCTAACTCAGCAGTGAATTCACTGAACAAGCAGAGATACAGAACTGACACTCAAGAAGCAATTAGACGAGGGAATCTGGGAATTTAAATGGCACACGCAACAATGAAAATGGCTCGAAAAATATGATAAACAAAAATTCCTTTCTCTGTTAGGAAGAGAAATTTATCAGTGCAATAAGCACCAAGAGAAAATTATTCTGAGAGCTAAATGTAGTCAATGTAAAAATGGAGAAGGAAAGTATTATCATCAGCACTTTCACTCATGTTATTTTAACATCATAAATCCTCCTGTCTTATTGATCAATGGGGAATAATCAGTACGTTTAGGAAATTGTTGTCTTTTATCCACATAGACTTTTGCAAAAGCCAAAAGAAGCACTGACATTTACAGTATGTTAGCTGACAAAAACAAATCAATGGAAACTCCAAAAAGGGTATTCATAACTAGAATTAATCTATTAGCCATTCTGGGTCAGTAAAGTGGTTGCAAATGGCGGGCATGTAAAGAGAATGTTATCAGAAGATGAGCCTATAAATACATATGTAACAGTGTCAATTTAAGAATAAAACTGATATGAAATGAAATTTCATGGTACTCTGTCACCGAAATCATTTAAATTCAAATTATAGCAAACAAACCCAAGAAAACCCATTTAAAATCCAAAGGGTTATCACTGAACAATAGCAGAATACTTCATATTTCAGACTTGGAAATTTGGACTTCATTGTAGCTAACTCTGTGTAGAGGAAGGTGAATGAACAAATCTACTCATTTTCAATTAGACCCAGAACTGAGGTTGGGACATTCTTGAATTTTGGGGTCAGGTCTTTTTGCCCAGGTAACCAAACACATAGCTTCAATTCTTTGTTTTGTTCTCATGAAGTGGATGACCAAATGCAATATTCATCAGCCAATTATACTTGCTTTCATTTTTTTACCACCTGTAAAATTTCACTTGAAAATATGCAATGAGCAGTTTAAAAGTGAAGTGCGTATAATTTGGAGGCAAGGTGACTTGAGTTTCTGTCTGTGCAATATCAACATCTGTGTGATTGACCTGGAACAATCTCATAATCTTTCCATGTCACAGATTCCTTACCTGTAAAATGGAAATAATAACGCTACCTAAGAATAGAATTTATGGGAGATAATTGGGATCATACCTATGAAACATGAAGCATAGTTTGTAGCACATGGTAGGCACCCAATAAATATTAGCTGCTCCACTAAACCATCAAAATTTTTACTTTTTTAATATACCTGGTTAATAAGGCAATAAAATATGATGCATACACAATGCATTCCAATTTTTTATACTGTGGTACTGTCACTCTGGTCCATAGTAAATCTTCCACAGTATTTGTTTTTAATAATAACAAAGTTACATTAGCCGTTAGGAAAATGCAAATTGAAATCACAAATATCACTTCATAGCTACTAGGATGACTTTAATCAAAAGATAATATGAAGAAACTGGACAACCCAAATTTGCATCACCTGATGAATGGATAAATAACATGTGTTATAGCTAGACGATGGAGTATTATTCAGCAATGGAAATGGAATAATACAGTGATACATTCTACAACATGAATGAACACTGAAAACATTACAATAAGTATAGGGAAGCCATAAGTGAAAGAAGCCAGACACAGAAGACCACATATTGTGTGATTCCATTGATATGAAATGCCCAGAATAGGCCAATCTATTGAGAAAGAAAGTAGATGAATAGCTGTCCAGCGCTGTAGGGCTAGGGTGGGGTATTTAGGCATGACTGCTAATGGGTATGTGGCTTCTTTCTGAAATGATTAAAATGTTCTAAATTGATTGTGATGATCGTTACACAACTGTGTGAATATACTCGAGTCAGTTAATTGTACACTTAAAAAATAATAGTAAAATTATGGATAACAGATTAAATGTCAGTAAATATTAACCCCTTCATGGAAGGTAGTTATCTCTTTGGAGGTTGACAAACTGTAAGCATAGTTTGTTGAGAAGAAGGCAAAGAAAAATGACACATCTTTTGATTACCAAGTAATTGATAAGTTAGTACTGGCATTGTTCCTGAAAAACAAGTATTCCTTCTAACGTAAGTCTCCTCTCAGGTATTGGAGGAATTCAGTCATTCATCAGTCTGAATTCATCGTCAGAATCAGATCCAAAATCAAAGCCAGCATTCATCTTGGTTGCAAGAACATGTGAGTATTGAGGCAAAGTTCTTAAACTTGTTAGTGCCTTAAACCATTTTTGAAATAACTAATCCATTTTGTATGAGTCAGAGAACTTAGTCAAGAGGACAGCCATCCTGATCTCCTATTTTATGGTCACTGAGAAGACGTATAGTCGAGGCCACAACTAGTCTGCCTGAAGGACAAATTGGGACCCCAAAGAAATGGTTTGCTGGGTCTGCACAGTGGTTTTTGAATGATTTGTTTTCAATATCTTAGGTGGAGCATAGACTCCGTACTTCTATACGATTCCACTACATCCCTAATGGTTTAACCTTATGCTCAGCCCACTTTATTTACTTTCTTGGTCTCTACAAGTATTTGAGTTTGCGACTGCTGCTCTAAAATTTTTAATATAAGGAAAGACTCATGCTAAGGTGCAGGTCTCTTGTGGACATCTTAAAACTCTTCAGAAAAGCTAGCACATGCCAGTCTTAACTTCATGCGCCCTGTTGAGCTACCATGTAAGCACCATTGGGAAGTATGAGCCTCGGGGTCTAGACGATTGATTCTCAAACTTGATTGTGCATTAGTAACGCCTGGAGGGCTTGTTAAAGCAGATTCCTCGGCTCTTCTCCCAAGGTTTCTAATTCATTGGGACATGGCTAGGGCACAATAATTTGCATTTCTCATGAACTCCCAGGTGATACCGATGCTACTGGTCTTGGGGTCACACTTTGAAAAGCACTGATGTAGACAAATCTAAAAGCAAATGTTACATTTTCTTTGTTATTCATCCTGTAGCCCCAAAGTGCAATTAAAAAGTTAAAATAAGGACAGTTGCCAAGTGAGTTCCTGAACCCAAGGCAAGGCGGGTCACGCTCATTTTAGCCAAGGGGACTAGAACAGCTGGAAGGTTTTCTAGGCTCACTGGCATATCAATTGATAAAGGAAGTTCTTAGGGACCATCACTTGGATGAATGGAGCTAAGAGATAATGGGGCAGCATGAGGCTGAAAACTTGACTCATGAAAGGGCTGGGCAGTGTTCCTCTGCAGGCTATACATTACAGTCACCTGGGGATTTAAAACTATGGAGGGGCACCCATGCTTGGAGATCCTAATGTGCTCGTGGACCCCCAGGATAGGGGAGATCTGCTTGGTTAGAGCTGGGTAGTTCCATGCAATCCACACTCAGCAGGGCTGGAGGGCATGAAAAACCAGAGGTCCTAAAGGAGGAAAATAATTTGACTTGGGAGACTTTGGTCACTCTTCAAGGGCCTGGGGAAATGCACACAATATAGAGAAAGCTCAGTCTCCTGTGCTTTCCAGAAGCTGCCTGGCCAGGACCACAGTACAGGGTACAGCACACTTCCATTTCTCACTGAGCTCCAGCCACCTGGCCAGACCAGAAAATGGGCCAGCCTCCTGTCTCTGCCCCTTCTACTGAGTCAAAGAAAGGGATATTCCAAAAGTGGTCTATCTGTGGCATCTTTCCCTCTCAAGGTAGAGCACTCTTCTCTTCCTTTGCTAGGGCTATTTTAGTACTTCTGCATTAACTCATTTCCAACAGGGCGGCACGGCTATAAAACTTCCTTCAGGGGTTTAATTAAATGTTGCAACTCACCACAGCAATTAAAGGAGAAGGAGAGAGAGGCAATTTGCACTAGTCTTGTGAAATCAGCTTTCTTGTGGTTTCTTTTACTCCTCCTGGAATATATGCATGTAGGACTAGCTTCCCCAAACCCTAACCTGGGCCCCGCTTGGGTGTGTGACATGAGCAAACGCACCTGCTCTTTCAAGGGCACATGTGGATTAAGCTTTATATTACAGGCCTAAGAATATTGCGGCAAAATTTATAAAAATACTTAATCCCTTATCTCTAGTAAATTATTTATATGCGCATCTAGCTCCTTTTCACGCCTATCATTCTTGTCCCTTTTTCTTGACAAAATGATTAGAAAGCTTTCTGTTTCTGTACCTTTCATTTATCTTCAGTGTCTCTCATAAATGTTGAATTAAGCAGGTTTTATGAAATTTATCATAAATTGTAGTTTTCATCTAAAGTGACTGTGACAGAGGAGATTTCTATACTCTCAACTTCAATTACAATAAATCACAGTTTCCAGGCTTTAAACCGGAAAGTTCCCACACCATAGAAATTGTGTATTTAGTCCTACGTGTAGAGCTGTTGGGATATCTTCATTCCTGCTTCTCAAATTCAACAGAACTGAGCAACCTTGAGGGGACAGTCAGGAAACAAGTGGTTTTTTTTTTTTTTAATGAATCAGAACTAGTAATAATAATCATTTTTCCTACTAGAGGGAAAAAGACACTGCTATTCCTGAAACTAACACGATACCGCAAATCACCTGTACTCCAATTTAAAAAACAAGATACTGTGTTCTTTTTCAAAAGGCAGTTTTTAACATTAACACTTACTGGGAACTTACCATGTGTCAGTTACTTCAAAGATTTCATGTCATTTAATCCTAAAGATAACGCTAAGGACTAGGTACTATCATTATTCCCATTCTATAGATGGGAAACTAAGGGAAGGTTAAATTATCCCATATCAAGTAAATGGAAGAAATGTTATTTCAAACTAAGATAGCTTAATTAAAATTATACACACACATATATATAGTCATATGAATGCATATATATTTTATATATATATACACACACACACAGACACGTATCTATACACACACATACATGCGCCCCAATATTTTAATGTAACAATGTATTTGATTGTGGTAAACCAAGAACTAAAATTAGTACCTCTCTCCTATTTTAACTCCACCACCTCCACGACTTCTTCCATCATCATTGTTTCCACTTTTATTATGTGCTGCGCACTTGACATAGACTATATCATTTAAATATCTCCAACCCCTATGACTTAGGCACTATTATCGCCTCATCTTACAGGTTAGGAAACCAAGTCTAGGTAACTTTCTCAAGGTCACACGGCAGGTGAGTTAGAGCATGTCTGACTCCAGAACTGAAACTCTACTGAACCATACCACAGTGCAATGCCAAACTGGAAGAGTCTGGAAGAGTCTCTTCCAGTAGGCAATGAGGAGACACAGAAGGCTTTAAAGCAGGCGCTTAACAAGATCCAAGGATGCCGAGTGGGCGTGGGCAAGTACGTTCTGGAAACCATTAACTGAATCGTTGAAAATGTTCTGTTCCCTGTTTCAATATTTCCCATGGCTGACAGCTGGTGTCCGCATTATGCGGTTGTTAACACATCATTGAACCTGGCAAAATGCTGGTCCCCTGCTGGATGGAAGCCAGTTGAAGTTCTGCCATTATACGTACGGAAGGCAGTTAGTTACTTAGGTATCTGCTTTTCCCAACCAATAGTGAACGATTTGACACAGGGACCTCTCCTTATCTATGTTTGCACGCCAGCCCTCACTAATACCAGGCACAGTTAGGTGCTCTGTAAATTTGCAGATATTAAAGCAGAAAAGAAAAGGATGTAGAATTCATTCTTGAGTGACCGGAGGAGGGAAAGAACATTTTATGAGCATCTGTTGGTAATCTGGTCATATGGACGTGCCTTCGGAATAGCAGCATTACCTACATGCCATGCTGGCAGATTTTTCACTTGTTCTAGAATCCTAGGAAATAGCACTCGCTTCTCTTCTCTTCCAGCCTCACTGTAGAAATAATACAATTCTCTGATGAAATGAGTGGAGATTTTTTCTTAGAATAATGTAAGAAGACCTGATTTACATCAGGCCACCGCTTACAGATGCATCAAAGTCACTGCCTCCTTAAATAACCAAATTTTATGGCTGGAAAAGGGAATCAAGGTGGCTGTCACATTCCAGGGAGTGGAAGTCAGCGCCACATCTGTTTTGCCTGCTCTTTTAGAAGTCACTGGAATAGTTTACACTCTGGGAATTAAATTTCTACTTTTTTATCCCTTATCAGTGGAGACCGTGTAGAAGAATTGCAATTACTTTGCAAGGATGTTCATTCATAAGTTAACGTGGAAAGAGGAGAATAGTGACTGGGACATAGCAAAGCAAAAAATGTGATTGCTGTCATTGTCATGAGTTAAAGCATATCCGTATTTTTGCATTGGCCAAAATAAAGTTACAAAACTCAAAAGCCAAGACTACACTTGTATTTTTTACGTTAACTTGCATTTTTTCATCCTTCCCTCCTCCTTAACTTCTCCCCATTTTGTATCACTTCTGTTTTCTTGAACAATGGGCAACTGTTAAACACTTTTATTTACTTTTATTTCTTAGGATCCAAAAGGATCAATAACTTATTCCATCAGTGTTCACTGAATATCTATTTTGTGTCAAGTTCTGAGGTAGCCATTAGACATACAACAATTAAAGTGGACCCTGAAGGAGTTCACAGCCAAATGGAGAGGGGAGACTTGGAAATTAGTAACAAGAGGCCATTGTAGTGCCAGAAAACTGATTTTGTTTATTTTTTTTATTATTATTAAGGAAAGGGAGAGATCACCCTGGGTCACTGGGAGAGATTTCCCAAAGGAGGTTAAAAAAAAATTATTCTAGGCTTTAAATGATGAGTGGTATTTGAGTAGACTGCGATGGGGCATTTCAGGCAAAAATAATTGTCTAAGCAAGAGTATGGTATGTGGTATGATCATAGGTGCTCAGGAACTATGCTTATTTGAGAGTGGCTAAGGCAGGGCTTCCGCAACTATATTCTGGGGAATTCTAGCCTTAATTAGCATTCTTGGGGAGAAGAATTTCCATGGTTAGGTCACAGTGGGAAATGCTAGGCAAAAGAAATCAAACAGTCTTCTAACCTGAAGAACCTCGCCAATATGGTAATATACTCCCAAGGAGGAAAACACACAAGATGTAAAGCTCACCGACCTCTTTCTTGTACAGAAAGGATAATGTTAATCTTTACATTCCTGGGTTGTGCATATGAAGTCAGTTAATGCAGTTAAAGTGCCTGTTTGGCACAGTTCACAGTACACTCAAGTATTCAATAAATATTCTCCATTGTTTTTCATTTCACAACAAAATTATCTTAAAATAACATAAAACTTAAATAAAGTAGATTTATACATTCGGATAACATGAACTGTTCTCGTCAAAGTAGATCAGTGGGGTTTGACGCTCTGTATCAAATTTTGCACCATAAATCATCCTTTCTTCCTTGAAGAGAAAAAAGAAACGCTAGCTACAAATCGGATACGGTAGACCAAAGGAAAATTCAGTGTATAAAGCATCATCCCCCCAACCCCTGAGACATCTGACCTTTCTTTTTAGAGAAAAATTTTAAAATATTAGAAAAGTTTTTAAAAATTGACTTCATCGTAATCACAACAGTAAATAATGAAAGTTGAGAAAAACTTTCTGTGAAACGAAGTCTATATGAAGGCATTCAAGACAATCCAACAGAGCACAGAGAGAAATTCACTGAAACTGCTTGGTTCAAATTTGGGGAGACCTTTCAGCATCACCTCTTTGGATGAATAGTATGATGTCAAAGAATTATGGCAATAATTTCCTCTACAACGAGACCTTTCAAATCCTAGCACGTGGGTTGCGCTGTAAAGTCATTAACCCTTGCAATAACTCAGAGGTGGGGAGTGATGATAATTTACAGTTCCCTGTGCATAGATCACTGTGGGAAAGGTCAGCGCCTGAACCTGGAGGAGAACCCTAAGCTATCTCACACTGTGCTAGGCCCGAAGCTTGCGATCACTTATCTGAAGCAAGATTATGACAAGACCTCTGTTCTTTGGGGACATGCTTAATTTTTCTCCCTTCTGTAGTTCTGTATGCCATTTCTCACTTTCAATAAAACCAATTTACAAAATTCAGCCTGCAAAAGTCAAGGCTGATTCTCCTTATTTGACAGGAGGTGCTCCTCTGAAAATTGCCAATTTAACACAGTAGGAAGCAACAGGAAAGGGAAAAAAAATCTTGCCACCAGGTCTATGGGACATGAAATGAGGGCTAGTTGACAGATTCCTGCTTAGTTAAAAATGATTTGATTAAATGATAGAAACTGATTATTGAAAGCTGTTTGACAGGACACTAGAATTTGGACCCTGATTCCCACGGCTGCTGCCCCATCACATTATAAATACAAAATACCACTGTGATGTTCTAGAAAGGGGGAGAAACCAGCATGCTCACTTCTATTTAACTAGCCTGCATAATCACTAGGCTATGTTTTTACAGCCTGCCTGTGGCGTAATTTTGACAAGGTCATAAGGGTCACCCTTGATGCCCCAATCTCTGCCTTCTTCTCTGTCCCTCTGCCTTAATGACTGCTGTGCCATGAATACCACATTTAAAATCTCTGTGTTTTAGAGAATTTGCCAGGTTTAAGCAAACCCCAGTTAATGGCCAATCTGGGCAGTTGACCAAGGTGCCAATTTCAAGGAAGTGATAAACTATCACTGGAAAAGTAAAGGCATAGAAGAAAATCTGTATTTACTAGAACTTCTCTGGGGGAAGTTCTAAACGGCAGGATTGCAAACCTAAGTATATCTCCGGGAGCAGTGAGGTCATGGAGAACAGAGATGCAGAAGGGCAGTGGGTGAGCAGATGCAGGCTTGGTTACGGGGACCTTTAAGGAGGTAATTATGGTTAAATGAGGTCTCAGTGGTGGGACCTGATCTGATAGGACTGGTGTCCATTTAAGAACTGGAAGACACACCAGAAGTGCATGCAAGCAGAGGAAACGGCATGTGAGGACACAGCGAGAAAGTGAGTATCTGCAAGCCAGGAGGAGAGGGCTCCCTGACACCAACCCTGCTGGTACCTTGATGTGGGACTTCCAGCCCCCAGAATTACGAGAAAAATACACTTTGTTGCTTAAGCCAGCCAGCCTGTGGTATTCTGTTTTGGCGACCAGAGCAGACTAATATATGTAATACATGTTCTTTGTCTTTTTTTCTTTCCTGAAGTAAACATTTTGGTAGAGGGATATCAGGTCATGTTTTATGTCTGTTTGAATCACTGATTATGAGTCTCTGTCATAGCTTTATTGCTGCCCGTGTCTAAACAGGGGTTTTAACCTGAGGTCCACACCTCTGCAAGCTCACGGTGAGAATTCAGTGTCTGTACACTTAGCTGGGCAAAAACGGCCTTGTCACGCCCACTAATTTTTAACTGAAATGCAGCATCTCTTTGTTGACAACACACCACGGTAAGATAAGCAGTAACCGCAACTTTGTCACTAATGGAAATCGCAATCATTTTCCAATCATATTACAATTGTTGCAGATCTCTCAAATAATCATTTGTGGCCAACACTATTTCGAAATGATGGTAATTATGGCCTCCACAGCTAGTTCTCATTATGTTATTCATTAAGAAGAGGGCTTCCCTGGCGGCGCAGTGGTTGAGAGTCGCCTGCCGATGCAGGGGACACGGGTTCGTGCCCCGGTCCGGGAAGATACCACATGCCGCGGAGCGGCTGGGCCCGTGAGCCATGGCCGCTGAGCCTGCGCGTCCGGAGCCTGTGCTCTGCAACGGGAGAGGCCACAACAGTGAGAGGCCCGCGTACCACAGGGAAAAAAAAAAAAAAAAAAGAAAAGCAGGCGACTCTCAACCACTGCGCCACCAGGGAAGCCCTATTTTTCATATTTTGATAACCTTTTTTTACTATAACTGGATCCCTTTACAGTTTTATGCGTTTTATTTTAGTCATTTCAAAACATTATTCTAAGGGGGCGTCACAGGCATCACCGTGCTGCAAAGCACACACGGCACAGAAAGTTTAAAGAGCTCTTGGGTCTAAATTCTTCTCTCCAGGAGTAAACTGAACTCTATCCTCCAAGCACAAGGTCTCGTAATGCATACATTAATCCGAGCTGCCTGAGCCAGTTTGACAATCCGACGTCACCAACTCCAGTCGATGGCACAGTGCCCCCGGTGGGCCCAGATCTTACCAGGAGAGCCACCAAGCCAGCGTGTTTTCCATCCCAGTAACTCACCACGCCCTGAGCCATCCCTCCTCTGACGTGTGCGAAAGTCTCCCAGCTAAGTCAGTCTCCCCATTGTACCGGCATTGCTTATTCAACTTTTCCCGGCTGGATCATCAGCTCCAAGGCAAAAATGAGGCTGCCTTGTGTGCAGCAGCAGATCCACACTGCACGGCAGATATCCCGGAACTCAGCAGGTGCTTAGGAAACGTGGACGTGTGGGCGACAACACGGAAAAGCACAGCATAACCCAGCAGAGCCCGTCGCTCGTCTGAACCCTGTTCATCCTGAGTGCACAGCCACGTCTCTGTTTCCTCAGCCAGCAACGGGATCGTCTGCTTTTCCGTGCCTCTCCTGTCTGATTACACTTCAGATTTGTTTCTAGGCTACATCCTGCTTCTTACCACAATAATAGTATATTTTTATTTTACTAAAAATGTGTTGCTCATTACTTGTCAAGCCCTGTGCTAACGTCTTGCCTAGAATACCTCAATGAATCCTCCTAATAAACCTGTGAATGAAGTAGTATGAATATAGCCATTTTCCAGAGGAGAAAACTGCGACTTAAAAGACCACCTAATTTGCTCAAATCTAGCAAACTGCAGAAAGAAGAATCTACCCTAGTTCTCTCCAACTCCAGAGCCCATGCCCTCTACTCCCCACCGGGCATATGTCCAATTTTGAATCTTGAATTCATCACGTATTAGATGAGGAATGCTAGATGTCTCATTAGGTAATATTCAATAGTCTATAGCCTTCTAATGGGGAGAGAGGTTATATTTCGAAGAAACTTCCATATGTAAGTACTTTTAGAGTATTTTTTGTTTGTTTAACACTTGTAACAATGTGATGAGCTGGATGTTAGGCGGGGAAGTGGGTTCAGAAAGATCAAGTGACTTGCCCAAGGTTGTACAGCTTGTAAGCAAAAGAATTCAAATCCTCACCCAGCTCTGTCTAACTTTAATCTGCTATACTTGGGTTCCTTTATGGTTCCATCAGTCTCCCTTGGCAAGACCAGGCATAGGATTGATGCAAATAAGCAAATGAACGAAAGGAGATTTTTCCAGTTTGCTCCAATTTCCTGCTTCACTTTAGCAGTGGAAAACCAGCCTTGTGGGGCTAATGTTCTTAACTTTAGGAGAATGCAGTGGTTTCCCCCATCATCTGCTACAGGAGTGGTTTCCCCATCATCTGCTATACTGGAGTACTGTTTGCTCCAAATCTGTCCTGTGCAGATTCTCCCAGAGGAAGGCACATGTACACAAACAGTAACCGACTCACTTTTCCGTCCCATACTTCACTACTTGGGTTCTCAGGAGTACAATCTGGTTAAAGCAACTCTTTCATGAAAGCACGCCTTCTAAGTCTGCCCCAGGACTTGGTCCCCCTGGCTTTTATCTGGCATATCCCTAGTTTGAATAAACTGACCACTACCTGTGTGGGTTAGAACCACTGCTGTAGTGTAGCCTCTGAGCCTCCTCTAAGGAGCTCTAGATTTTATTAATATTTTCCATCTAGCAAAACAACAGAGGGATGACAACATTTTGATTGTGTTCTCTATTAAGGGATCTTTGAAAACCCACAGTAATTATCATTTTTAAAAGCTATCTAATTCCAGCAGGATTTTATCCATAAGATTTAACCACACCAGAATAGAAGTTAAATACTCTCAGTCATTATTTTGGAGGGAAGAGGAGGGTAAGGAAATGCTTTATTTTCT
Organism: Lagenorhynchus albirostris; assembly: GCF_949774975.1. Lineage (NCBI taxonomy): Eukaryota > Metazoa > Chordata > Mammalia > Artiodactyla > Delphinidae > Lagenorhynchus > Lagenorhynchus albirostris. Next base: position 17,064,914 of record NC_083104.1, on the reverse strand, counting down.
TGAAGTTGGCAGGCTTTTGAGAAAGAATTTCTCTCTCGTCTGTCACTTCTATTAAAAAATCTATAAAAATCTCGTCAGGGAGAGCATTTCGCATCTTTTTTGGCTATACTCATCGTTTGAAGTGGTGGGTAGGGATTTACATGCAAAATATCCCCAGATTTTAAGGCAAGATCTTTCAGCTACACTGTGAGAATTGCCTACAAACCTGGTGTCGGATAACTGTGAAACAAAGGGCATTGTTTCCCAGTGTCATTCCCTCTTGTCACTTTAATTAAAACAAATAACAGGCACATTCCAAAAACTGAAATGCAACTGGCAGCTTCACCCATTTTATATGCCTCCCAGTTTCTCAAAGGCATTTGAAAGAAAAGAAACTTGAAAGTGACATTGTGCGATCCAGGCACTGCTCTTTGTGGATTTCTCCTGCACTCTCATGAGATCCTTGGGGCACATAAAAGCAACTCACTCATCTCCCTTTTCCTCTGATTTCTCATACAATGTGGCCTTAGGGTGAGGTGGAAAGAAGTGAGCAGGAAGTTTGGAACTGAAAATGACCTTAGTCCTCAGGCAGATACTAAGGCTGTGTTCTGGGGTCTTTTTAACAGCGGATCAAGAGAGGTCTTTCCTGGAATTGAAAAGGGGTCCCACATACAGTAGGCAGTCTAACGCTAGCTACCCAAGGCTGAGCGTGTGAATAGAAGATGCACATTCATTAGTGCAGTGTACACTACTAATCAACAACTGGCACTGGGACCACGCAGATCCCGCCTCCAAATTCTGCTCTGTCACTAACAAGCTGTGTGACCTTCGGCGAAGCCCTGGAAGACTATAATTCTCAGGTCTTCATCTGTTTTGCCAAGATAGTTATAGCGCCTCCCTGAAACTCTTGTCGTGCAGAACATAAGCTCATAAAATCAATGAACATTGTCTGTTTTGTTTACTGCTGTATCCTGGTGCCTAGCACAGGGTTGTGGCAAATGGCACTCAGTAAATATTTATTTAGAACAGTAAATAAACAATTTTATATCAATTTTAGTTAATTCATAAAATAATATTTAATCACTATCATTGAATCAAAATATTACAATATTATGGACACTGTTTAATTAATATTTAATCATGAATAAATATTGATTTAGAATGAATGAATAAATATCTATTATTTAGAATAAATGAGAGATGATAAACTTTTTAGTACAGTTGCCAGTCTATATAAAGGCCCAATAAATAGTTGCTACTATAATTTTTTTTTTTTTTTTTTTTTTTTTTTTTGCGATACGCGGGCCTCTCACTGTTGTGGCCTCTCCCGTCGCGGAGCACAGGCTCCAGACGTGCAGGCTCAGCGGCCATGGCTCACGGGCCCAGCCGCTCCGCGGCATGTGGGATCTTCCCGGACCGGGGCACGAACCCACGTCCCCTGCATTGGCAGGCGGACTCTCAACCACTGCGCCACCAGGGAAGCCCAGTTGCTACTATTATTATTCCCCCCCCCAGGTGTTTCAAATTGGCCTCATACAGACTAAACAGGCAGTTTAGAAGGAAAGGGGTGATTGACACTCCTTTCCTTCATTTACATGGAGGTTTATTCTCTGTATTTCAAGACTTTGTAAGTTATGTTTCAGGGACAAATATTACATACTTGTTGAGCACAGTCATTATGTTCAATGTCAGCAGTTCTATAAAAAAATTCATGAAAAAATATAATTGTATTTTAAATGGGAAAAATGGATGCTGACACTTTTCACCTTGCAAAGCTTTAAAGATTGAAATCATTTCTTTACTTGGGTTTTAACAGGTAACATGATGCGGGGGGGCTTTAAGAATTCTTTGAATAAATTCCCTCCTCCAATTTCACTAATTTTCTAATATTGTTTCATTTAGTTCCTACTTAATTTATTTCTATAAGGTTTGCAAAACTTTGCTGAAATTTAAGGGAGCTTCCCCTGCTATTTAATTAGCTACAAGTCAGATCTTTACAGAGTTTTCATACTCTCTGTTTCTATGTGTTATTTAAGTTCTACTTCTCGCTCACAAAGAACAATTCTGTACTGAAATACGGGCCTTCAGTTAACTATCAGTGACCAGAAGTGAGTTGAGGGCAAGATGAGTGTTGGAAGAAGGTCTGAGGTTTAGGAAAGCGTCGGGGCAGAGAGACAAGAGGAGAGACTGTTTTCAGTCTGGCCCTCTCCAGAGAGATGCAACAGGAGTGGATCAAGTTTAACACACCAGGGCTCTGCTTCTTAAAGTATAATAGGAAGAGTCCTCACATCAAGTACCTATTAAAACTGCAGATATGTGGACCATAAAACAGACATTTTGGGAGAGAGGGCAAACATCTGTATTTTTAAAGCAAGTCTTGGAAATTCCCTGGCAGTCCCGTGGTTAGGATTCCATGCTTTCACTGCCGAGGGCCCGGGGTTCAATCCCTGGTCAGGGAACTAAGATCCCATAAGCTACACAGCGCAGCCAAAAAGGAAATAAATAAAGCTCATGTGGACACCCCCAGCGCCAAAGCACACAGACCCAGTGCAACCTAGATGAGCAACGAGAACTAGGATTTGCAGCCATCAGACCCCAGACCCTTTTTTTTTTTTTTTTTTTTGCGATACGCGGGCCTCTCACTGTTGTGGCCTCTCCCGTTGCGGAGCACAGGCTCCGGACGCGCAGGCTCAGCGGCCATGGCTCACGGGCCCAGCCTCTCCGCGGCATGTGGGATCTTCCCAGACCGGGGCACGAACCCGTGTCCCCTGCATCGGCAGGCAGACTTTCAACCACTGCGCCACCAGGGAAGCTCCCCTGGACCCTTTTTTATAAGTAATAATTTATAACACTTCCTTGAGCCTCTTAGATCATTAATAGAAAATGTAACCTACCTGTGCACATCCTGACAAAAAAATCCATACACTTTCCTAAATGTAATCAAAACTAGAAATGAAACAAAAGTAATTTATAATAAATCTATATTTTGATATGTAAGTGTTCATATCCAGCTACACCAGAAGACAATGAAGCAGTTCATGCTTGCACTCAGACATGACAGTACGACGAATAGAACAGTGATAAAAAATGTTGGTTCAGGTGTTTTGTGTCGGCAACTCAAAAACTAAGGCATCACTGCCATTAGTGATAGAATTTTCCAAAATGGCGAACTACTCTTGAATAAAAGACCACCTTCCCTTAAATTGCATCGTGTTGCATTCTTGGCAAAATCAATGACATATAAAAACAGTGCTAGGAAGACTTTGTCTTTGTAGATCAAATGGAGTTAGTTTCTTAGCTCAAATAATTACAAACAGGCTTCCCAGCTACAAAAAATAATTGGTTAGGGAGATTTTCAAACCTCATGCCAAATGCAGGACTGAGAACAGTTCATGGCGCGGTTTCTCCCTCCTGTGCAGGCATTCCAACACCCCCACTCCCAACGTCTAAATGCGAGGAGGATTCCCTTCATAAACCAGTTTCCGTAACAACTAAAAACAGTCCTTCGCCCAGTTTGTACTCTTCCGCCATTTAGAACCACTGAACTACAAAGTGAGGAATCAGGGAGAGACATGAGAAAGCAGAGCGTGCAGAAGACCTGTCAGTAGGTCCCTGAGCCATGACTGACCAGCCTCCGCTCAGGGCCAGTGAACCGCCAGAGATTCAGGGTGCTAAGTTCTTTACACTCAGTAAGTCATGTCTTTGTGAGACAAGCCCTTTGAAGCAGGTTTAAAGCCCTCACTTTATATATAAAGAAACTGATGCTTGGGGTTAAGTGGCCTGTCCAAGGTCCCTGAGTGGCACGGTTGACACCTGCACTAAAGTGCCTGACGTCCAAGGCACAGTCTTCCCACGGCACCTGCCACCGCCCAGAACGAGGGAACAGTGCTGAGCATCGGCCGGGCCAGTCTACGGTGCAAGAGCCCAGGGGAAAAAGGGAAAAGGGTGTAACTTATAGCCATGCATTTAGTAGTAATTAAAGTTGGAAACGGATATACTCCTTTTCACTAAAACCTCCATTTGTGGGGGTGAATCAAGTGGGGCAGGAGTGCACTTGAGTTTAAGGTTTGCTTTTGCTGTGGCTGCCCTTACACACCCAAGTGTCCATACTGCTGCAGCACTGCATGGGGTTCAGGGTGGGTGTTGTTTGGCCAGAGGGTCTTCTTAGTATCTGCTCAATTCCCAGCTTGAGAGGTTCTTTGCCCCTGTGCCTCAGAGGTCTCTTTCTCTCTGCTCTAGTTCTTGCTCTAACTGCAGACTCTTTCTTACTTGTTACTTGACACTTGCTAACCTGATGGCGGGGGCAGAGGAAGGGCATACTCCGTCTTTCGGGTTCAGCATCAGACTAAACAGATGCTGTGTCTCTAGGTCATGGGACTGGGACCTTTTTAGTTACCTTGCCCCTATTTTTACGGATCTCTAATGATCTGGGCCCAGAGTGTACTCCTGCCTTTTGTTTTCTCTCCTGCTCTCTTCCCCAGCTTCAGTGAGTCTTCACCTATGCATCAAGGGTGTCAAGTTTTGTTGCCTTTCCCCCCAGCAGCTTCAGGCTTTTGTTCCATAAGGAGACAGAACTAAGGCTCAGGGGGAGGGGGGGTTTCGTATGTTTCCACACAGGCTGCTGTCCCCTTTTCCCAGGGCTCACCCAGGAGGGAGGCTTTTCCCAGCTTCTTGCCCTGGCTTCAGTCTTTGCTGTAAGCACGTTGCAGTGTCCGTGGACATTCTGCAAGTTGGTGCAAGATCCCCTGTGGATCCCTGGGATTCTAGACTTTTCTGCTAGGCCACAGTTGGTCTTTGCTGACTTCTTCTCCATGGCTTGCTGGCTTCCACATTTGCCACAGTGCTCAGATCCCACATCCTCTAGAAAATGCTTATTTGTCTTCAGATTTCAGATAAGTTACAGCTCTCTGATGTGTTCAAGAAAAGTTGTGAATTGGGAGAGTACTGGTGTTTTTTGGTATAGTTGTAAAGATGGAAGGGGCACTTTTTTCAGCTTTCTACACCCTCAGTGGAGGCTCAAAATTGCTTAACCAAAAAACACTAAAGATTTCAAATGATCACATGCACACGGTTAGAACTTGAAATGGTACCTAAGGACTTAGTGTGAAAAAAAAAGTAGTCCTTTGGGTCACCCTGTATCATCCACTCGCTATAACCCAGAAGGAATTATTTTTATTTATTTTCACTCTTTCTGGTATTATTACTTCTGTTATGTAACTAGTTTTATTGCTAAATATGTGTATACACAGCTACTTCTTGATGAATCAATTTTAGACCTTATCTATTGATTACCTGATATGACAGATGAGGACTTAGCTCAATAATACATTCTCCTACCTCCCTTCCCTGGAATATAATATTTTTACATCTAGAAATATAGACTATTTAGTTTCTATCTTGGTAATATTTGTAATGGTAAGCTTTGTATTTTCATCCCATCTTTATTTACCATTTCATTCACTACAAATTGCACTGGATCCCCCTGTCTACATTCAAGGTTCTGATCACCTCCACTATTTCCTTCCACTTTCCTCCAGTCCTTCTATTTTACTAATTTTCTACACCCATTTAAATTTGTTTTAGTGTGTGTTTTTCAGAACCTTAATGAAGACTTTCCTGCTACACAGGTAGCATGAATCTAATCATTGTAAATCAACGAGCAGGGATGACATTATTACACTGCTGCAAATATTGACTGCATAGCCAAGTACTGTGCTGTATTTCATTTCTTTTAGAGGTTTTGATTCTTCCTATTTGTCTTTCTTTTTTTCATGCATCATCTGCTTTTTTTTTTTTTTTTTTTTGCGGTATGTGGGCCTCTCACTGTTGTGGCCTCTCCCGTTGCGGAGCACAGGTTCCGGACACGCAGGCTCAGCGGCCATGGCTCACGGGTCCAGCCGCTCCGCAGCATGTGGAATCTTCCCAGACCGGGGCACGAACCTGCGTCCCCTGCATCGGCAGGCGGACTCTCAACCACTGCGCCACCAGGGAAGCCCCATCATCTGCTTTTAATGCATTCTTATGTGCCTCCAGCATCACTTGGGTGGTATCAAGTCAATGGCTGCCTTTCTCCTGGACTTCCTGAATCTTTGGCTTCATGGCTGGCTCTCCAGGCCAGTTTCTGACTGCTTCCTGGGTTTCTACCTTTACTCTTCTGGGTTGGAACCCCTCTAGGCAGGATTCTACTTCCTCTTTCTTGACTTATTCTCCCATTTTGTTAGAGCACATCCTCAAATAGCATCCTGAGTCTAGGGGTTGCTGCCACCACAAACCACCACAAACAACAGCAATTTATTTTCTCAAGTGTGGGGACCACAAGTCTGAGATCAAGGTGCTGGCAGGGCTGTGCTCCCTCTAAAGGCTCTGGGGAGGACCCTTCCCTGCCTCTTCCAGTTTCTGGTACCTGCAGACATTTCTAGGCTTTCTCGGCTGCATCACAGAAATCTCGGCTTCCGTGGTCACCTTGCCTCCTCTCCCAGTGTGCCTTTCCCTCTTTTGACTTCTAAGGACATTTGTCATTATATTTAGGGCCCACTCAGATAACTGAGGATGATCTCATCTTTAGATCTTTAACTTTATACCTGCAAATACCTTTTGTTTCCAAATAAGATCACATTCACAGTTTCTGGGGGTTAGGCCATGGACGTATCTTTTTGGAGGCCACCATTCAACTCACTTCGCAAGGGAAATTAAATTCTATATGTCTGAAAATATCTTTTTTTTCTTCTACCTTTGTTTGATAGTTTTTCAGAATACAGCATTCTAGATGTAAAACAGCTTTCCCTTGGGCTACTGAAGGCACGGCTTATGTCTCCCAGTGACGTGGATGAGGAGTCTGGTGTCACTGTGATACATACTCCTTATTTATAATTTCCTGAAGCCATTGAGATTTCACTGTTATCTGCGGTATTCTTACATTTCACGGTCATCTGTCTAGTTAGGTATATTTTACTCACAAAGTTGAGTATTTGTGGGATCTTTATTTACTTATTTTTTAAAATTTCCAGTCCTTGTATAAGTTATCTGAACCTTTGGAAATTACTTTTATTTTAAAAGGATTCCTTATTATTTTCTGACCGTTCCTTCTCAGTTGTACTCTGTTCGTGCTTTGTGGTTGCAATAGCCTCATGATTCCCTTGACAGCAGTAAGGAATTTCTAAGCTTCTTTTTTTTTCTCTTTTTTGTTTGGTATTATCCCAGTTTTCTCTGTTTATCTTGATTTTCCCTTTCAGGTTGCAAGCCCTCACCAACTGTCTCAAGTTTCTGGATTGTCTATTCCAAATCTAAGGATGAGGCACTAAATCAGCCAATGTGAAGCCTTATGTTCATATGGGGGCTTCTGACTAGAAGGCTTTCCTATATACTGAGCAGACAAGGAACCAGATTCTCTTGTGGCGTCTCCAAGTGCCGGAATGCAGAGATAGCCACACCTATGTTGACGGATCTAGTTCTCTTCAGATCTTTTTTTAGAGTGAGTCTCCACTTTCTGAAAAGGAAATAAATCCCTGGCTAGCAGACATTTCTCTTGCAGAGGCAGAGGTGGTCTGGCTCAGTCTACTTTTAGCCTCTAACTTCCAGAGTCCTGTAACTACCACTTCTGAGTGTGCAACTTCTCTGGCGTTTTCCAGGTTAACTGCCTCATTCGACAGTCATAGGCCTTTTTCACGTCTCTACATTTCCTCCAACCTGTATTCCTCCTCCCTTCTCTTCTCATCACTGTTTTCTTATCCGCCAGAAATGTGCCCAAGTATCTGGTCTATTTGTGAGTCTTTTAATGGTCTCATCATTGCAGGAGTTTGTACACTTTGAATTTCTTGACCACAATTTTAATGGAGTCTTGGGAAGGAGAATATATACATGCATGGAGTCAGTCATTATCCTGAATCATGTACTATGGTACTGTTTCATGAGGTTGTCTGGTCTGCATCCCAAGGGAAGAGCAGAAAAGTGTTTGTGTTGAGAGGAAGGGGCCATCTGAAACTGTGTGCTATAAATTAGGCAAAGATACACGTGACAAGCCTGGTAGGATATAAAGAAATGTTACTTCTTAACTTTAGTTTGAGTTCTCAAAAGACTGAACCTATTGCTCACAAAAGAAGACATAGACTGTTCTCTGATAGAGTCTTGAAGGAGACCAAGAGGTGTATGTACCATGCAATCTAGATGCAAAGAGCTAATGGAAATGAGAAAATGCCCATAAACAGGGAGCACGCAGTTCACCATCAAACCTAACCATCCCATCAGAACAGATGCGGTAAATCTCGATAGCAGAAAGATAATATTTTGCATAAAGTTTTATGTTGAATTGGATGACAAATGTATAAGCCCTTCTCATCTCAACTATACCTAGTTCCTTAGCTCACCTTTTGCCATTAATGGTCACTGGAATCAAATGGATCCCTTAAGAAAAGCAGGTGAGTAGAAAAGACTTACCAGCAAAGGGGACATGAAGGGTTACCCTGTGGGGCTCATTCTTTCCTTGGACATTCAGAAGATATTACTGAACAACTACTTTGCTCTCTACCACATCCTATTAGGAGAGCCTTGAGCAAGTTAACTTCTCATTGATTGCCTAACTGCTTTTCTGTGAAATGAGGATAAAAATAGTATCTACTTCGCAGAACTGATATGTGAATTAAGTAAATTAATGCACATGAAGTGCGCAGTAAAGTGTCTGAAATGACTAAATGCTTAGCTAATTTTATTATCAAGATTAACCAAAACGTCTCTCCTTGATGATCTCAAGTAGGAGAGAAATATAGATGTAAACTAATATTGACATTCGAATATAAAATAGGTTTTAGGAACCTAAAACAGATGAGTTAGATAGAAAACAAGAGTAAGATGGCAGATATAAGCCTAAATACACAAATAATTATTATTAAATATAATAATTAAAAGATAAAGATTGTCAAACTGGATTATATTTCTCAAATACGTAATGCTTACAAGAGAAAACTTGAAATATAAAGAACGCAGAAAGGCTGAGAATAAGAGGCTGCAAGAAGATATACCATAAAAACACTAACAAAAAGAAAGCTTGTGGCCAAATTAGTATTTCTTCTTCACACATAGCTTTGCAAAGGTGAGTGCTAAGGAGCTCTCATGAGCCCCAGTTCCAAGCTGGATTTTCCAGTTGTCACCATTTCCCAGCCATGGGAAGGAAGGAAGAGTGTGAGACGTGCACAGCCAACATTTTCAGGTACAATCAGAACACCCATTCCTTCTGCTCGAATCCCACTGGCCACCCCTTCATCATACGGCTACCGCCAATTGCTAGGGAGACCACAAGATCTAGTCACACGCTCAGCAGTCATGGGTCAGGACGAACTTGTGGTGAGGGGCAAATCTCTTAGAAAATAAAGACCCTATTTTCCCTCTTGAATATAGGAAGAAGGAGAATGGATATTTCAATGTCCGATTTTGTAGGAGAAGAAATGTGTTTTCAGAAAAGTTCATCTTAGCCACTCTCACATAGCTAGTAGACGGAAGGCCTCAAATCCTTGGTTGTCAGATTCCAGGGCCCATACTCTTCAGCAGCTGTTACACAGCCACTGCAACTCCTTTCCACAACCGTTCACCTATGTATCTGTCCATTTCTCACCGGATTTGAAAGCAGACTTGAAAAGCCAGGAGAAAAGTAGGACAGTAGGAGAGCGCAGCAAGGCTAAGAAAGAGTCCACCCTACAGTACTGTCCACCAGGTGCACCACAGGAGTTTACAAAGAGCAAGGCTAACAGCATCCCACTGGGATCCCCATTGGGCAACTCTTTTCTGGGGAATGCAAATCCAGCACAGAGACAGAGCGATGTGCACCCTACTCTCTCCATTTTTGTGGGGGACAAATTGTGGAGAAATGCAGTTAAGATTCAAAGAGGAAATTCTGCTTTCTTATTTCACTATTACTATACTAAATTCCACATTTTTTCCAGAAGTGTTATCATTTGGAATGCATGAAAATAAAAGGGAAATCTGTTCAACCAGAAAGAGCATGTTGAATTAATACAGTGTGGAGACAGTCCCCAAAGTTTGAAAATATCCGGAAAGCCCAAGGTAATTCCATAGTAGCTAACACAAGTGAAGGAAAGAGGCAGAGGAAGAGAAAGAATAGAGGTGAGGCAGAAGAAGTAGAGGAGGGGACGAGGGGAGAGACTTACTGTCTTCCTGGCATCTTCTTGCTTCTACACTCTCAATGTGAGGCACCAAATCAAAACCAGTGTTTCCCTCCAGAGCTGTGTCATGGCGATGCTGTCATTCCAGCTCTCCAGCAATGTCCCTAAACCTGAAAAGACCCCATGGGTTAATTTAGGTCACCAGAGAAACTGCCTGGATTTGAATGACTCCCACCAATTCCTGAAGGCAATCCCTGGAAGCGAGGAGGGCACACAAGAGTTCCAAAGGTCTCCAAAGGCCTCAGCCCTGCACCATCAGCCCTCGTTCTATTTCCAGATCCAGGCTACTCGCCTCTCACATCTTCTGAATTCTGAGCTGTTCCTGGGATACAGAGGGTAGGGGGGACATACACCCGGAGTGCTGTTTTATGGTTTGCTAATTTTAGTAATACCAGGGCCTTACTTGCACACTCAGGAATCTTGTGTCACCTTCTTTGCTTTCGGTTGGATTTATTCTGTACTTTTTAAAGCACATCAGTATGATATCATACCTGCAAGATAACCAGAGAGAATAAAACTAAGGTGGATGATTGAAGTGCTAACTCTATGTGCTCTGAGAATGACATATCTGTATTCATTATTTTTTCATTATTCGGTTTAATAGTTTTCAAGTCTGTTCTTAAAATCAGCCATAGAATACAATAGATTAGAGGAAAATGAAATGATTACGTGACAAAATGCAGATAGATGTGGTTACTGATCTGTAGTTCTAATTGATTACAAACAAAGCCAATATCCATGAAGGGCCTCTTGGGGGGGGGAAATCAAAACTCTAAAGGCACATACTTACGTTTAAATTCTACTTAAGTTAAATATAGTTATTGATTTGCCTAGCTCCTCAGCTAAGTTTGTTCCAGTTTCTGTGATGAATCAAGCCTATGTGTGGGGAAGCCTATTGTCCCTCATTGATGAGCCTACTCAGAATTCATGTCCTGGTGACAGTAACCAGATTGCCACTTCTAGTTGTCACAACTGGAAAAGACCCTGGAAATAACTCAGTCTTCTCAGACCTCAGTTTGGGGAATCTAAGGCCCCCAAGAATTAAGAGACTTGGTCAGGAACGCAGAACTAGAAATGACCGAGATCTGGAGTAGAACTTGGTTCTCTGGCTGCCTGATCAGTAACTCACATCTAGATGAGCAGGTTCGTAGGTTGTCCATAAATCAGTTTTGGCACTGAATGGAGAAGAGTTGTATTTTTCTGTACTCATCAAGTCATTTTGCTGAGCTCACTGGGCAAAAGAAATCCAAACTATCAAGACAAACTTTAAATAATTTCAAGTGACGATCCTACCATGAATGCTCATCTGAATGCTTCAGTCTCTAAATGGAAAATCATAAGAACAATGCACCTTTTTGGGCTTTACTTTAACTTCATTACATTTCATTTCGTTTATTTGTAAAATGAGAAAGATAATAGTATATTTCCCCTCAGACTGGTGTGAAGACAATATGAAATAGTACAAGTCAGCTGCTTAGCACAGATCTTTGACAACCTCAGCACTCTACTATTATGATCACCACGATTGGTCATTACTATTGGTCATGGTATTATTGCTCTATGACTAAACCCGGGAAAATGTCCTTAAATAACCAATAATACATAGCTACATATTCTTTACTTAACAGTAACTAAAACATCCTTTTCTTTCAATTGGTTTAGTTAGTTAAACTCTTATCAGAAGAATGTTCTTCTATAAATGTAAGGATGCCCCGAAACTCTCTGTTGCACTGCACCATTCAAACTCGATTTAATCACAGATGTGATTGGCTCACTAAGCCAATCCAACCACCTTTTCTTAGAATTGCATTGATAAAAGATACGGATTTGTGCAACATTTCTGTATCTTTACAATTCGATAAGTTTATTCTGTTGACTTGTTCTTTTTATAAAAATGTTTGCTTATATACTTTTTACTCAACAAGCAGAGAGGAAATAAAATGAAAATGGAAATGTTTCCTAATAAGATTGAAAGGAAAGTGTGTCTAACAAGCCTTGGAGTCCCAGAAGCATCAATGCAAAACACATCTGGTGATAAACACGTTCACTTATTCTTGAATAACAATAGGATTGTAGAATATAATTCAAATAAATAGAAAACATTCAGTCCACAGTTTAAGTGCTATATTCTCAGACATCATAAACCATCAAAACTGTCCCTCTGGAGCCAGGCAGGAAGAATGAAGTAGGGAATAGCACATTCTTCTGGTGTAAAAACCAAAGTTGATGTCTTTACTTGTATCCTCCAGAGAGTGTGCCTTCACAACCCAGTGCTCATCTTGTTTAGCAGCTCTTACAATGAGGCCTTGACAGGAAGAGTCTAAGTTCTTATCCCATGAAAATATCTTCTGAAGAACCAATTGTAACATATTTTTCTCTATATTCTCAATGGAACATAGAAGAAGAGAAAGGGAGGAAGAGAAAACTATTCTCGAAAAGGAAATGGAGCAGAGATCTGCAGAAAATGCAAAACTCCACAGACGTAACTAAGATGGTTCTGGTAACGAGAATTCAGTGGTTGAGTCCTTTGATTCTTGACCTTCCAAATCATGAAGTCTCCTCTCCCCTTGATTCGAAAAATAGCACAGAAAACTGGAAAGATTTAAGCATGCACCAACCACCCGAGATAACCAACGTGATTGTTTTGAAATACGTCTTTCCAGGAATTTTTTACAGGTCTATAAAATCATGACAAACTTTCAAATTTTGTTGCTTTCTTTTAAATGATTATCATGATTTCATGATAATAGTTCTCCTACAACGTGGTTTTCAACGGCTTCTCACCACTCCCATTGCTATCATGTTTATTCAAAGTACTATCATTTTTACCTGGATTATGGCAAATCTCCAAATTGGTCTCCAAGCTTCTGCTCTTTTCCCCTTTCAGTTTATTCTCAACCAGCCAGAGAGATAGCACTTAAACCTATGTCAGATAAGTTCTTCTTTGCTTAGATACACTCTTCCAATGACAGTGGTTTTGCATTACACTCAGAGTAAAAGACAAAATTTAATAGGCCTTCTCCAACAGCCTCAGTGTTTTTTTGGTTTTTTTTTTTTGCGGTACGCAGGCCTCTCACTGCTGTGGCCTCTCCCATTGCAGAGCACAGGCTCTGGACGCGCAGGCTCAGCGGCCATGGCTCACGGGCCCAGCCGCTCCGCGGCATGTGGGATCTTCCCGGACCGGGGCACAAACCCGTGTCCCCTGCATCGACAGGCGGACTCTCAACCACTGCGCCACCAGGGAAGCCCGCCTCAGTGTTTTTTTTTCTGACCTCAAATCTTATTAGCTTCAGCCTCATTCATTCTGTTCATGGCCGCTGTCCATGGAACACACCAAGCACGCTCCTGTCTCAGGGCTTAGCATGTGCTGGTCCTTCTGAGTGGATGTTTTCCTTCCGGACACCACATACCTGGCTCCCTTGCTTCCTTCACGATTTCATACCTGCCGCTCTCTCACTGCAACTTTCATGGGCCATCTTATCTAAAACTGCATACATCCCCATCCATCATTTTTTTTGGGGGGGGCGGGTTCAAGTTGTGCTTTTGAAGGTAATCCCAGGAGATGCTACGAGGGAGTGGGGAAGTGAGACAGGGACGGGAGGGGGCCAGTAAGGAATATGCTAATTAGAAGGTCACTGCTGTAGGCAACTGGGCTGAATCCACTGGGAAGCCTCTGAGAGACTTCATGGTGTGTGCCTCGGAACTGTCTTCCTGAGGTGCAGAAACTGAGGTATTTATCTACCCAGGCAAGCTCTTTCCTAGGGCCAGTGCGGGCTTTCAACAGAGGCACACAGGAAGCCATTGGTGCATATAGGGACTGTCCACAGAGATCTCTGGGGAGGGGTGTGTGTGTGTGTGTGTGTGTGTGTGTGTGTGTGTGTGTGTGTGTGTGTGTGTGTGTGTGTGTGTGTGTGTGTGTGTGCGCCCGCGCGCACGTGCTCTTGGCAGCAGTAATACACAATTAACACCACCTAACTGGTGGTCTTGCCTCCAGTATTGCTCCCTCCCCCCGCATCCCCATCTATAGCTCTCAAAGTGAACCTTCTAAAACACCAACTAGATCAAAGCACTCACTTGTTTAAAACCTGTCAGTGGCTCCCCACTGCTTTCAGAATAAAATCCTAATAGACTGGCTCTACATTTCACTCTTAACCATTCTTCAAGCTTCATCTCTACTCCAACGAGGCTCCAGGCAACCATACTAACTCTGGATTCTCTCTGAAAGCACATTCATGAGGTCCCCATACACAGCAATCCTACTGTCTGAAGGCCGCTCATAAATAGTTAACAAATATTTACGTGATTGGCTACTATAGGCCAGGCACTGACAGGAGATACACTGAGGAATAAATCATAATTCCTGTCTTCACAGAGCACACTGTCTAAAGCCTACCTGCTGCTTTTTCTCCTTTCAGGTCCCACTTTTCCTCTAAGCAATTAATTGTCTAACATTCTTTTTTTTTTTTTGCTGTGTTGGGTCTTTGTTTTTATGCACAGGCTTTTCCGTAGTTGCGGAGAGCGGGGGCTACTCTTTGTTGCGGTGCACGGGCTTCTCATGGCGGTGGCTTCTCTTGTGGCGGAGCACGGGATCTAGGCATGCAAGCTTCAGTAGTTGTGGCACGTGGGCCCAGTAGTTGTGACTCACGGGCCCTAGAGAGCAGGCCCAGTAGTTGTGGCGCACGGGCTTAGTTGCTCCGTGACAGGTGGGATCTTCCTGGACCAGAGCTTGAACCCAAGTCCCCTGCATTGGCAGGCGGATTCTTAAGCACTGTGCCACCAGGGAAGCCCGGTCTAACAATCTATATTTGTTTTACTTATTTATCTTGTCTATTGACTTTCTGTCTCACTAGATGACTAGTTTGCAAAGAGAAAGATTTTTATTTGTTCCCTTGACTCTCCACTGTCCAGAATGGCATATGGCACGTCATAGGAGAGAAGCCCAATAAATATTTGTTGAATGAGTTCTTTATTAAAACTAGTTAATGAATGCCTTCATAATATTCACTTGTTTTCAGGTACCATACTTTACCAATCACCTACTTTTGGCCACTTAGTTTGCTTCCATTTATACTTTTTCAATAAATGACACTTTAGTGAACCTCTGTGAACATACGTCTTTGCCCATATTTACAATTATTTCCTTAAGTTCAATTCCTGGACGTTAAATTGCTGGATTAAACTAATTTACAACGCTATATCAATTGTATATCAATCTTGCAATATGTGTAAGACACTATTTTTTTCTTCAAACCCCATCTGACACTGGATATAAGCATTCTTCTAGCCAGTCTGATAGGCATTTCATTGTGGTTTTAATTTGCATAGCTTTGCAAGTCACATCACTTTTTGAAAAAGTTGGCTTTGACCTGTCCTATTTTACGCAGTTTTCTAAGATGGGTATGGAGAAGTAATTATTAAAAGAACCACACTGAAGTCCACTTGGTCCTCTCTTGGTCTCCATCCATTTTATATTAAAATATGACTATCAAAAGCTGTTACACTTAGAGATGATAGCATATTTGGATGACTGATGAGGTCATCTTTGGAAAGGGCACCATGTCATTTTGATCATATAACCAACTGAACAGATGAAACTCTGAGCAAACTACACTATGAAGGAACAGTTTCTGAGACATCTCCCACTTGGACTTTGATGAGAAGCTGCCAGTACCCCCAACACTGGGTCCCGTGCTTTTGAGCTCAGAAAGCCACTTAGAATACCTGTCACCTGTAATAAACTCCATATTTCAATATTAACAAGCAAACAAGAGCCCAGTCAGAAATCCAAGGTATTGTATACTTTTCTTTCTTCCTACTCTATTTTTGCTCCCAGAGTAAATACTGGCAAGCAGAGTGAGAAATGTTAAACCAACGTGAAAGAAGTCTCTACCCATTTTCTTAATTTTGAGGTAAAATGGACTATACATGGATATCTGAGACTTCAACACAGTGTTTGAAATTCAAGCCTACCGCACAGACTAATCCCATTCCATAAGAATCGACACCTCCAGCCATCACGGCTGGACAGTGGATCGCTGGGCACGCTATTCATGCCTAACCCAGCCCTCCTTGGCTCCAGTGTTATGCTTGCGAAGAATCTCATCAGGATTCTAACCACAGAAACCCAGAGCTGATGCTCATTTTGGGAAGCCAATTTCTCTTTCCAGCTGGAAAAGTTATTAGTAAAAGAACATCATCAAACAAACGACTTCTATGATATCAACTGACACAGAAAACTGCAAGAGGGGAATTTTCCTTTAATTGTTTTCTCAAAATTCCTCCCTTTTATGAATTTGCTTGAAAAGGTAAGTTATGTTCTAAAGTTTTCTTTAGGAAAACATTTTCCTTTTCTTATGTTGTGAGTTTTTAAAGTAGACCCTTAGCTTTTAGATCTTTTTGAGGAACTGGTTTTCCCCCGGATCAAAGGAGAAATAATCTCTTCCTTCTACTTCTACGTTAGCTGAGTTTTGAGGGTGGGGCTTACCAAAGTGATCTGTATGGAAATAGAGAAGCGCCCCGCTCTCTGTGCCAAACTCATCACCTTAACCTCCATGGATGCTAACGAGGATGAGAACTGACTACTCCCAAAGGAATGCTGGACTGTGTTCCTTCTGCATCTGAAAGGACATTTAAAGAAACCTGCAACTGTTTAGACTGTGGTCAGGAAGACTTCCTATGGACTTTTTTTCAGACCTCTGGGGCAGATATAATGAGAGGTCTAGGTCTAAGTTTTAGGGGAAAGAGATCAAATCGTATGAATCTCAACAAAGCAAGAACTTTGTTCTTCCAGAGAAGTGAGAGAAATGTTCAGAATATAAACTGTAAAATGCACCTTAGATCGGTGAGGACTCACAGCTCTGAGCATTTTGTTTGCTTCATTCATCCATTCCTTCATGAGATGAACATGAGTTTTAAGTACATCCCGTGTTCCAGATATGAAATTAGATGCCTTAGTGAATGTGACTGATGTGTTACTGAGGGAGATACCCCAAATGGAAATAAACAGAACCCCTTAAAATTAGCATTTGGGGGAGGTTATAGAAGGAAACGAAAAAGGTGCTGTGACAGAGAATAGCTGAGAAGGGTGTGCTTTAATCATGGTGGTCAGGGAGGGCTTCCAGGAAGAGGAGATATTTAGACAGAGGTGTTAAGAATTAGAGGGTGCTGGTTATTCAAATAGTTTTTTATTTATGGTATTATAGTGACTCAGAACTTCTAGGATCCTGCTTGAAAAAGTCAATATTCCCTTCCTGTCTGAACAGGACAACTTGCTGTTCAATTTCTCTGATAACTTTAGAGGTTTAGAGATGCTCCTGGTCACCAGCCATTCTAAGGGCTTAGAAGACAATCATGGACAAAGGGTTAATAGAGCCCTTCCCCTTCTGCACAAGGACTTAACCTTTTGGTTAATTCTCTACTTCTGCTCCCCTGGTAACCCTGATAAGGGTAATATGTCAACTGTTGCTAGGCAATGTTGTTAATGATAAAATGACTCCTTACAGGAAGATTACATTTAGACTGGGAGAAGTATATCTACCTAATGGGAAGTCTGATCTCTGGGCTTTCCTGAGTGGGGTAAGTCCTCTTATAACTGAGCGTGGCCCTTGCATGGACCTTGGAAACTCGGCCTATGCTGCTACTGTTATAAGAGACGTTGGCTCCTGTGGGGCTAGGGTCGCTCAGACACCTGCCCAGTGTGGTTGCCTCCCACTCGAGCTATCACCTCAGGAAAAATGCTCTGATAACAATGATAACTGGCCCATGGACACTGCAAGGATTTCCACAGGAGGAGAATGCCACTGCTGCCCTCCCGGGAGCTTTGGATTCTGAATCCAAGCCTTCTTAGTACACTGTGGCCTATGGTGGCTCTAGGGTCTGAATGTTCACTTGAACCTAAGAAAACCCCTGGTAGGCTCTGCAGAGCAACGCTTAGTGGAAGTGGGAGCTTTAAAACATTGGGATTTTGGGTGCAAAAGTCAAATGTGGAGTGATAGCCCTGAGTTGGGAGGAAATCAACACAATCTCCACTTGAAACCTATATCTCTTCCTGCTGTCTGCCTAGCCTGCTCTTCTCATTGATTCTATTACCAGATATAGAAGATATGGAAACATTGAGTAGCATCTGCTCTGGTCTGTAATTCCAAGTCTCCTGGATTTCAGAGTACAATGAACATTAAAATATATTGAAGGAGCAAACACCAGGTTTGTCAAATTTTCTTCTGCCAAGTAAGAGTACAGATAATTGCAGCAACATCACATACCCTCAACTCTCAGTGTCATTTCCAAAAGAAGGGAAATCTCAACACGAATGTAGGAAGGAGAACATTCTTAGGTTGAATAAATTTAGCTTTCTGAAACTTAGCAGGTACAAGAAGACACAGCCCATGTTGGGTAGATATGGGAAAAGCCCTACCTTAAAACCCTCAACCAGCTTGTTGTGATCTTTTTTCTCTTTTTGTTGATAATTAGGAAAAAATCCATCACGGGCTGACACTGGCCCACCACCCAGTGTCTGGGAACCCCTGAATCAGATGTCTTCAAAGCTGCTTTCCAGCTCTGAAATTTTCCAATTCAAATCCCACCCACTCTACAAAGACCATTTCTATCACACAGTTTTCTGCAATGGCACCAGTGTAATCCCTTCTCTCTGAATTTATTTATATAAATGCAATCAATACGGCACATGTTTGACCTTTATTCAGTTCTATCTCGTATCGTTAACTAAACATCTCCTCTGTGATCAACTTCCCTGTCTAGTAAGGTGACACGCTCTTTAAGCCAAAAGCGGAGACTTTTCATCATCTCACTTAGCAAAGTTCTAGGCTAGACGTTGGCAAACTTTTTCTGGAAAAGGTCACATAGTGTTTTCACCCTTAAGGGCCAAGTGGTCCTGGTTGCAATGACTCAGCTCTGCAGGCGTAGTGCAAAAGTAGCTATTGACAATACACAGACAGATTGGTGTGGCTTTTTTCCAATAAAACTATATACAAAAGCCAGAGGTAGACTAGATTTGGTCTTCGGGCCATAGTTTGCCAACCCCTGTTCTGGGCAAAAGGACAGATACTCTTTGCCTATTTGCAGGTGGACTAAGGATTCAGGTTAAACTACTGACATCCTACTGATGCTGCTTGGTACTCAATTGATCTATGAGCTGTTCACTTCTGTATGGGAAAGTCATTTTCCCAGCAGAGTTCCAGATGTTGGAAAGAGGGAGAGAGAGAACACCCACTTAGTAAGCAGATTGACAAAATTAATTTTGGGTTAGAATGTCAAGGACAACTTCCCCCCATTAATCTGTAGCTTAATGAAAGAGGCTTTTTCATAGATTCTGAGGGTTACAGAGGGAAACCTAGTTCTTTATGGCACTGATGATGGAGGATGAGGGGGAACAGTAGGAGGTAAGGGTCGGAAGGGAGAGAGAAAATGATGAAGGTGAAGAAAGGGAAAAGGAATAGGAGTAGCAGAAGAAGGGTCTGATTCCTCATTCTGGGGGAGTTTTTAAGCTGGACTATTTTGCTCACTTTTCCATAATCTCTAATAAAATGCTTACTATGAGGAGAGAACGTTGTGGTAACAAGTTCTTACAGTGTCTTCCTCTGAAATTTGACTGGTTCCTTAACCGGAATAGAGATTCACGTTGATAAAAGGGTTGACTTGGGGCTTTGGTTTTCATGGAGCTATTTTTTTTTTTCATGGAGCTATAATTCTGTTTTGTAAAGCTCTCTAGACAGCCATTCCCTAGGAACACTGTGGAAATTCTGGTGATTGATTGATTGATGAATTGTCTTAAAATACTGTCACTACTGAGATCAAGACAGTTGTGAGTGATTTAGTACCAATTTTGTGTCCTATTGCTTTGTTTAACTGTAACCTTTACCTCTAAGTTCCTGTCATTTCTGCTTTCTTTTGAACTATTATTTCAACTACCTGGAGCATGTACCTCTTCTGTAGCTTTTTTGGTTCAGTATGATTTAATGTGGATTCAGTTTCCAAAAATATATCTGTGGTTCAACAATTTCTACGTGGAATATGGTAATGTGACTCTTAAGGAAAGCATTTCGCTCTCTCTCTCTCTCTCTCTCTCATTCTGGTGAAGACTTATCTCTGCTGAAAAATGATTAAATAACCGAATCATGATGCCTTCTCTTTAGGTGAAAATGAGCTCTGCATTTGTAATTTAAATATATGGGCCTACAAATGTACTTTGCTTGCTGTGTACTGCCTTCTATGAAGAGCAATTATATGCTTTTGCCGTTCAACAGTAATGAAAATGTAATGCAATAATACTCTAATCAATGCCTTATGCTTATATGAAGCCAGACCATCACTCCCTTTAATCTGCAGTATACCGATTTCTCCGAAGAGCATAAAAGAAGGAGAGCCTGTTTTCCTTCTTAACTATAATTGTGTATTTACCTTTAACCCTAGGAGTTGATCATAACAAAGGCTGCGTTGCTCCTTATCCTTCAATGGGGCTTTGTGTTCATGAATAAGATGCCTAAGTGAAGGTGTACTTGGTCGCCTCGACTCACAAAGATTAGGCAATTTAGAACTAAAAGCAGCCACAGTGGTGCTTTCTAGGGGCGATTACAGCAGCAGCAGTTTGATTTTCTGAACCAGAAACACAATTACAACACAAACTTTATCTAATACATTTTCAAAGAGAGTGAGGAAGAGAAGAGACATAGTGAAATAAACAATTTGCAAAACATTGAGATGTGAATTCTAGTTCTGCCACTAACTAGTTTGTGATTTAGGGCAAATTCCCTCACAACTCTCAGCCTAAAATTTATCTGTAAAATAAATATAATAAAATATGCATTATATATCCCAAAGAATTATTAACGGATGCATATATAATAATATATATATAATTATAAGGTCTTAGAAAAGTATAAAGCACTGGGGAACTGGAAAGCATTCTTGTTAAGAGATAGGTTACCACTGCACCAGGAATTAGTTTTATACAGCACTGAATTCTGACATGGATTCTGGATTCTTCCTCGACCCACTGAGCATCAGCCCTGCCACTTGAGTAAGTTTGATCAGCTTCCAAGTTGGCATAAAGTCATAGGCACAAGTCCATCTCTCTGGTCCAAGTGTTACTTCAGGGATGAATAGCCAAGCACAAAGCAGTCCTGAGCCACAGATATTGGTTCAGGGTAGGTACACGATTTCAGTGATCCAAAGAGAGAGAAACTCAGGGCTTCTGATATCATGAGTTATAACCCTGCTCCAGAGGGTGTGTTGTACAGACATGAGGTGGGAACTTCTACAGTCATTTTGCTACCATAAGGGAAACCCATCAGAGAAAGGTGGAAGTTAAAGAGCTCCAGGGGAATAGATCCAGCTGTACATAAAGGCTGCTCTCCCTCTGGACTGTTTCAATCATGGCAGCCACAATTGTGGAAGCCAATTTAAACTGGGATTTTTGATATTTCAGCATCTTGATTTATACACAGCCTCAAGGACATAACATGGAGTAAGACATGGAGTGAGGATTAAGAAGCCATCAAAGAAAGGCCAATTAAGTGAGAGAAAAAATAGAACAGCTTTAGAAGGGAGGAGATGGATACGCCCTCATCTTTCTCCTCCTTTTTCTTTCCTCAAGATTGATGGTCGTGTTTCCTGAGAGGGGACATCTAGAGATGGAGGAAGGGACAATTATATTTTGAGTTAATTAAGGTAACTCTTCAACTATCAGTGACTTAAGAGAACATTAATTTAGAAACCATTTTTTATGTGGAGGGGGAGTATAGGGAAGATGGCTCTAGCAGTTATTCAAGACCCCAGGATGATGGAGTCTTCGCAGTTTTGCACGTGTAGCTTCCGAGATTACTCAGGTTTTTGATAACTAGCCGCTGGATGCAGTAAGAAAAAGAAAAGAGGGTCACACCCCTCTTTCATTAGATAAAACAATGACATAGCAAAGCCGACTGCAAAAGAAACTGGGAAATGGAGTCTAGCTGTGTGCTTGGAAAAAGCGAGTGAAATGGTTTGGTGAACAGCTGTCGGGTCTCTACCTCACAACTATAAGGGCTATGGTTTTTTGGCCTGTGGGTTTGGTCAGAAACATTTTATGCTGCAAATTTAAATAGGTACCAGAGCCAGGTAGATAACACAGAGTAGTGAAACCATCCAGGCAGAATACGGTAAAGAATGGCAAAGATTTGGTCAATACAACGATTTAGTCATTTTGACTAAACGAGGGAAATATTGATCACTCAGCCAACTGTTATCAAAAATTTAAAAACATACCCAAGCCAGGGAGATAAGATACTGAAACCAGTCAGGCAGAATATAGTGACGAATGGCAGAGATTTGCTCAATATAGAGATGTAGCCATTTTGACTGAAGGAGACAGCCATTGATCACTCAGCCAGCTGTTGTCACACAAGAATCTGAATTCAGTGTTTCTAGATCTTTTGATTTCCCAAGATCAATTAGAAATCTAGATTTTCTTTTCAACATTTCGATTTTTTTTGTTGTTTTTGTGGGTTTTTTGTGGTACGCGGGCCTCTCACTGCCGCGGCCTCTCCCGTTGCAGAGCACAGGCTCCGGACGCGCAGGCTCAGCGGCCATGGCTCACGGGCCCAGCCACTCTGCGGCATTCGGGATCCTCCCGGACCGGGTCACGAATCCGTGTCCCCTGCATCGGCAGGCGGACTCTCAACCACTGCACCACCAGGGAAGCCCCAACATTTTGATTTTTAAATGCTGAAAAAGACTTTACTTTTTAATCACCAAGAAAAACAAAAGATGTGTTTCTGATACCCAGTTCCACCTATTGACCACCAGCTCTTGATATACAGTGTAGACTATTTTTTTTTAACTTTTATTTTATAGTGGAGCATAGTTGATTACCAATGTTGTGTTAGTTTCAGGTGCACAGCAAAGTGATTCAGTTATACATATACGTGTATCTATTCTTTTCCAAATTCTTTTCCCATTTAGGGTAGACTTCTCAGTCTATCAAGGAGTTTCTTTGAGCACTAATCTCTAACACAAATGTGCATATATTTATTAAAGCTATATAAATAAATCCATCTGTATCTCAGATAGTACTAAGTATTCATTCCTAATCATCTGGATATGAAAGTAAAATAAACTTTTCAACATTAGTCACCACACTCTAGTGGATTACGATGCATGCGTCATGTACTGGAGGTAACAGTTCTATGAGTTCACTATTCTTTTGACATTTAAATTTTTCTTTAAAAATTTTTATTCCCTAAAACTTTTATCTTGTATATTCATCCATATAAGATAGGTCATGCAGTTAAGTTAGTGTGAAGTGATTAGACCTCCCATGTTGCCCATCAATAATTTTCTCTTAGTGATTTCAGGTAAACTATGACACGGACAGTTTTGCAGCATTGTCTGAGGGCCATTTCTTCTCTACATTACATGGCTGCGGGTCATCCCCACGTTTTGAGATAACAAATACTCTAAGGGTTTTGTCTTTTTCTTTTTTACCCCAAAGCCTACATACATATTTTTACTAATTGTAGAAAACCATTTCTGACTGTGATAATAGTACAGAATTTGAGTGATGATATGCTTTATAAACTTGAAGAACTATGAAGATATGTGCACCAATAAGCATCTTTATAAAACACACTCAGGAGATAAATATCATGTAATACTCATTCAAGGCATAATATTCAGGCTTAGAAAGATACTTGTTGATGATTTCCTTAAAATTTTTATGAAGTATATTTTTTCACATTTACTTAAACAGCATTATTCATTGGGAAGATCTTTTCCACCATAGCCACAGTTCAGTGTAATCTAGAATTATTTAAGAGAACCAAACACGCAGCAACAGGCAGAGGTTGCCATTAAATACTACCCCTTGGACCAGTTCATAAACTTGATCATACAAAGTAAAGTACCAGTAAAGGTCTAAAAGGTCTAAAAGAATGCTTTCATGTTAGCTAGTCTTTGAATTAGCTGAGAGAAATGCACGTGTGTGTTCGGAGCAAAAAAAAGTATGGATGCGTCTGGGTCATTGAGATCAAGGTGAACACTGAATACTATAGACCCACTACTAACAATTGTTCAACGGACTAAAGGGCAGCTTTGTTTTCATTTCCTTTCATTCCTTTCATTTCACTTTCACTGACTGTAGCCAAGGAGATGACCTTAAAGCTTAGGTTGTGCCTGTGTTTTTTTTTTTATAATAGCAGCTTTGTGAAGATTTAATTCATATCTCATTCCATCAACTCATTAAAGAGTACGATTCACCTCAACATCACTAATTATTAGAGAAATGAAATCAAATCTAAAATGAGGTATCACCTCACACCAGTCAGAATGGCCACCATCAAAAAGTCTACAAACAATAAAAGCCAGAGAGGGAGTGGAGCAAAAGGAACCCTCCTCCGCTGTTGGTGGGAATGCAAATTGCTAACAGGCACTGCAGAGAACAGTATGGAGCTTCCTGAAAAAAACCTAAAAACAGAGCTACCTTATGATCCGGCAATCCCACTCCTGGGTGAATATCTAGAGAAAACCGTCATTCAAAAAGACACCCCAATGTTCAGTGCAGCACTATTTATAATAGCCAAGACATGGAAGCAACCAAAATGTCCATCAACAGATGAATGGATAAAGACGATGTGGTATATATATATGTATGTGTGTGTGTGTATATATATATATATATATATATATATATACACACACACATACATATACACACAATGGAGTAGTACACAGCCATATAAAATAACGAAATAATGCCATTTGCAGCAACATGTATAGAACTAGAGATAATCATACTAAGTCAAGTAAGTCAGACAGACAAAGACAAATATCATATGATATCACTTATAGGTAGAACTGAAAATTTCATACAAAGGCACTAATTTACAAACCAGAAACTGACTCAACAGATTTAGAAAACAAACTGATTGTTACCAAAGGGGAAAGTTGTGGGGGAAGGATAAATTAGGAGTTTGAGATTAGCAGATACAAACTACTATATATAAAATAGATAAACATCAATGTCCCTCATTTTAGCACAGGGAACTATATTCAATGTCTTGTAATAAACTGTAATGGAAAAGAAAGTGAAAAATAATACATATATATCTGAATCAGTGTGCAGCACACAAGAAACTAACACAACATTATAATTCAACCCTACTTTATTTTATTAAAAGTGTACATTTCAATGGTTTTAGTATAATCATCGTTAAGTTGTATAACCATCACTATAATTTTATAACATTTTCATCAATCCAAAAAGAAAGACCATGCTCATTAGCAATCACTCCCATTTCTCCTCAATCCCCTCAAGAC
Organism: Lagenorhynchus albirostris; assembly: GCF_949774975.1. NCBI lineage: Eukaryota > Metazoa > Chordata > Mammalia > Artiodactyla > Delphinidae > Lagenorhynchus > Lagenorhynchus albirostris. The sequence goes on along the minus strand of NC_083104.1, from coordinate 17,039,457 downwards.
CCAAGCAACAACTAATCTACTTTCTAACTTGATAGATTTGTCTATTCTGGGAATTTAATACCAATGACATCATGTCATATCTGGTATTTTGTGACCACCTTCTTTTACTTAGTTTACAAAGTTCATCAGTATGTCAGCATGTATCAGTCTCCATTCTTTTTTATTGCTAAATAAATAAATTTCATCACATGGTTATACCACATCTTCTTTATCCATTCAGATGATAGACATTTGGGTTGTATCTACTTTTTAAATATTATGAATAATGCTGGTATAAACTTTCATGTACAACTTTTTGTGTGAACATATGTTTTGAGTCCTCTTGTGTATATACTTAGGAGTAGAATTGTTGGTCACATGATAAGTCTGTGTGCAACCTTTGAGGAACCACGAGACTGATTTCCAAAGCACTTGGACCATTTCACATTTTCATCAGCAGTGTATATACAAGGGTTCCAGTTTGTCCATACTTGTGACTGTCTTTCTTTTTGCTTATAGCCATCCTAGGGGGTGAGAAGTAGTGTCTCAGTGAGGTTCTGATTTTCATTTCCCTGATGACTAACAAATTGATTTTTAAGGCATTACACATGACCAGTAAAAATAGAAAACAGTAGTTACATAATTTTAAAAAAATTAAGGTATATTTGTGTTAATAGTATGAAGCAAAAAGGAGATAAACCAAAAGGAAAAAATTATTCCTATTTCACTGGACCCAACCATCAGATTTCTTATAGAATGGCATATCCATGCAGTATGTTTTCCACATGCAAAGGAAACAGGCAGTAGATCTATTTTAACTATACTTTTGATGAGACTAGAAGGATCCTCTTAACACGTTCGCCTCTAAGAAGAGAAGACAAGAAACGGGGAGACCAGTTAGTAGGCTCTTGCAGAAGTACGGGTGAGAGAGTGTAGTGACTTGCATTATATGGTAGCCGACTGGACGTTTGGATGAGGATTCAGGAAATGCTTTATGAATTACATACCATCCACGAATACATGACTGGAGAAAGTGGACCCGAAGGATGAGCAGAGTGTTAAGGTAGAGAGAGTGTGAGAAAAAGAAAGCAGAAAGCTAGACTAGAGAATTTCACGCTGAAGATTAAAGGACACATAAAAGGAAAGAGCAAGCCACTGAGTTACATACTAGAGCAGCGGTTATCAAAATGGAATTCCGTCACCAGTATCGTCACTATCATCTGAGAATTAAAGATGCACATTCCAAGGCCTCACCCAGACCTAATGAATCAGAAACTCTGAGGGTGGGACCCAGAAATTTGTGTTTTAAAAAGCCCTGCAGGTGACACTGATGCACACCAAAATTTGAGAGCCACCTTTTAGACTGCAGAGTAGAAGCAGTGTTGAAAAGGGCTGGAAAGGTAAGTGGGTACCAATGGAGGTGAGGAGCTCTAGGAATCTGGCGGCTCATAGAGAAGTCATGAGAGTTTCATGAGCAGTAGAGTGATTCATCAGACTGACAATTCATGAGTATTAAATTGACTGCAGTGCAAGTGGAAATTGCCTAAGTGGAATGCAGATATCAATAATTATAGTACAAACACCTAACATATTTCTGATTTGAGCACAGAACATGGGATAAAATTTTGTTTCCTCCAATTTTAACTAAAATAAAATGAAAAAAAAAAAGCATTTTTCAGCTTCTTATTGAAAAGTCATTGCACTAGCCTGGGTAAGAAATAGAAGTAAACTGACATTGTACTAAAAATACCTGTAATCTAATGAGAGATTGCATATGGAAAGAAAATAAACAGTCATCAAAGACCTTTTTATTATTTGCACAGGGCTTCATAGAGCACTGTTCAAATCAAAGTTGTTGTGAATTACGCCCCCTAGAGTTGTATAAGTGCATAGCTACTGCTGCTATGTGCATCCCACCTGCATCTGTGGCTGTCACAGGACTATAAATTATATTATCGTGTAAAGTTCTTTTTGTTTTGTTTTGTTTTGTTTTTGCGCTACGCGGGCCTCTCACTGTTGTGGCCTCTCCCGTTGCGGAGCACAGGCTCCGGACGCGCAGGCTCAGCGGCCATGGCTCACGGGCCCAGCCACTCCGCGGCATGTGGGATCTTCCTGGACCAGGGCACGAACCTGTGTCCTCTGCATCGGCAGGCGGACTCTCAACCACTGCGCCACCAGGGAAGCCCCTATCATGTAAGTTTTAATCTCTTAAAATCCATGGGATATATTGCTAAGTGAAATAAGCCAGTCTGAACAAACTGCATACTGTATGATTCCAAACATATGACTTCCTGGAAAAGACAAATCTGTAGAGACAGGAGAGAGATCATTGGCTGCCAGGGGTTCAGGGGATGCAGGGGAGGGATGAATAGGTAGAGCACAGACGATTTAAGGGCAGTGAAACTATTCTGTATGAAAATGCAATGGTGGATACAAGACCTTAAGCATTTGTCAAAACCCAAAGAACTGTACAACACGAAGAGTGAACTCTAATGTACAATATAGACTTTAGTTAATAACACAGTCTATGGTAAAATATAGACTTTAGTTAATAATATAGTAGTTCATCAGCTGTAACAAATGTACCACACCAATGCAAGATGTTAATAATAGGAGTAAGTAGGGGATGGGGTGGGGCATATGGAACTCTGTACTTTCTGTGCCATTTTTCTATAAAACTAAAACGGCTGTAAAAATAATCTCTTAAATTAAAAATAATCCATGGGAGAGAAAAGGATAACGTGATGAAGGATGTATGACTGACCTCAGCTGAGTCATGAAGAATAGGTTAGAAATATCGAACTATAACATCAGAAGTTTGAAAGACGGACTTCAGTGGAAAAAAAAAATTAAGGATCCACTTAAAGACCTAGGTACTCCAAGATAATCTCACTTCTCTAAAAATTCAATATTCTATCATGCTTCTCTGCCTTTGCACGTGCTGCTCCTTTTTCCAAAATACCTTTGCCCTCTTCTCAGGTGGGAAACTTTTGGTTATCTCCTTCATGAATGCTTTCCTGACTCCCTGCAAAACCACTTTTTATTACTTCATACTTATCTCCACTGCAGCACTTTCAAGCTGTCTTATGTGAAGATGATACTGGAGTCTGACTTCTCGGCTGATTTTCACCTTTCTGCTAAGTAATATAAATAAATCATGGTAAACTTGTTCCTTCGACCTCTTGGCTATGGTGAATAATGCTGAACACTATTAACGACGAATAATGATGAACATGGTATGTATGTACATGGATGTATAAAAATCTCTTCAAAATCCTGCTTTCAATGTTTTAGATAAATAATCAGAAGTGCAAATACTGGATCATATGGTAATTCTATTTTTCATTTTTTTGTGGAAGTGCCCTACCGTTTTCATAGTAGCTGAACTATTTTATATTCCCAGCAGCAAAGCACAAGTGTTCCCATTGCTCCACATTCTCACCAGTACTTGCTATTTTCTGTTTTGTTTTGTTTTTTATAGTTACTATCCCAAGTATTCATTGACAGAGGAATGAAAAAAACCAAAATGTAGTGTGTGTGTGTATATATATATATATATATATATATATATATATATATATATATATATATATACATACATACAATGGAATATTACTCAGCCTTAAAAAAGAAGGAAACCCTATCACAATATGGAGAAACTTTGAGGACCATACACTAAGTGAAATGAGCCTGTCACACAATGACAGGTATTGCATGATTCCACTCATATATGAGATATCTATTTTATAGCTATATCTTTAGTAGTCAAATTTATAGAAAGAGAAAGCATAATGGTGGCTGCCAGGGGCTGGAAGAGGGAAAAATGGGAGTTGTCGTTTCATGGGCATAGAGTTTTAGTTTTGCAAGATGAAAAAGTTCTAGAACTCCGTTGCACAACAATCTGAATATATTTAACACTACTGAACTTATAAATGGTGTAGATGGCAAATTTTATGTTATGTGTTTTATAACACAATTCACAATAATGAAAAATAGAAACTCTGAGTCTTATTGTTTTAGTAGATCAACCAAGTTTATGGGTAATTTCATAGCCATGGTCAACTGTGCTGTTGCTAGAAAATTAGGGAATACTCACTCTATTCCATCTACAAGCTGTTTTGCAAGCTTGGTTGCAATCCTCAGCTCACAGCTCCTTCTACAATAAGAGTATAAAAAATCTTCCCTTTCCATCTAGAGCCATTAGGGCCTCTAATTATCTCTGATTGCTTGGACTACTGCAAATTTCATGCATAAAATATGATCCCTTTCTCATCTTTCCTCTTATAAACTTAAAATATTGTTACAGTGAGTTTTCATTATTTTCAAAATTATTCCTATTTTAGATATTTTTATAGTTAAGTAATGAATTTGTTCTGTCTCTTTTAAAAATATTTTTACATCACACTGTCTTCTTTCAAATGGAGTATAATCTCTTTTTTCTAACGCTAAACGTGTTTAGTTGAAAAGGAAGAAAATATTATACATAATATAGCCGATAACACTTTTCTTGTTTATACTTCCTGTTCTTTTCTCTGTGTGTAGATCTTCTAAAACTCGAATCATACATTCTATATCCTACAGCTTTTTTTTCTGGTAATTATCATGCATCTTTATAAATAACATTGTATTGAAAATACTGCTTGCTAAATCACAGCACCGAGCCTTGAAACTTCCTCAGGATATATTCCTATAAGTGAAATTACTGTGCTAAACAATTTGTATATTTTTCAGAGCTTACCTATAAATTGTCAAATTATCTTCCTCTTTCGAACCCCACCATGAAAGTGCCTATTTTACTATATCCTTGCTAAGACTGTGTACCATTGCTATTTTCAATATTTTATAAGCTCATAGCTGGCCAATCCATGTTATCTGGTTGCTTTAATGTATATTTATTTGATTACTTGGGAAGAGAAATGCATTTTTAAAAATATGTTTATTAGTCATTTGATTTCTTCTTTTCATTATCTATCAATTTTCTTTACTTACTTTTAAATAATGTCTTTCTTATTAAGCTGTAAGAGCTCTTCATATGCTAGAGTCATTAATCTTCTGTCATATATATTTTCAATGTTTTCTTGACTTGTTGCTTACCTTTTAATTTCATTTATGGTGCTCTGAGGGAACTTCAGTGACTTCAATATTTATGAAATTATGTCTATCAATGTTTCCTTTTACAAGCAAGTTCTTCAGGAAGTGTACCCTGATTTTGATTCTTATTTCTGTCGGTGTTGGGAAAAGATACATTTCTGGTACAGCACATAAGCTGTGCCTTATGGCCTAAAATCAGACAGGTCTACAGAGACTGATAAGTTACATATTTTTTGGTGTCAACTTCTCTTACCAAGTTGCCTTATCTATGACGTGGAGTGGTGATAAATATTAAATCAAATAATATGTCTTTAGCTCTTAGCTCAGTGGATGGTTTCTACTAAACATTCAGTAGCTCTAAGGATGATGACGATGATGGTGATTTAAACCTCTGATTCTTAGCTTCATAATCTACTTGGCTCTCTTAGAACGAGATCCACGTACATATTTTTATTCCTCAGGGATTTAGCCTTGTTCTATCACTCAAACCCTTTTTAAGGCTAAAAACATCTCTTGTAGGTTATTCCACACCCCAGCTTCCAGAATTGGGTAATGAATATAGCACATGCAGCTTCTCACTAACAACAAGTGGTGTTGGCTTAAAGGGCACAATTGTGCCGGCAAGCACGGGGATATCACACAATTTAATGAACATTAGATGAACTTCTCTCCATCGTGGTTACTGGTGAGAAGCCACAGCCCACCCCTGTTGTCACCAGTTCTACATGTGGAACTGACTGATTTCTGCCCTTCCTTACAACTCCTTTGTCCTGTGTTCATGAGGCTTCCCTCCCCCTTCTCAAAGAGCCTTCTCTCCCCAGGATATAAGACTGACATGGCATTTGAGGCAAAACAATGTCCGATGCTTTGCATTTCGGAGGCTTTCCCACCTCTGTGAGCCTCAGTCCCCTCAGGGACACTCCCTTTTGGGCACCTGTCATTCAAGTGCAGTTTGTTGTGTATCTCTTGAAGCAAATACTTCTTTACATCGTGTTAAGTGGATCCAGTGCCCTGAAGACAAGGTCTGCACCTTTAAGTTCCTCCCCAGTCAGAGGTCCTTGCCCCTGTGCAGTGCCTTCTCAGGTTCTCATACCACTTCCACACATGATAACCGACTTCATCATCATGGAAAATGCCAGCAAGTTCACTTCATAAATGATAAAACAGAGGTTCAGAAGCTTGAGCGACTTGGCAATGATGGAGCTCACTCTAGAGTTCACGATCCCTATATAATCCCTTCCACCGCTCAGGATGGTAGCAAAATGAACACTGTCAGTCCTGCTTGCCTTTCCTGGTAGCTCCATCTTTGTGCTCTACTGTAGTGAATGAGTGCACTGGTCAGGTAGACACGTGTTCAAATTCAGACACTCACCTTTACTTACTGGGTGATCTTAAGCAAAGTATCCTACTTACTTGAATCTCAGTTTTGTCCTCTCTAAGATGGGATGGTAATTATAAATAAACCTACCTCACAGAATTGTGACGTGCATTAAATGAGATAGGGCACCTGAAGAGCTCAATACCTATGAGCTATTATTATACCTGGAAACATAGGCATGACCTTGGTTATTATGTGGATTATTTAGCAGCCTTCAGTCAGCTCAAAGCAATACCTGAAGCACATAACCCACTGTGCCACTGGGATGGAAAATCCTTGCATCATTACCTGCCTGTGTCTCATTTCAAGGCTTTTTTTTTTTTTTTCTGAACTCGATAAAAGAAGACTCTCCAGAAAGACTGCCAAGGCAGGTGATTTTTGACTTCCTATTTCTTACTCAAAACCCAAAGAAAACTGACAAGATACCCTTTAGCCATACACATAGTTCCCACGCACATACCTTGGAAGCATTTTAACTGGCATTGGTTTCATGAGCTTCCCAGCACCACACTTGGATTTGCACAGGAACCCAATCTGTAAAAGCTGACAGATGACCTCAAGAGCTACTCTGGTGGTCATACCTTCCAATCTTTCCCTGCTGATGTCCTTCAGTTAACGCTTATTTTAGTACCGTCAGTAGCTTTTCCAAGACACCCTGGAGAGGAAGCCTCTGTGGTTACACTTTCACTATCAGGAATGAATTATTCATATATGTCACAACGATTCATAAAAAAGTGAACGCATTAGCTCAGAACATTCTCAGAAGCGTAGTTTTAACATACAAGTCCTACTCATACACACCTCAATGCTTTACAGCCCCTGAAGACTCACAATTAAGTGATATATTTTGAGCAGCTGAAATGGTGTGGAGATGAGTGAGAAATCTGTTATGTAACTCTGTGTCTTATACTTTGGAAAACTCTTTACTACCCCTCTAATAACTACACAGACTTCTCAAAAGTCCTTAGGAACCCTTTCTAAAGCCCACCCGTGTGCCACTATGACCTCTTTGAATACAGTCAAATTCTCAACAGGCTCAGCATATATATCCAAGAAAAATACTCTTGCAGACAATCAAAAGAGCTCAGCCGAAATGTCATGCAATTCTTCCAAGGGCTTACGTCTCAGTAACCTCTCAACTAGACAGCTAACCAGGCAAATCAAGCATAGTCAAGCATAAGAGGCAACCAAAGGGAAAGTTAACGGCCCTTCCTGGTGTTACTCGACTACAGATCTGGTTCCCAACACACTCCTTGGTTCTGGAACATCTATCAGACTTAGCAAGGAAGTGAAATTCCTTATGTGTCTCTGGTTACACAAAGCTAAGAAATTGATCTGAAGAAAGACATGAATGTTCTTGCTGCATGTAGAGTTTTCCCCAAGAAGCACCAGAAAGAAATCTTGACTCCACAGTAGAAATGTTTTGTTGGCAAATAAGAGCCATGGAATTTGAAATCCAGCTCAGCCCTTACATCAAGATGTCATGCTGGTGTGACCAGCAACCTCGCATACCGCTGTTTTCCAGCTGACAATTAAGAATATGGGATTTTATCTTTTCTCCAGTTGTGTTCCACAGTTTGAAATAATTTTTGCCTACTAAGCAAAATGCCATTACTAAATAGCACTAATATTAATGATCTTTTGCATCATTATGTACTAGGTATCTTGTACATCTTTTATATAGTTAACTCATTTAATCCTCAAAACAATCTTATGTGAATAGGAATTTTTTATATGCCCATTTTATAGATGAAGAAACTGAGGCCTCAAGAAGTAATGTATAGAAAGAGGAGCGGCTGTAATAGTAACCCACATATCTAAAGGTAAAGGCGGTCCTCTTAACCACTCTGAATCATCCTTTGGTATCTCGGAATTTTCAATATTTTAGAACAAAGAAATACGTAATTGCAAATATGACATTTGGACAGGGTTATATAATCAGCTTTAGCACAGAGAGTTGGTAGAATTCTGGGCAAAGGCAAAATATTTGAAGTTCTTATCGATCTACAAAGTATTTTTATTTCCTAATGTAAGCTTTTAGTTGGATATGTTTTGAAATACTGAAAATAAATCAGAAATCTTTATTCCCGTCTTCTCCTCCACTATGGCCTTTCTATATCCTTAAGGTTATAAGGGTTTCAATTAGAGAACAGATTATTTTAGGTAGATGTTGAGAGCTTTTCTAACTCAAATAATGAACAAAAAACATTGTTTTACTTCAATGATAAGTTTTTAAATTGTTGAGTTTTTTAAGTGTAGCTATTCATATCCTTGTCTATCAGTGTTTTTTTTTTGAACGTTTGAATTTTATTTATTTTTTTATATATGTCTATCAGTTTTTAAAAAGTGCATGGTAGTTCTCAAATTTCACTGTGCATAAGGATTCTGCTTGGGATTTCCAAAGATTTTGATGCTTAACTTCGGGACCTATGTTCTTAGCATGTGGACGAGTGCATTCTTGGCCAGCCTCCAGCAAGATTCTAGAGCAGGTAATCCTCAGACCCAAGCTCCTTACCCCTTACTCAGAGTCCCTCATGTTCTCCTGCACCTGCACCGGTTGTTGTCCACACAGCGTCAGGACTGATCCTGGGGGTGCCCTGATTAAAGGCCTCCTTTGGCTTCCGATGCATTTAGAGCACATTCAACCTTGGGAGCTTGGCCCCCAGGGCTGCACTTTTCTGGCCTCCACTACCTCCTGAGTTCATCTCTTGTCATTCTTCCCAAACTCACTCTGTTCCAGCACCTTGGACTTCTTCCATTGCTCAAAAAGGCCTGGCTTGGTCTGGTTCTGCGGCCTGAGCCATCTGCTTTCAGGGACCTTCCCTGACCACTGCTAGTCCAATACCCTCACTCCAAACTCTCTTTACGTTAGCTCTCTGCTTGACCGTCTTCATCAGGCTTGGCCTCACGATTCCCAGTTAACTCTGGAGCACTAACTCTTGGTGGCACATTCCCTTGGCCCACAAAATCCTCACCTTGTGGGAAGAGGTGTAGCCAGAGGATGGCTAGAGCAGGGTCCTGTGGACCACACGGGCCAGGGCAGGGGCAGGAAGAGGAGGGAGTGGGGGGGGCGAGGCTCTGATGTGATGACAAAAACAGGTCTATCACTTTCATAGTCTGAAACATCTGCTCCTTTCTTGGTTGCTTCTACAGTTTCAAATCATACTTATTAAAGTATAAATTACATAAAGGCAGACATCTTGTCTGTCCGATCGCAGTTGCATCTCCATCGTGTATGACAAAGCCTAGCACAGAGAAATGATAAACCAAAATCTCTTGAATGAATGAATGAATAAAACATAATTGCTTACAAATATTCATAAACAAAACACACAGACAAAAAGCCCTACCACACCACAACAAATATGCCAGGACACCTTCTAGGTGCTGTGCATACAAGACCCACTTTATTCTTTAAAACGATTGATTGAAGTAGGTACAAAGAAAACCTCTGCTTTTATGGATGACACAGAAAGGTTAAGAAATTTGACTAATATACAGCTAGGAATAGGCTCAAGAAGCTGCATTCTTTTTCATGAGGAAACACTAGGTGGGCGAGTAGGTGTACGGATAAATAAATGATTGTGTAAGGGTGGCGAGGTAAAGCCAATGAATGAATATAATCAACCCAGTACACCAGACTGAAAAGAGAACTCTCTTCTTCATTCAGATGTAAAGAAAACAGGGCAAAATTTACAATTCAAATGTAATCCAAAAGCGTATCATGTGAAAACATTCATGTGAAAGAAGTCACCAGCATGCAGCCTTTTTTTCTTCAACGGAATGAACTTTCCCAATGCTGGGAATTGGCCACAGTGCAAGATGGTGGGAGAGAGTGCAGCATCTTAGTGTCACAGACAGTGACATACAAATAAGCACAATTTGAGTGGGTCCAAACCAGCATCCTTCTAGCTATGAAAATTACACACTGCTTTTGGAGACTGCCAGGGCTTTGGAAACTTGAGCACAGGAAAGATTTGAGCATTCGGTTGAAGATGATTTGCAGTGTGTCCCCTGGCTTTCTCAGTCCACACAATACCTTAGAGCTTGGCTTCCGGATATCAGTATGCTGCCTGCTGACTTTTAAGTAAAAATAATATCAAACACCTGTGCATCAGCCAGTACGAACTACTGTCGTTCCCACACACATCCAGCTATAAGACCTTGGCCATAAAGACAGTTTTATTTCTCAGTTGAAATACAGATGGGAGATTTATTACAGGAGTGACAGATAGTGTGATTAATAAATATCTGTCATCTTTTCATTCTTTCTGTTATGCTAGTGGAATTCGATTTTAAAAGAAAGAAGAAATGAGAAGAGGAGGGGAGTGGAGGGGGGAGGACCAGCAAGGGTGGGGAATAGTGGGAAGAGAGGGAGGGGACACGGGAAGGAAGGAGAAGGAGGAAAGAGAAAAGAGGGCTTGTTACCTCTGGCTGGAAACAAGCGACCTCCAGAAACATCCTTCCTAGAGCCCACTAATCACTAATGTCTTCATTCCTTCCTTCATTACTTGAGTAATTTCAAGGAGAAGTTAGTTGGGTCGCTTCCCTGTGACCTCATCAGAACATCATGACTTGGGAACCTCCATCTCCAGAGTACCAGTTGTTATTCTCATATTCATCCAGCCCCATCTCTTCCCCCACAAAAAAAAGTTTAAAAATTCCAAAAAAAAAAAAAAAAAGAGAGAGAGAGAGAAAGTTATGTACAACACACACATACATGTTTGGTTTGTTTTTAAAATTGTTTTGCTTTTGTTTTTATATGCATAACTCCATAGGGTCATTGAGATAATTCAGTGAGTTAACTGGAATTGCCCTAAACACTGAGAAGCATTGTTCACTGTGGCAAAATAAAGTGAGGTGGTGGATATGTAACTTTCTTGTTTGCATTCTGTTAGCATTCTAGTCTCCATAATTATTGTTTTATTACTACTACTACTACAATTATCGCCATCATCATCACTACTATGTTGGTGATGATAATGATTATTCTGATTTCTTCTCCACCTTCTCCTTCCACATTTATTTTCGTGGTTCCCTTTTTCTATCACATTAGCTTTTGTCCTTCAGAGTGTTGGCTTAACTGTTTTTCTATTCTACCAGCTGCTTTTCCATCTTAATGGTTCAAGTTTTCCCTTATTGCACTATGTGACGGAGTGCTGATAAATGGGTTCTTCCATAATTTATACAATGAAATGTTATACGAAAATTTATCTATACTTAATATAAAAACGTACAGAAGCCTAAAATGTAAGAAATAATTTCCTTCTTACCCCACTCTCCACTTCCTTCCAGGTCATCTCAATTCTACTCTCCAGAGAAGTAGAAACCCTAATGTATTTGATACATCCTTCAAGTTATTTTATATACACATACACACATGTGTTTGTACTTATTTCTATAGTCACTCAAATACACATACTCTTCTATAACTTTCTTTTTCCTTTAAACACTGTGTTGGATCTCTTTCCAGGTCATGGGTGGTTACCTCATTCTTTTTACTAACTTTCTGGTACTCTGTTGTGTAAATATACCATATTAAAAAAAACAAAAAAACCTCTACTATATTGATGAACATGTAACCTTTTTCCTAAATTTAAACTGTCAACTGTTTAAATCAAACTTCAGTGAATATCCATTCATGTTGGGCACACACACCTCTACAAATATAGAGACAAACTTTTCTTTTTTAATGAGATAAAGTCTTACAAGTAAAATTATAGCAGTGAAAGGTATTCTTATTTTAAATTTTAATAGAGTTTGCCAAGTTTCCTGATGTCAAGTAATATCAATCTATAATTTTTAAACTGAATTTATGTTCTTGAATTTTGAATTTAAAAATTAATACACACCCAATTTAACAAATAAAAATCATATAGAGATATACTGAGGGCCTCCATCCTCCCCCCACCTTCCAATTACAGCCCTTTAAAATACCCAGTGTTAACTATTTGACTAACACATTAGCAAAAATCAAGACTGTCTATTTTTCTACACCCTCACCAGCAGTGAAGGTTATCAATCTTTATTTTTTCTAATGGATGAACAAAAAGATGTTATTTTATTTACTTTTATCTAAAGGCATCTATTCATTGTACATTTACATTTCATAGTCCATAAATTCCCTTTGTATTACTTTTGTACATTTAATATTAGATTATTTTTTTCTTGTCAATTTATAGGAGAATTTTTAACATGAGAAATATATATATACATATTTGCATAACATATAGTCCACTATTTATCTTTTAAGCTATGTTGAATATTTTGCTGTTTTGAAATTTAGAATATTCTATATATTCATAGAAAACACCTGGGATTTTAATCTGAATATTATGTACTTTAATATAAAAATTCAGGCATTAATTGTGAGTTCCCTTAACTTCATCTCCACATATTTTCTCTCTGTTTCTTTTCAGATTCTTGGGAAATGAAGTACCTCCTATTTTCAAAAGCAAACATTTTTCTTGGGCTTTAAACCTAATATCCCTACCTCACACCCTTTGGAACCTATGGTTGCTTGAGATAAAGGATTTTTTTTCTTTTAAATATTTGTGTTATACAAGTATTTCTCTGATTTTATAATTAAATTCTACCTATATTTCATTATACTCTTTGTTTATACATTTTCAAAGTATTCATTGTGTGCTATTATAAGAACATTTTCAAGACTGTCCTAATGGAAACTTTGAAAGCATGTATGCTCTCTTTTTACATCATGTAGAATTATGTGTACATAATTATACATGTAACTATCATCATATATATGCAGCCATGTATAGAATCTATTTCTGTAATTGTAATTTATGTCTTTCTCTACTTGATCTGTAGTAGACTTAGATAAATGAATAAAATTATATGATTATGTCCACTTCTTCTTTCTCCTATTGTTTTTGCCTGATAAATGTTGAGTCCATGATATGTGGTATATAGACCTTTATAAATGTCATGTATTTAGTATGAATTTTACCTCTTAATCTCTTTTATTCATGCTTACTTCCTCAAATGCCACTTTATCTATTTTTTTGGTGTGTGTGTGTGTATGTGTGTGTGTGTGTATTGAGCATTAATTCTATTTAACTATATGACAGATAAAAACAAATGAGAGATTATGGTTATAGCACTGGAGTGTGAGCATTTTCTCACTGTTTACATTTGCATTTTAATTGCACTCTGGTTATTTGACTTCACAAAACTTAGCAAAAATAAAATGGCACATATTTTGTCTCATCTTTTTCTTTCTAAAGAATTCTAAATATTTAACACTATGTTAAAATACTATGCAAATATAATTTTAACATAACGGCAATCAATAAAATAATAGTAACAATGGGCTTATTAAGAGGTAATTCACTGATGGTACATAAATCACTTCATTCATGTCTTATGGACTCATCTAAGGCAGGATTGACATTCTTGGTGGATAGAATGGCTGATGTCTTTATGTATTCTACTACATAAAGGAAGATTCCATTCTCCTAAAAAACAATTTTGCCTCATTTGAGTATTTCTCATCACTCTTTCATAGAGACAATATACAAAGTAGCATAAAATCTAATGTATTGCATAAGTAAACATAGTTTTAAATGAACTAAACAAAATCTAAAAGTTTCCAGCCTCTTCACATTTCATCACGTTGACTTCAGTATTTTCAGGTTATGTTTCCTCTTTGGTTTCATTTTGATGTGCTCTCTCATAACAAATCTAGGCTAAACTTCCTGACCCATCAAAATGCTTGGATTTATCTTACCTTCTAAATGCTGAACTAAAATTAGGATACAGTTTTTCATTAGCGACCATTTCTATTTTCACTACCATTTTTTTTTTCTGGACTATATTTGGCTTTGATGGTCCTAATTTTGGTCTTCCTTTAGGCTAGCATGGTCAGTCTTTGTGGCAGGTTGCTTATAAAATTTACCTTATTATAGTAATCTATCTTCATTCTTATTCTCAATGGATTAAAGGGTTCTTTGCAATTTAGTTTTATTTTGTTTTTCACATTCTTTCTCATTTGCTTACATTTTTATAGTATTATATTAAAATTTCTGTGAAATGTGTGTACTGAAAGCCCTGTGTCTGCATCTCACTAATTCTGAGACATATAAATATTCCTTTGAGAGAGAAGCCTTGATGGGCAATTATCTACCGAATGCTTAGGAGAAAAACAGACAATTAGGTGAATTTTATCTTCGTCTCTTATACTCACCTTGGCAGTATCATTAAATGCTGTATCTAAAAGCCTTGTTAATTAACTGAATCAGCAGGTAGGAAACTCAGAGACAGATTGCTAAGGGAAAGAAAGTGACTAATAATTGAGATCATTCTCCAAAGTCGTGTCATCAGCCTGGTCATTCTTATACTGATCTGGCTCTGAAAGGAGTATAAATACTCCTGTCTTGGAATGACAGATGTTCTTCTAAATTCACCTTTGAAAATGTTTCTACTTGACTTGGATTGTTCCTATTTCCCTTACTGTAGCACTCTCAGCTCTTAGCTTGGTATCAGCAGAAAGCCTTCTCAGTACTTTCCTAGAAATTTTCCAGAATAGAACACATCTCACTCCATCCATTATGCGTAGGAACTACAGTTTTTCAAGGTACTTTAAAATAGGCAAGATAAAGTCTAAGAGCATAAAGAGGGAAAAGCATGATTGTCTCTGTTTCACAGGTGAGATAATTGGGACCCAGAGAGGTTACTTTACTTACTAATCTATGATAGAGCAGAGGAGAGGACCTAGATCTCCTTCTTTAATTCCTACTGGATTGCTGACGCTCACAAAAGAAGAAAGATAAAGCATAACTAAAAGTAACATTTTAAAATGAGTAAGTTGATTTTGATTGCAGTCTTTCAGCAAAGTATATGTAACTTGATGACATAGCTATTGGTCAGCTTTTACTTCCGGTTGGAAGATTCTTTTTTTTACTCTTTATTGTTTCCACGTTAGATGATTCCAGATGACCATTCATGCTGTTACAACTGGTAGTAAATATTCTGTGCATTGGACTGATAGTCCCAGGTAATCGTATGGAATATAAACACAAAAAGGTGGTGTTCTCACTGAAGTCTACTTTTGGAATGCCATCAAACTCGAAGCTTATAGCATATCTCCTCCCAAAGCTGGATAGCTGATTTTTTATTTCACCTTGAGAGACAGCAGAAGATGGTTCCTAATTACTGTTTAATTATATATGAATATGGAAAGAATTTAGTTATGTTGCACATTTGAATGTACTTTTAAAATATGTCTTAAAATATAATATGGAAAGAATTTAGTTATGTTTCACATTTGAATGTAGTTTTAAAATATGTCTTAAAATATACCATCATTTTCTTTTTCTGATCAGTGAAGAAAATAACCTAATTTGGGAAGAGATAAACCCTTTGTGTTTGAAAATCTGTACCACTGTATATATATAGCACATCTTCTTTATCCATTCATCTGTCGACGGACATTTAGGTATATATATATATATATATATATATATATATATATATATATATATATAAAATGGAATATTACTCAGCCATAAAAAAGCATGAAATAATGCCATTTGCAGCAACATGGATGGACCTAGAGATTATCATGCTAAGTAAAGGGAATACAGACAGAGAAAGACAAATATCGTATGATATCACTTATACATGGAACCTAAAATATGATAAAAGTAAATTATTTATAAAACAGAGACATACTCACAGACTTAGAAAACAAACTTATGGTTACCAAAGAGGAAAGGGTGGGAGAGGGATAATTTACTACTTTGGGATTAACATATACACACTACTCTATATAAAATAGAAACCCAGCAAGGACCTACTGTATAGCACAGGGAATTATACTCAATATTTTGTAATAACCTATAAGGAAAAAGACTATATATACGTGTGTATATATATATTATATATATACATATATGTATGTATAACTGAATCACTTTGCTGTATACCTGAAACTAACACAACATTGTAAATCAAATATACTTTAATAAAAATAAATTTTTTAAAGTCAGTACCCTAATTTTGTTTTCTTAATATCTTAGTTTCAACATAAAAAAAAAAAAGACAGACATTCTGGTCCTGAAGTGATAGAGTCATTCTATTCCTGATACTGAATATATTGCTGAGATATGCCACTTGAGCAAATAACGTAAAATCATAGAAATGATCTAAACTATCATTAGTAGTATCACAAAGGAGTGTTTTTATATTATCTCTCATTTCAAAATTGCTCTCTGAACAACTTTCTCTTGAGAGCCAGCATACTTCAGGGTAGAAAAGCAGAATCTTACATTCATTATCTCAATCTATGTCACCATTTGTACACTTCTGTTGTTTAATATGAATCAAAGCAGAATGGTTGACCACCAAATTTTCTTGGCAAATAAAATATCTTATGATTGGCATTAAGGTGCAAATCATTTTCTTTGCAAAGCAAAGCCCATGCTTGCTACATATGGGTTGTTGGACTCCAATGGGACTGATCCCATTGCACATTTTCTAGTCTGGCTCATAGATCACAAAAAAGAATTGTAAACCAACAGACACCTCCCTTTTCCTGTAGCCTGGATAAACAGAATAAAACATGTCAAGCACATCTCCTTCATTTCTGTACTGCACCTATGCCAAGAGCAGCTAATTCATCCTCTCTCCATCAGTAGCATCACACAAGTCTAAAGTGAAATATCTACCAGCAGATGCACAAGAGTGTAACTGCTCTTTCACAATGTTTGCCATTGATATTTCGCAACAAACATCAGTGTTATTTGATAAGGAACTTTGCCAATAGCTCATTCTGCTTTCTCTGTGATCATACGATTTTTCATTAACATGGCATCTGCTCTTAGTAGTTTCTTGGCACTAGTGTGACTTGCACCTGTGTTTTGGCAAGATGAATGCAACCTTGAAAGATGCTTCTATAGTTCTGGTCTTTTTTCCACCACTGACAACAGAAGTCATCAATTTGCATCAGAAAGCATTATTTTGAGCTTGTTCAGGAAAAACAGAGAGGGCACTCTTCTTTGAAGATAATATGAACAGTTCTATGGTTTTATTCCAATATTGGATAAAGTTTTATAATGAAATTTTATATAGCTTGCTAGTTTAAATATACACAATTTTTAAGATATTCATGAAATTATCGCTTAAGACTCATTTTTCTTAGAACAGTACTCGTTCATATTATAGATTTGCACTAAAGTCTCGGTTACTCTATATATTTGTGATGCTTTCTGAGTCAGAGAATTTATGTTCTAATTTAATCACCACTTTTATGCACCAATGAACTCCTTTTTGTGACTTGAACATTTTTTGAATATGTATAACATATTCAACAGGAATAAAAATGCAAATTTCACAGTTAACTGCATGTTAGCTGAGATGAACTGACCATCAGTCTTGGTCAAGCATATAAAACCCTAAAATGTAATGAGAATTCTGTGACTAATCCAATAAGCCTTGCATCCCATATTTGTGAAATTCACGTGGGAAAAGTGTGTTTACTGGCCTCACCCCAGAATCTCTGAACAACGTGGGACAGTTCTTGCAGAGACCACTGGGTCAGGAACCAGCAGGGTTGGAGAACTCCACTATGAGAAACACTATTTCAGTGCAATGATTGGTTCCTTCCACAGAACTATTTTCACCTTAAGAGGCTTGCCACCTTTGGAAGAAGACTCCGCCAGTACAGAAGGCGAAGGCCACAAAGAATACTGTGGGTAATTAGAGTCTCTGTCCTTTTGCTCTCCCTAAATCCAGTCTTTTCATCTATACCTGTGTTTCACCATTATGACAATAAGTTCTCTTAAGCACCATTCACTGGATGCCTGGTTCTGCATTTATAGAAACATGTAGGCTTTTCTAACTGACTCTGTAAGTTTGTATTAAGCCTGCTTTAGAGAAAAGGAAATTGAAACTTAAAAGGTTATTAACTTGTCCCCTAATCACTTAATTGTCCCCTAATAAGTGGCAGAGTTGGGCCCAAACCCAGGCCTTTTGGGTTCTGAGTCTGATGCCATTGGCCTGCACACTCACCGCCTTGTTAGAATGCACATAAAATCTCCTTTTACTTTCTTGTTCTAAAATCTTCAATGATCTGCCACTCCCTACAGGAAAAGCACAATCTGGCCTTCACCTGCTCTTCCAGCCTGACTCTGACAGACTGCACACATTCCCCAAGAGCACCACGTCCCTCCCTACTCTCCTGACTAAATTCATCCCTCTCACTTGCCAGCCATTCCTGGCCTTGTCTACCTATCAAAATCCAGCCCACCCTGCATACTTCTGCTCCCAGGTCATGGAGCATGCCCTGAGGCCCCTCAGGTCATCACTCACTTTTCCATAGGAGGCACTGGCAAAGCATGAGAATGACACCTGAAAAGGCATATTCATATCATAATTGTCTGGTCCAACGACTGTCATTATGTGGTCAATCTACCACTAACAAAAGAACCATGGAAGTGGAAGTGTTTTTAAAAATGCAGATATCAAGGCTTCTTTCCAGATATACTGCTGGGGTGGAGTAGAAAGTCTGAGTCTTCAGCAAGCTTCTAAAATTAGTCTTTTTCATCTTAAAATGTGAGACTCTCTGTCTATACACATGCATATAAAGGATGCTCGGTGGCTTCACAAAGGTTGGAGGGTTACCTAAGACTGGAGATGTCCAGTTATCCTAGCAAGTCTCTGGGGTCCAAAGTTGAGACTGTTCATCCTTCAGGGAAGGGAGCCTTAGCTAAGGCAATGAGGGCAGTGGGGTAGGTGAGCCTCTACCTGCTCAACACCCCGAGTCTCTCACTCTCTTTCCTTCTGATACCTCCCCACATTCTCTCCTGAATCCATTAACACATTCTCCTCTTGATAGCATCCTTCACTTTCTCATTACAAATTGGCATATATTTTCAGAGAAAATTAAAACGTACAGAAAAGTTGATATTAAAAGTGAAGACTAGGGACTTCCCTGGTGGCGCAGTGGTTAAGAATCCGCCTGCCAAAGCAGGGGACACGAGTTCGAGCCCTGGTCCGGGAAGATCCCACAAGCCGCGGAGCAACTAAGCCCGTGCGCCACAACTACTGAGCCTGCGCTCTAGACCCCGCGAGCCACAACTACTGGAGCCCACGTGCCTAGAGCCCGTGCTCCACAGCAAAAGAAGCCGCTGCAATGAGAAGGTCGCGTGCCACACAAAGAGTAGCCCCCGCTCGCCTCAATTAGAGAAAGCCCGCGCGCAGCAACAAAGACTCAACGCAGCCAAAAATTAATTAATTTTTAAAAATCCTGAAGACTAGTTAATCAGTGTTAATATTATGCCCTATTTCTTTCTCATTTTTCCCTATGCATGTATACTTTTAAAAGAAAAATCAGCACGGAATCAAATAATGGCTATATAGGGAATTTGTGTTCTCTTTTTACTCTCTAACCTCATAAATGTTAACATCTCTCGTATCTTTATTTTTTTTTGAGTCAAGATTTTTAATAGCATCATAAGAACCCATCTTGTGATTGTTTTGCTTACCAGCATTTATGCAGTGCTGGGCATATGCTAGACACTTGATATAAGTGTTTCGGATAAAGGAGTTACTATTTAACGACTCAATTATTGATGGACATTTCGATTACTTGCAACTTTTTCTCTATTGTTAATAACACCACAATTTTTATGTCTGATGATTTCCTTCAGTTGAATTCCTAAAAGTGGTGTATCTATATACATAGGTATATAAACACATATATACATATACCTGTATATTCTGATGTGTATACCAAATTTTATTCCACAAAGATTGTTCTAATATTTCATTGTTCTGATATTTCAAACATTTCTAGTTTGAGTTTTTTTAAAAACTACCCTTGCAGTTAAATACATAAAAGATATATGCTATTTGTACTCATGCATTGTGATTGGTTTCCAGTCTACATCTTTTTATAATCTCTTGGAACTCCTAAGATGAAGGTAGAAAAAAAGATTCATTTTTTTCTCTCTCTCTACTTAAAAAAATCAATAAATATTTGTTGAGCTGTAAATGTGTGGGGTAAGAATTTGATTACTACATGATAACTGAAATATAATTTTTATCCTTAAATTACAGTCTAATAAGAGAAAGAAGACTCACAAATGAATTCTATAATAGCATAGATATGAGGGACTACCATTTTATAGAAAATCTTTGGAAGGAATGATTATTATTGCCGGGTGAAGAAACTAGTCTTAGAGCTGGCTGTGGAATGGGTGGAATTCTGGTGAGGGCAGAGAAAATACATAGGAAATGAACAAGTGGCCCGGGGAATATGCCAATGTGTATGGGGGAACACTTTGCCTAACGTGTGAAGTGGGA
Organism: Lagenorhynchus albirostris; assembly: GCF_949774975.1. Lineage (NCBI taxonomy): Eukaryota > Metazoa > Chordata > Mammalia > Artiodactyla > Delphinidae > Lagenorhynchus > Lagenorhynchus albirostris. Next base: position 17,018,684 of record NC_083104.1, on the reverse strand, counting down.
AATAAGATAGGGAAAGAAAAAATAAAAGGAATGCAGCCCTTCATGTCAGGCAAAAGATTTTATATGCAAACTGATTTAATGATAATTAATTTTAAGGAGCTAAATAATAACAACAAAAATAAACAATCATAATACAGCACTGCTGGCAAGCACTTATTAAGCTCTTACTGTGTGCCAAGGGCTATGCAAGTTATCATGTTGATATTTTCCTTTTTAATATTCACATCAACACTATGAGGTAGTTGTTCTATCTTTATTTCTTACATGAACAGAGGCTAAGCATATTAATCCATATCAGTAAGACACTGGGATTACTGGGATTTGAACTCAGGTGTGTTTGACAGCATAGCTTATATTGAAAAATGAAAACGGAAGGGAAGGGAAGACGGAGAGAGAAAGACAGGGGTGGGGCGGGAGAGAGAAAGAGAGAAAAAGAAAAGAGAAAGAGAGAAAGGAAGGAAGGAGGGAGGGAAGGAAGGAAGGAGGAAGGAAAAAGAAAGGAAAGAGAAAGAACAAAGAAAACAAACTTGGAAGAGAAAGGGTGTAGAAATCCGTGAGGTGGCTCTTTCAGTGGTCTGGTTGAGGGAATATTTCCTACATTAGTGGCTTTCAAAGCTTAATGTTCAGACTCATGTGGGTAGTTTATTTAAACTAAGTTTCAAATCCTCAAACTATACCCCAGGAAAGAGTTTTCAGCAGGAAATGACCTAACTTTATGCACTTTAAAAAAAAGATCTCTCTGGCTACTCTTTAAGAGGGCAAATTGGATGCTGGGAGACCAGTTAGATGGCTGCAGTCAGGAGCTAGGTGACACTGGTTTGGATTAGTGGGTGGCAGGGCCATGGCAGTAAGTGGGTGGATTCAAGAGTTATTCTGACTAAAAGCCAAAGGGACATGGGAGAAAAAGCAGGTAGAGGGAGAGGATGAGTTGAGTTTTGAGGGCCTATAACATAGTTATATAGATGGAGCCACTGGGAAGTTTAAAAGAAAAGTTTGGAACTTGGGATTCAAGTTCGGCTAGACATGATTCTCAGAAAATCATGCACGTTTTGGGAGGTAGGGTAAAATTATCAACACAGATAAGACTTTTCAAAAGCAGATTATTGTAAGAAAAGAAGAAACACCTTTAGAGGCAGATGCTAGTGAATTGCTTATGTTTTACTGTTGTTGTTATCAGCCTTGTAACTAGCATTTATGGGACACTTACTAAGTTCCAAACACAATGCCAAGCTCTTTTTAATATTCAAAAATATTTTGAATGTCCAGAAAATACAACGCCAATCCAATGTAAACTTAACAAGTATTTAACATCTTGCCATTCTTGTTTTAAATTGTTTTAAAGAATTGAGTTGAGACTAAACATTTTACAGGCACTGCCTCAGATATTCTCCAAGAGGCCTAGGTGAGGTAGGTACATGTATTATCTCCTGTCCTCGGTTTTTCCCTTCAGGGGCATCCTCTATTCTTCTCTGTGTCCCCCTACCTTCATGGACTGCATGAAAGATTCTCTTGGCTTTTGGCTTTTAGCTGATTTCCACCAAGAGGGAGCATCTCGTGGAGACTGGAGGCAGGGAGGAGGGTAAGTCAGAGTGTGATTCACTATAAGGTCACCTTACAATGATCATGTCCATGGCCAGAGGTCACTGTTGTGCTCAAAGGAACCTGTGCTCTCTCTCGTTTCAAGTTCCAAGAACCTCTATCTTGTCCTTTGTGGTCTAGAGGTGGGAATAATTTGGCTACTAGATATGGACAGTGCTGGGGTGGCATCTCCTGTTTTCTCTATACCCCATATATGCCTTTGTAATTTACCCCTTTGTAAATAAACCTCTTCAAATTTAACCTCACTTGGATACGTCATTTGTTTCTTGTTGGAACCCTGACAGTGCAATCCTATGTTACAGGTGAGGAAACTGAGGCTCACAGACGAGGAAGTAGCAGAATCCAGACTCAGTTCCAATCCCTCAGACTCCAGAACTTGTGCTCTTATCCACTCTGTAGCATCGCCTCCCTACATTAGGCGAGGGAGGTAAAACGAGGGTGCAGAGAGTCGAGCTGACCATTGTAGAAGGAACTTAGTTTCCTGAACAAGCCAAGCTTGTGCCCAACTCTGGGCCTTGTTTTCACTCTTCAATTTGTATGAATTTTGTTCTGATTCCACTCTTTCTCATCATTTGCCTCTGAACATAATATCATATTTTCAAAGCGACTTCTTCACGTTCCTAATTTATGGTACTCACCCGCTGTTAGCCAGCCACTCTCTCATATCACCCTATTTTATTTTCTTTATAGAACCTGTATTCTCTGGATGGATCCTCTATTTATTTGTTTACGTGTTTATTGGTATCTTTCCTACCCTTCACCCTCTGGCAGGTAGAAGGTCTAAGTGACCAGGGACCATACGGGTGGTGCTTACCCATATGTTCCCATTGATGAGGACATTGCCTGATACACAAAAGCAAGTGCTCAGTAGTAATCAATGAAAGCATGAATGAAGAAAAAAGGAAGAAAAGAACAAGTGAATGCAATTATATCATTTTAAGGCTAACTAAGGTAACGGATAGCTAAGGAGTGGGTAGTGGCCAGCTAGGAAAGAAAGCGAACACAGATTTTTCTTTCTAGATGTTTGACTTTGAAGGGAGAAGGTTAGCACAACTGGATGGAGCCCCTATATCCCAGCTGAATTTATGGTTCAAAGAAAACAAAATCCATGCTTCTGAAATTCTATTATTTTAAAGAACCATTTCACTATGATTATACGCTATTTTAACACTTGCAATTATAGAACCAAAATAAATGCCTTAAAATAAGAATCAAGAGAAACTGGATTATATATCTATCAGTTTTCAAATCATATTGGTATATCTCCCACTTGGGAAGATATTTCTCCTCTTTTTTCTCTTTGTGGAATGGCAGCTTGTTGCATTTCTACTGCTGCTACAAGAGAACACAAGGATATAAATTAAATGGTTTATTTTGGAATGACTGTCCTTGTAAATCTTTGTCCTTTGAAATTAAAAGGTCAATGATATGTTCTGTATGCAAATTTAGTTGTTAAATGTATTGCACATTACTAGTCCTGGCAGACAGGGAAAACTACAAACTTACCATGGCCATGGCTTCAGGAACATGCCAGGTCATTATGCACACAGTGTGACAACTAATGACAGTCTTTTTAATTCTCTCTTTTCAGTGGCCTCTTCCACACACACACAAAGCTAAAATATACTTTGCCCATATGTCAAAACCAAATTCAATATCTTTTTAGACACCGTAATTGATTGCAATCCTTCATTCTGCTAAAGATTAAGCTGAACTTCTGCCCTTTAATAAAAACTTTAATTAAAAACTCTCCAGGAAAATTTCATGTGGTCAAGTCTTATTTTTAGTTTTGATTTAGATGCTTTATATTGAAACTAAAAATTAGAAATGATGGGAACCACTGTTATTATAATATCTTGAATTTTATACGACTCTTTTCTTTAAGGAGCTTAAAATGCTTTCACATACAGTGTTTCATTCTTCAAAACGTCAGTCAAAAAAGAAGATGTTGATTTTCATTTTACATTCTTTCATGCTCAAAAAACGTTTGAATTGCTCACACACATGTGTTAATTTGTAAAAATTTAAAGAGAGGGGCAGGGGAGGGAGATGGAGAGATGGTCGTATCATGGACCACTGGAATTTAGGCATAAAAGAGACAGAATCCATTATTCTGGGTTACATAATAAAGTGGATGTGGAACTTTGTTTTAAGTCACTTGGGTTTGGGGGCTCTTTGTTACTGCACCATCACCTCACCTATCTTGACCATATAGTATGAATAGTTACCTACATTAAAAAAATTCTTTGTATCATCTATGAAAATTACAACATTGATCAAAAATTCTAGGCTCCAATCCTATATCTAATACCTACTCACTGTGTAGCTAGAGCAAAGGATAGAAACTTTCTGAATCTCAATTTCCAGTTCTATATAATGAAATCCAAACTGCATCTCTCACATGGTTGTTATAAGAATTAATAAAAAACTTTGCCCAGTGACTGACATCTATTAAAAATGTATTAAATGGAATATCCATAAACACAGAATCCACAATTCCAGTGTAATAAGCTAGTGACCATCATTAAAAGAGGTCAGATTGGCAAGTCATAATTCCTCCTACCTTCCCCAATTTTGCTTCTTTAGAAATTCTAAGCCATCAACTGTAGCAGCTTCTCCTAAGCTGCTGTTTCTTTAGTCATGTTGGTATTCATAATTTGTTAACTATAGTGAGTGGTAACTAGGAACTGTACTATTCCTTTGTCTTGATCTGGGCCTTCCCAGTCTTAAATATCTGGTTCTCTTTCTGGAGACAGCAGGCAAAGCTCCCTCCTTAACACATCTCTAGGTGAGTACCTAATTTCAAGTCTGCAAAACTCTCATTCTATCCCACCGACGGTTTAGTCCTTCTCATCCCCTTAGGAAAGATGTCTCTAGTTATCTCTCTACAGGCCTGTGCGTCTTACTCTAGCTTTCCTTTCCATGTTGATCTGTCATCTTCTACTACAGAAAACTAAGAGGTCAATGGAAGCTTTGTATTTTAAGAACTTCTAAAATAGATTTTGCTCTACATTTTTATTAGTTGCCTAAAATAATCATGTGCTTTTCTATGTTTAAAAATAATACATTGTTTCAATAGTGAAACACTGAAAGCTTTTACCCTAACATCAAGGACCAGAGAGGGAAGCCCACTTCACCACTGGTATTCAACTCTCCACTAGAAGTTCTAGTCAGAGCAATTAGGCAGTAAAATAAGACAAAAGGCATCCACACTGGAAAGGAAGAAGTAAGACCATCTTTTTTCACAAGTGACATGATTCTATATAGGGAAAATCCTAAAAACTTCACACATACACACAAAACCTATTAGAGATAATAAATTCAGCAAAGTTGATGGGTACAAGATCAGTATGTAAAAATCAGTTATATCTCTGCACACTAGCAATGAACAATCTGAAAAGGAAATTAAGAAAATTCCATTACAACAGCATCAGAAAGAATAAAATGCTTGAGAATAAATTTAACCAAGGGGGTGTAAGACTTGTACACTGAAAACTAAAAAAAATTGCTGAAAGAAATTGAAGAGGACACAAATAAATAGAAATTTCCCTGAAATTCTACTCAACACATAGTTTCACTGTTAAAAGTTTGGTATATATTATTTTAGACCTTTTTCTATTTAGTGTCAATTATGGTTCTTGGTTGCAAGCAATAGAAACTGTCATACTGTGTGATATATGGCTTTTTTACTTTACATCTCCGAGTTTTACCTTACATATCCGGTAAATGAAAATAATATCAGGACATACTGCACTGGCTATTGTGAGAAGTAAAGGAGCTACAGCATACAAAATATATAAAACAGTATCTATTACAAAGAAAGAGGTTAATACCTATTTGTTACTATTATTATTTTCATATTTTAATTATTGTTGTTATAAGTGGTTTTCAAAATCAAGTGTAGCTTATTATGCAAAACTCTCTATTATAGATGGCCTCACATTACATCCTAACTTACCACTCCCAAGTCAAAAAATTATTTTCCTCTCTTGTAAGAATACTTTCCTTACTTTTATTCAATCTGACTTGTTAATTTTCTTCATCTGTACTTTAACTTACAAAGAAAATATTTTTCTTCAATGCCATTTCCTTCTATCAGCAAATCCAACTCAAAAATTTATATAAAGCCTACTTAAGTCTCAACACTTCTACCACACATGCTCTGATCACAATGGCCCCTGATAGCCATCTAGTGGCGATAATATGTGTGTTAGATTGCATTATTCTTCAAAGTGTTCGCCTTTCAGTAAGAGACCCCACTCTACAGGAGGCTTTCTTACACAAGGCTATATGACTTGCTCAAGCCAATGGAAAGCAAGTGGAAGTGACATGTATTACTGATTCTGGTGATGGTTGCACAACTTTATGAACATACTAAAAACTGTAAATTATATGTGTTAAATGAGTAAATTCTATGGTATGTGGATTACATCTCAACAAATCTGTTACAAAAATACAGTACAATAGATATACAATACTAAAATACAATAAAATTTAATATACTTAAAGTAGAATTAATGAGAAGAGATGATAAAATAAATATTTTAGATTGTAAAAAAGTATGTGAAATATTTCTATGAAGAAAAGCCACATGGAAGACATAATTAATGTTTGTGAAGTTTCTGAGGTACTCGTTCTAATTTCTGTAAGTTATATAGAAAACATTATCAACATAACAGTTGATATTAAACATGTCATATCAATATAATAGTATTGGTTTGGATTAAGTTCATCTATGAGTGACAGAAACCCCTAAATAATGGTGGCATAAACATTACTGAAATATACACTTCTCTGATATAAATGCAGGTAATCTACGACAGGTAAGTTGGCACAAAGAGCACCAGGAATCCAGGTGCCCTTTAATTCGTTGTTTCATCATCCTCAACTCTTGCCTTCTACCTCATACTACAAGATGGCCACTCCAACTCCATCATACCCACAGTTTGGCCCCAAGAAGACAAGAAAGGGCAGGAGAGGGGCATGCCGCCTTCTTTAGTGATGTTACCCAAAAGCTACACAAACGTCTTCCATTTATTCAAATTACCATACCAAACTGAAAGAGATACTTGGAGTTTTTATTTTGTTCAGCAAAGAGCCCAGATCACATTAGGGGTTTTATGCTAGAGAAACAAGGCAGAATTCCTGTTTGGTGACAACCTGTGGTCTCTGCTCAAACAACCAAAAGGCAGAATGCCCAGAAATGCTCCACGAATAATTTCATTATGCTCCAGGGCAAAAGCCATTTACAGAAATCCTGTTCTTTACATCAGCCTCTATTCTAAATATTTTGTGAACATTAGTGCATCTCATTTAGGGAGAACAAGCAGTTTCATGCAGGGTCACAAATAAAACAAGGAAGAAGAAGAAAAATGAGGAGTCCCTGTGCTGGGTGACACTCAACTCCGTATGGGGAAGGTAAGTGGGAAGGAGGGGTCCTGGCACATTGACAAGCATTGCCCTGCTGAATGTGATAATTAGCTCACAGTTACCACTTATTAAAACATGTGGAATCATGAGTCTACAATTAAAAGATATTCCAACTATTTAAGAGAGGCCAGATATCTGAATTTTTATTGAAATCTGGATTTTATAGGGAATCACCTTTTTCTGAATTTTGTTTAAAAACGACATGCAGCTTGCCTGTCGACCACCAATTTGAGCTATCTGGCTGAGAACAGTGAGATAATGTATCAGCTGCTGAAAAAAGGATGGCCCATCAGACTCTGAAAGTAACGCTTGTGCTGAGAATTATTATAAAGGGTGGTGACAATGAGGCGGGACTTATCATCATTACCGACTTATTGAGTATGAGAATGTTTATTGAGCATTTCCGTTGGCAGGTATTGCACTCAACCCTTTTCACGTTCATTATCTTGCTTACACAAAAATCTTGTGTTGGGCTTCCCTGGTGGCACAGTGGTTGAGAGTCTACCTGCCGATGCAGGGGACACAGCTTCGTGCCCCGGTACAGGAAGATCCCACATGCCACGGAGCAGCTGGGCCCGTGAGCCATGGCTGCTGAGCCTGCACGTCGGAGCCTGGCTTTGCAACGGGAGAGGCCACAACAGTGAGAGGCCCGCGTACTGCCAAAAAAAAAAAAAAAAAGAAGTCTTGTGTTATTTCTTTTTTTTTAAAGGGGAGTGGATGGAAATTGTGGGCTATATATCTTTAGTAACAGACCCAGGGTCACACAGCTGGTAAGGGAAATAGTTGGGACTTCAATCTGGCCCTGTCAGATATCCAAACCCATGTCCTTAATCCTCATTTAATATCATATGAAGGGACTTCCCTGGTGGCACAGTGGTTAGGAATCCACCTGCCAATGCAGGGGACATGGGTTCAATCCCCTGGTCTGGGAAGATCCCACATTCCATGTAGCAACTAAGCCTGTGCACAGCAACTACGGACCCTGTGCTCTAGAGCCCGTGAGCCACAACTACTGAGCCCACGTGCCACAACTACTGAAGTCCGCATGCCTAGAGCCTGGCTCTGCAACAAAGGAAGCCACCACAAGGAGAAGCCCATACACTGCAACAAAGAGTAGCCTCCACTCGCCACAACTAGACAAAGCCCGCGCACAGCAACGAAGACCCAACACAGCCCCCAAAAAAGATATAAAAATATCAAAAAATATATATATCATATGCAATTTCTCTGCCTTTCCTGGAACAACATAGGGCAGGTTTGCCACAATATAAAAATAGAAATTTAAGTAGTGATGCAGAATCTCAGCATTTAAGCACAGAGTCATCCTGTCAGAGAAACAGCACAGAAGATATAAGAGGAGGATAAGCCAAAGTCTGAAAAGCTTCCAGAGGACCTCCCTGCTCAAAATATCATACATTATCTTTAAACAACACCTGGAGGGCCCTCACACCATTTATCCCATTAAATGAAAGAAATTTTGACAGTTACCATTTTGTGGCTTGAAACCCACAGTGGAGATATGCAACTTATTTAGCACAGGTGTTTAACTGTGGTAAATTGGAGGAAGTCCCAGGATTCAGTGTCCTCAAACTAACACTACCTTCTAGGTAGAGCAGGGTACTGGCTTTCTGTCAACAAACTTGCTTGTAAAATTTCAAGGGTGGTGGCCTATAGGAGATACACAGGGGTAGATCAGGAGGTTGGGCATGTGTGGAGGGGACAGAATACTTAAACCTTCCCCACGATGACAAAATACAATGGAGGATAAACAGGAAGACTTTGTGCTTATTATGTTTCTGAAAATCTACTTTTTTTTAATGCAACATTAAATACTAAAAACACGTGGGTATCTTAGTGAGAGACAGATTACATTGCCATTTTGCATGTTAAGGGAAATTTATGTTGACTGCTTTGGGCAAATCTATCTGCTCATGAAGAGTGCACAAATGTTTCTATGATCTGCTACGAGAAATCAGTGCATGTTTTAGTTAATCAAACATGGAGTAACAGAGGGACTTCTGTTTCCAACTGATGTGAAGTAACTGGGACTAGAATTATCTTCCCACCTGAAACAATGGAAAAACCAAATAAAATATATGAACCAATGCTTTTCAAAGACACTGAACATCAGGCAATGAAGGAAAGTGATTCTGGAAAGATAGAAAAAAATGAGGCTAGCCCTACAATTGAACTAGCTAACTGACTTGAGAGTTTCCAAGCCACAATACAAGGAAGAACTGAGGCAGAACCTGGTGGACTCCACAGGTGAAGAGACAGAGCTGAGAGTCTGGGGGGACCAAAGCTGCTAGAGTTGGTAGAGTACCAGGGAGGAGGGGTCTACACAGAGAGAGTATTCAGAGAACTGCAGGGAATCACTCTCAAGTATCCAGTAGTGGACTTATTTATGCGATGTGTGAGGAAACTATCAGAAACCCAGCAAAGATCACTTGAAAGGTGCATAGCACCTTTATAGTGCATAGAACCCAGGCAGGGCCAAAAATAGTCTATTCTCTCGAGCCAGATTGGGAAAACTCAAAATTCACAGGGCATTGGGTAGAGCAAATCAGAAGAGTCTTGCCCCAGTAGTGGGTAATAATTAACCCTGTTAAAAAAGGAAACTGAAAAAAAAAATTAAATGCTTTCCAAACAAGTGAATTGCATATCAAAAAATGCTTAAGGGAGGAGCTTCAAGATGGCGGAAGAGTAACACGCGATCACCTTCCTCCCCACAAATACATCAGAAATACATCTACATGTGGAACAACTCCTACAGGACACCTACTGAACACTGGCAGAAGACCTCAGACCTCCCAAAAGGCAAGAAACCCCCCACGTACCTGGGTAGGGCAAAAGAAAAAAGAATAAACAGAGACAAAAGGATAGGGATGGGACCTGCACCAGTGGGAGGGAGCGGTGAAGGAGGAAAGGTTTCCACACACTAGGAAGCCCCTTCGCGGGCAGAGACTGCGGGTGGCGGAGGGGGAAGCTTCGGAGCCGCGGAAGAGAGCACAGCAACAGGGGTGCGGAGGGCAAAGTGGGGAGATTCCCGCACAGAGGATCGGTGCCGACCGGCACTCACCAGCGCGAGAGGCTCGTCAGCTCACCTGCCGGGGCGGGCGGGGGCTGTGAGCTGAGGCTCAGGCTTTGGAGTTTGGATTGCAGGGAGAGGACTGGGGTTGGCAGCGTGAACACAGCCTGAAGGGGGCTAGTGAGCCACAGCTGGCTGGGAGGAAGTCCGGGAAAAAGTCTGGACCTGCCAAAGAGACAAGAGACTTTTTCTTGCCTCTTTGTTTCCTGGTGCGCGAGGAGAGAGGATTCAGAGCGCCGCTTAAAGGAGCTCCAGAGACGGGCGCGAGCCGCGGCCATCAGCGCGGACACCAGAGACGGGCATGAGAAGCTAAGGCTGGTGCTGCCACCACCAGGAAGCCTGTGAGGAAGCCCAGGTCACTCTCCACACCTCCCTTCCGGGGAGCCTGTGCAGCCCGCCACTGCCAGGGTCCCGTGATCCAGGGACAACTTCCTCGGGAGAACGCACAGCGCTCCCCAGGCTGGTGCAACGTCACGCTGGCCTCTGCCGCCACAAGCTCGCCCCGCACTCCGTACCCCTCCCTCCCCCAGCCTGAGTGAGCCAGAGCCCCTGAATCAGTGGCTCCTTTAACCCTGTCCTGTCTGAGCGAAGAACAGATGCCCTCAGGTGACCTACACGCAGAGGCGGGGCCAAATCCAAAGCTGAAGGCCGGGAGCTGTGCGAACAAAGAAGAGAAAGGGAAATCTCTCCCAGCAGCTTCAGGAGCAGCGGATTAAATCTCCACAATCAACTTGATGTACCCTGCATCTGTGGAATACCTGAATAGACAACGAATCATCCCAAATTGAGGAGGTGGACTTTGGGAGCAACGATATATATATTCTGTTCCCTTTTTCTCTTTTTGTGAGTGTGTATGTGTATGCTTCTGTGTGTGATTTTGTCTGTATAGCTTTGCTTTTACCATTTGTCCTAGGGTTCTGTCTGTCCATTTGTTTTGTTTTTTTTTTTTCTTAAAAATATTATTTTGTTAATAATTATTTTTTGTTTTAATAACTTTATTTTACTTTATTTTATTTAATCTTCTTCTTTCTTTCTTTCTTTTTTTTCCTCCCTTTTATTCTGAGCCGTGTGGATGAAAGGCTCTTGGTGCTGAAGCCAGGAGTCAGTTCTGTGCCTCTGAGGTGGGAGAGCCAAGTTCAAGACACTGGTCCACAAGAGACATCCCAGATCCACAAAATATCAAATGGTGAAAATCTCCCAGAGATCTCCATCTCAACACCAAGACCCAGCTTCACTCAACGACCAGCAAGCTACAGTGCTGGGCACCGTATGCCAAACAACTAGCAAGACAGGAACACAACCCCACCAATTAGCAGAGAGGCTGCCTAAAATCATAATAAGGCCAAAGACACCCCAAAACACACCACCAGACGTGGACCTGCCCACCAGAAAGACAAGATCCAGCCTCATCCACCAGAACACAGGCACTAGTCCCCTCCACCAGGAAGCCTACACAACCCACTGAACTGACCTTAGCCACTGGGGACAGACACTAAAAACAATGGAAACTACAAACCTGCAGCCTGCGTAAAGGAGACCTCAAACACAGTAAGTTAAGCAAAATGAGAGGACAGAAAAACACAGCAGATGAAGGAGCAAGATAAAAACCCACCAGACCTAACAAATGAAGAGGAAATAGGCAGTCTACCTGAAAAAGAATTCAGAATAATGATAGTAAAGATGATCCAAAATCTTGGAAATATAATGGAGAAAATACAAGAAACTTTTAACAAGGACCTAGAAGAACTAAAGAGCAAACAGTGATGAACAACACAATAAATGAAATTAAAAATTCTCCAGAAGGGATTAATAACAGAAGAACAGATAAGTGACCTGGAAGATAAAATAGTGGAAATAACTACCACAGAGGAGAATAAAGACAAAACAATGAAAAGAATTGAAGACAGTCTCAGAGACTTCTTGGACAACATTAAACACGCCAACATTCGAATTATAGGGGTCACAGAAAAAGAGAAAAAGAAAGGGACTGAGAAAATATTTGAAGACATTATAGTTGAAAACTTCCCTGAATTGGGAAGGAAATAGTTACTCAAGTCCAGGAAGCACAGAGAGTCCCGTACAGGATAAATCCAAGGAGAAACATGCCAAGACACATATTAATCAAACTATCAAAAATTAAATACAAAGAACAAATATTAAAAGCAGCAAGGGAAAAAGAACAAATAACACATAAAGGAATCCCCATAAGGTTAAACGCTGATCTTTCAGCAGAAACTCTTCAAGCCAGAAGGGAGTGGCAAGACATATTTAAGGTGATAAAGGAGAAAAACCTACAACCAAGATTACCCAGCAAGGATCTCTTTCAGATTTGACGGGGAAATTAAAAGCTTTACAGAGAAGCAAAAGCTAAGAGAATTCACCAACACCAAACCAGCTTTACAACAAATGCTAAAGGAACTTCTCTAGGCAGGAAACACAAGAGAAGGAAAAGACATACAATAATAAACCAAAAACAATTAAGAAAATGGTAATAGGAACATACATATCGATAGTTACCTTAAATGTAAATGGATTAAATGCTCCAACCAAAAGATATAGACTGGCTGAATGGATACAAAAACAAGGCCTGTATATATGCTGTCTACAAGAGATCCACTTCAGACCTAGGGACACATATAGACTGAAAGTGAGGGGATGGAAAAAGATATTCCATGCAAATGGAAATCAAAAGAAAGCTGGAGTAGCAATTCTCATATCAGACAAAATAGACTTTAAAATAAAGTCTATTACAAGAGACAAAGAAGGACACTACATAATATCAAGGGATCAATCCAGGAAAAAGATATAACAATTGTAAATATTTATGCACCCAACATAGGAGCACCTCAATACATAAGGCAAATACTAACAGCCATAAAAGGGGAAATTGACAGTAACACAATCATAGTAGGTGACTTTAACACCCCAATTTCACCAATGGACAGATCATCCAAAATGAAAATAAATAAGGAAACACAAGCTTTAAATGATACATTAAACAAGATGGACTTAATTGATATTTATAGGACATTCCATCCAAAAACAACAGAATACACATTCTTCTCAAGCGCTCATGGAACGTTCTCCAGGATAGATCATATCTTGGGTCACAAATCAAGCCTTGGTAAATTTAAGAAAACTGAAATCGTATCAAGTATCTTTTCTGACCACAACCCTATGAGACTAGATATCAATTACAGGAAAAAAACTGTAAAAAATACAAACACATGGAGGCTAAACAACACACTACTTAATAACCAAGAGATCACTGAAGAAATCAAAGAGGAAATCAAAAAATACCTAGAAACAAATGACAATGGAGACACGACGACCCAAAACCCATGGGATGCAGCAAAAGCAGTTCTAAGAGAGAATTTTATAGCTATGCAAGCCTACCCTAAGAAACAAGAAACATCTCAAATAAACAACCTAAACTTACACCTAAAGCAATTAGAGAAAGAAGAACAAAAGATCCCCAAAGTTAGCAGAGGAAAGAACTCATAAAGGTCAGATCAAAAATAAATGAAAAAGAAATGAAGGAAACGATAGCAAAGATCAATAAAACTAAAAGCTGGTTCTTTGAGAAGATAAACAAAATTGATAAACCCTTAGCCAGACACATCAAGAAAAAAAGGGAGAGGACTCAAATCAAAAGAATTAGAAATGAAAAAGGAGAAGTAACAACTGACACTGCAGAAATACAAAGGATCATGAGAGATTACTACAAGCAACTATATGCCAATAAAATGGACAACCTGGAAGAAATGGACAAATTCTTGGAAAAGCACAACCTTTCGAAAATGAACCAGGAAGAAATAGAAGATATAAACAGACCAATCACAAGCACTGAAATTGAAACTGTGATTAAAAATCTTCCAACAAACAAAAGCCCAGGACCAGATGACTTCACAGGCGAATTCTATCAAACATTTAGAGAAGAGCTAACACCTATCCTTCTCAAACTCTTCCAAAATATAACAGAGGAAGGAACACTCCCAAACTCACTCTATGAGGCCACCATCACCCTGATACCAAAACCAGACAAAGATGTCACAACGAAAGAAAACTACAGGCCAATATTACTGATGAACATAGATGCAAAAATCCTCAACAAAATACTAGCAAACAGAATCCAACAGCACACTAAAAGGACGGTACACTATGGTCAGGTGGGGTTTATCCCAGGAAAGCAAGGATTCTTCAATATACACAAATCAATCAACGTGATACACCATGTTAACAAATTGAAGGAGAAAAACCATATGATCATCTCAATAGATGCAGAGAAAGCTTTTGACAAAATTCAACCCCCATTTATGAAAAAAACCCTCCAGAAAGTAGGCATAGAGGGAACTTTCCTCAACATAATAAAGGCCATATAGGACAAACCCACAGCCAACATCATACTCAATGGTGAAAAACTGAAACCATTTCCACTAAGATCAGGAACAAGACAAGGTTGCCCACTCTCACCACTATTATTCAACATAGTTTTGGAAGTTTTAGCCACAGAAATCAGAGAAGAAAAAGAAATAAAAGGAATCCAAATCGGAAAAGAAGAAGTAAAACTGTCACTGTTTGCAGATGACATGATACTATAAATAGAGAATCCTAAAGATGCTACCAGAAAACTACTAGAGCTAATCAATGAATTTGGTAAAGTAGCAGGATACAAAATTAATGCACAGAAATCTCTGGCATTCCTATACACTAATGATGAATAATCTGAAAGTGAAATTAAGAAAACACTCCCATTTACCATTGCAACAAAAAGAATAAAATATCTAGGAATAAACCTACCTAAGGAGACAAAAGATCTCTATGCATAAAATTATAAGACACTGATGAAAGGAATTAAAGATGATACAAATAGATGGAGAGATATACCATGTTCTTGGATTGGAAGAATCAACATTGTGAAAATGACTCTACTACACAAAGTAACCTACAGATTTAATGCAATCCCTATCAAACTACCAATGGCATTTTTCACAGAACTAGAAAAAAAAAATCACAAGTTGTATGCAAACACAAAAGATCCTGAATAGCCAAAGCAATCTTGAGAATGAAAAACGGAGCTGGAGGAATCAGACTCCCTGACTTCAGACTCTATTACAAAGCTACAGTAATCAAGACAGTATGGTACTGGCACAAAAACAGAAATATAAATCAATGGAACAGGATAGAAAGCCCAGAGATAAACCCACTCCCATATGGTCACCCTATCTTTGATAAAGGAGGCAAAAATATACAGTGGAGAAAAGACAGCCTCTTCAATAAGTGGTGCTGGGAAAACTGGACAGCTACATGTAAAAGAATGAAATTAGAACACTCCCTAACACCATACATGAAAATAAAGTCAAAATGGATTAAAGACCTAAATATAAGGCCAGACAGTATAAAACTCTTAGAGAAAAACATAGGCAGAACACTCTATGACATGAATCACAGCAAGATCCTTTTTGACCCACTGCCTAGAGAAATGAAAATAAAAACAAAAATAAACAAATGGGACCAAATGAAACTTAAAAGCTTTTGCACAGCAAAGGAAACCATAAACAAGATGAAAAGACAACCCTCAGAATGGGAGAAAATATTTGCAAATGAAACAACTGACAAAGGATTAATCTCCAAAATTTACAAGCAGCTTATGCAGCTCAATATTAAAAACACAAACAACCCAATCCAAAAATGGGCAGAAGACCTAAACAGACATTTCTCCAAAGAAGATATACAGATTGCCAACAAACACATGAAAGAATGCTCAACATCATTAATCATTAGATAAATGCAAATCAAGACTACAATGAGATATCATGTCACACCGGTCAGAATGGCCATCATCAAAAAATCTACAAACAATAAATGCTGGAGAGGGTGTGGAGAAAAGGGAGCGCTCTTGCACTGTTGGTGGGAATGTAAATTGATACAGCCACTATGGAGAACAGTATTGAGGTTCCTTAAAAAAGTAAAAATAGAACTACCATATGACCCAGCAATCCCACTACTGGGCATATACCATGAGAAAACCATAATTCAAAAAGAGTCATGTACCAAAATGATCATTGCAGCTCTATTTACAATTGCCAGGACATAGAAGCTACCTAAGTGTCCATCAACAGATGAATGGATAAAGAAGATGTGGCTCACATATACAATGGAATATTACTCAGCCATAAAAAGGAACAAAACTGAGTTATTTGTAGTGAGGTGGATGGGCCTAGAGACTGTCATACAGAGTGAAGTAAGTCAGAAGGAGAAAAACAAATACTGTATGCTAACACATGTATACGGAATCTAAAAGAAGAAAAAAAATTGGTCAGAAGAACCTAGGGGCAAGATGGGAATAAAGATGCAGACCTACTAGAGAATGGACTTGAAGATATGGGGATGGGGATGGGGAAGGGTAAGCTGGGACAAAGTGACAGAGTGGCATGGACATATATACACTACGAAACGTAAAATAGATAGCTAGTGGGAAGCAGCCGCATAGCACAGGGAGATCACCTGTGTGCTTTGTGACCACCTAGAGAGGTGGGATAGGGAGGGTGGGAGGGAGGAAGATGCAAGAGGGAATAGATATGGGGACATATGTATATGTATAACTGATTCACTTTGTTATAAAGCAGAAACTAACACACCATTGTAAAGCAATTATACTCTAATAAAGGTGTTTAAAAAAAAAGCTTAAGAATATTTATAGGAATATAAAATATCCAACAGCCCACAAGATAAAATTAACAATGCCTGATATCTTTCAAAAATTATCAGGAACGGAAAGATGTAGAAAAATGACACAATCATGAGGAGAAAAATCAAAGGACCAAAATTGTATCAGAACTGACACTGTTGTTGGGATTAGCAGATAAAAATATTAAAACAGTTAGTATAACTGTATTTCCTATATTTGAAAAGTTGGGTAATACATGGAAGACTTAAAAACTCAAATCTAACTTCTCGAAGTGAAAACTATAATCCTGAGATGACAAATACACTGAATGGTATTAGTGGATGATTCATCATTGCTGGGGGAAAAAGGTAAGTGTACTTGAAGATACAGCAATATAAAGTATCTGAAATGGAATACACAAAGAAAAATGATTTTTAAAAATGAACAGAGCATTATTGAGCTGTGGGACAAATTTAAGCAGCCTAATATACGTGTAGTTGGAGTCTGTAAAAAGAGAAGGGTGACAGAGAAAAAATATTTGAATAAATAATGGCTAGAAGTTTCCAAATTTGTTGAAAATGATAAAACCATGGATCCAAGAACCTCAACAAACCCCCAAAGCAAGGAACATGGAGAAAATCACACCAAGGCACATCATAATCTAGTTGCTTAAAAGTAGGAGTTAAAAAAAAAAAAAAAAAAGTAGGAGTTAAAAAGAAATATTTGAAAAGCAGCCAGAGAAAAGAGATGTACTACATCTACAAATAAAATGAGGAAATGGCATATTTCGCATTGAAAATAATACAAAACAGTAGAGTAACATTTGCAAAGTACTGAAAGAAAAGAAAAAAACTATCAACCCAGAAAGTAGAACTACATCCAGTAAAAATATCTTTTAAAAGTGAAAGTGCAATAGAGACGTTTCAGGCATACAGAGCTGAAACAATTCCCTGTTGTCAGAGTTGCGGTACAAGTAATGTTAAAGGAAGTCCATTAGGCCAGAGGAAAATGATACCCAATGGATATCTGAATGTACAAAAAGGAACAAAGAGTGCTGGAAATGCTAACTATATGGGTCAATATACAGATATTTTCTTCTTATTTAAACCTCTTTAAATGATAATTAAGTGTTTAAACAAAAGTAATCACAATGAGTGTGAGGTTTATAACATTTGTAAAAGAAAAGTACATGACAGCAGTAACACAAAGGCAAAGAGAAGAGAAACTGAAGTATTTAATTATAAGGTTTTTAATATGTGAAATGCAGCACCGTTACTTGAAGTTAAACAGTGGCAAGTTAAAAGTACATACTATCAATCCTAAAGCAACCAGTAAAATATCCACCCCAAACTTTAAGCTAATAAGCTGATAAAAGAGGCAGAGTACAATGTAAAAAATAAACATGTGATCCAAAAGAAGGAAAAAAATGTGGGAGAGGAAACAAAAACCTGACGTTTCAAATAGAAAATTAACGGCAAGATGCAAAATGAAAATTTAATCACATCAAGTGTTAAAATGCCTTTAATCTCCACTTAAAATGCAGAGACTGTCAAATTGGTGAGAAAAGCAAGAGCCAACTATAAGATGCTCAGAAGAAATGCACCTTCAATATATAAACACACATAAATTAAAATTAAAAGATGGTCAAATACGTACTATGCTAACATTAATCAATGGGAAGCAAAGGGGGCTGTTACTAACCTCAGACAAATTAGATTTCAGAGCAAAGAATCTTTCCAGGGATAAAGGTCATTTCATAATGATTAAGGGATCAATTTATCAAGCAAGCAAAATAATCCAAAGTGTTTATGCACCTAATAACAGAGCTTCAAAGCAACTGAAGCAAAAACGATAGAACTGCGAGGAAAAACAAATCCACAAATATAATGGGAGATTTTAATACCACTCTCGATAATTGAAAATCCTAATCAAAATCCCAGGAGGCTTTTTTTTTGAAATTGACAAAATTATTCTAAAATGTGTATGGAAATGCAAAGGACCTAGAATAGCCAAAACAACTTGGAAAAAGAAGAACAGATTTGGGGAACTAACATTACCTGATTTAAACACTTATTAAAAACTACAGTAATTGAGACACTGTAGTATAAGCATCACGTTAGACAAATAGATCAATGGCATAGAGTAGAGATTTCAGAAATACACCCATGCATATAAGGACAATTTATTTCCGACAAAGAGGCATGGCAAATTCAGGGGAGGAAGAAGAGTTTTTCAACAAATAATACTGAAACATTTGGATATCTGGATGGAAAATGCCTTATCTTCAACCATATACAAATATTAAGTCAAAAAATAAATGCTCAACCTAAAACTATAAAGTTTCTAGAAGAAAACATGGAGGAAAATCTTTGTGTCCTTAGGTTAGGCAAACATTTCTTAGATATTACACCGAAAGCATGATTCACAAAGAACAAATTGATCAAATGGCCACCTTCAGAATTAAAAAGTGTTTTCAAAAAACACTGTTTAGGGAATGAAAAGACAAAGCCGCAGACTGGGAGAAAATATTTGCAAAGCACATATTTAATAAAGGATGTATATCCCAAATATATAAACAATTCTCAGAAAAAGAAAACCTGATTTAAAATACGGGCAAAAATTATGAACAGACGCTTCACGGAAGAAAATATACGAATGGTAAATAAGAACATGAAATGATATGACACATCATCAGTCACTAGTGAAATGCAAATTAAAGGCACAATGATATATATACCTTTCAGAATGACTAAAATTAAAAGGTCTTACCATCGCACATGGCTGTAAGGCAACTGGAATTCTCATCCACTGCTGGTGAGAATGTAAACTTAACAACAAAAAGTTAAACATACAGCTACCATATGATCTAGCCATTCTACTCCTAGGTCTTTACCCAGGAGATTTCAAAGCGTATATTCATACATCTATGTTCACAGCAGCTTTCTTTGTAATAGCCCCAAACTGGAAACATTCCAAACCCCCATCAATAGGTGAATGAATAAACAAATTGCTACGTATCCATACAATGGAATAATAAGAAATGAACTATTGATAAATGCAATAAATTTATCATGGATGGATACCAAATAGTTATGCTGAGTGAAAAAAAAGTACATACTCTTTTCAATAAATGATGTGTGGCAAACAACATCCCCATGTGAAAGAATGAAACTGTTATCTTACACCATATACAAAAATTAACTCAACCTGCATCAGAGACCTAAACGTAAGAGTGAAAATTATAAAAGTCACAAGAACATGCGGGGGACAGTTTCACAATACTGAATTTGGAAATAATTTCTTGGCTATGACACCAAATGCACAGCCAATAAAAGAAAAATAATAAATGGGACTTCATCAACATTAGAAACTTTTGTGCATTGAAAGATACTCTCAACAGAGTGAAAAACAACCCATGAACGGGAGAAAAATATTGGCAAATCATATTTCTGACAAAGGATTAATAGCCCAAATACATAAAAAATTTTAACTAAAAACAACCTGATTTAAAAATGAGCAAAGGACTTGAATAGACATTTATCCGAGAAGATATACAAATGGACAATTAGCACATGAAAAGATGCTCAACGTCTCTAATCATTATGAAAATGAGCATCAAAAATGCAATGAGATACCACTTCACACCGATTAGGATGGCTATTATAAAAACAAACAGAAATAGAAAACAAGTGTTGGTGAGGATGTGAAGAAATTGGAACTTTTGTGTATTGCTGATGGGAAGGTAAAATGATGCAGCCACTATGGAAAACAATATAAAGCTTCCTCAAAAAATTAAACATAGAATTATTGTATGATCCAGCAATTCCACTTCTGAGTATATCATCAAAAGAACTGAAAGCAGAGACATGAACAGATATCAGTACACTTAAGTTCATAATAGCATTATTCACAACAGCCAAAAGTTGGGATCAACCCAAGTGTCCATTAACAGATGAAAAAATGAACAAAATATGATATATGCATGCAATGGAATATTATTTAGTCTTAAAAAGAAATGTAATTGGAAACATGCTGCAACATGGATGAACCTAGAAGACATTATGACATATGAAAAAAGCCAGTCACAAAAGGACACATGCTGTACGATTCCACTTATATGAAATATCTAGCGTGGTCAAATTCATAAAAAACAAAGTAGAATGGTGGCTAGGGACTGAGCGGAAAGAGAAAGCAGGAGTTATTGTTCAATGGGTACAGAGCTTCAGTTAGGAAAGAGGTAAATAACTCCGGAGATGGATGGTGGTGATGGCTACACACTAATTTGAATGTACTTAATGCCACAAAACTGTACACTTCAAATTGGTTAAAATGGTAATTTAATGTTATCTATATTTTATCCCAATTTTTAAAAGAAAAAAAGTACATTTTTTTTGTGATTCTTTTGCATAGGAAAAATTTTTTGCATAAAAATTTAAACCAATCTGTATTGAGAGAAAGCAGAGCAGTGGTGGCTTGGGGATGTAGGATGGGGAAATATGGAAGAGAAGGATTACGAAAGGGTATGAGGAGTCTTTTGGGTGTGATGGATATATTCCTTATCGTGAAGTGGTAATGGTTTCATGGATGTATACATGTGTATGCATATGTCCAAATTTATACAATTGTACACATTAAATACATAAAGCTTACTATGTATCAATTATATCCTACAAGACCTTTTAAAAATTGATTAAGCATAAACAAATAGACCTTGAATCAACGACCTAAATGTAAGAGCTAAAACTGTAAAACTGTTAAAAGAAAACACAGCGGTAATTCTTCATGGCTTTGCCTTTGGTGAAGCATTCTTAGATATGACACCAAAACATGAACAATAAAAGAAAAAATGTAGATAATTGAACATCATCAAAATTAAAAACTTTTTTTGCTTCAAAGGAGACCATCAAGAAAGTGAAAAGATTAAATGTGAGAATATATTTGCAAATCGTATAATCAATAGGGAGTCATATCCAGTATCTATACAGAGTCCTCACAACTCAATAATAAAAAGATAAATAACCCAGTTAAAAATGGGCAAAGGATCTGAGTTGATATTTCTCCAAGATATACAAATGGCTTATGAGCAAATGAAATGCCACCTCATACCCTGTAGGAAGGCTGGAATCAAAAAGTCAGATAGCAACAAATGTTGGAAAAAATGTGAAGTGGTGCAAAATGGTGGTGGGAGTGTAAAATGGTGCAGCCACTTTGGAAAATAGTCTGGCAGCTCCTCAAATGATGGGACACAGAATTATCTTTTGACCCAGCAATTCCTCTCCTAGGTATAGACTCAAGAGATACGAAAACATACCTCCACACAAAAACTTGTACACAGAGGTTCATATTAGCATTATTCCTAATAGCCAAAATGTTGAAACAACACAAATGCCCATCAATGGACCAAAAGATAAATAAAATGTGGTACATCTATATGGTGTAATATTATTCCACCATAAAAAGTAATGAAGCGTTGATACATGCTGCAAGGAATGAATCTTGAAAACATCATACCAAATGAAAGAAGTCGGCAACAAAAGACTGCATACTACATGATTCCATCCATATAAAATGTCCAGAATATGGAAATCTATAGAAAGTTGATTAGTGGTTTCTCACAGCAACCTAAGTTGGGGTGGGGGGAATTAGATGGTGATAGCTAAAGGGTACAGTGTTTCATGGTGATGTGATGAAAATGTTCTAAATTTGACTGTGGTAGTGATTGCACACAACTGTGAATATACTAAAAGCCATTGAAATGTACACTTTAAATGGGTGAATTGTATAGTATGTGAATTACATCTCAATAAAGTCATTTTTTTCAAAAAGTAATAAGTAGATTTGTACGTTAACACAATTATGATAAAATTTGGTTCTCTCCCTTTCTATCTCATTAATAAGAAGATGATCAGAGTTATAGTTTCATCAGTCAGGATGTGCTCATTTATGCTGTGGTAACAAACAACCCTCAAATCTCAGCGGCATAAAATAGTAAAGGTCTGTTTTTCACTCACATGTCCACCGCTAGCTGGCTGGGAGCTCAGCTCTTGCGTCCTCATTCCAGGATCCAGGCTGCTGAAGCTGCCACAAAACAGAACATTACCTGGAAGAAAGAAAAAGAGAACACTGGAGGGTCTCACTCTAGTAAACAAATGCTTTGCCAGAAAGTTAGTTCTATTACTTCTCATTGGCTCACACTCATTGGCTGAAAATAGTTACATGGCATCTTCCAACCACAGGGGACCGTGGTATTCAACTGGACTTCTTCCGAAAGGCAGAGAGTAGGAACTATTTGACAAAGAGCCCTAATATCGACCACACAGCTAATATTCATTCAGGGTTTATTATGTATCAGGAGCTGTTCTAAACCCTTGCATGTATCATCTCACTTAATACTCGCCCAAAAAACTAAATAACACTTTTGAGGTTGGTGCTCTTATTATCATCAACACCAATATTTTATGCAGGAGAGAATTAAAACATAGAGGATGTTCCTAAGGTTAGTAATGTATTAAATGATGACAGGTTAGAAATTCAGGTCTCCTAGCTCCCATCTGGTACCCTTCTAGCCACCATTGTCTTCCCCACTTTCCTGGGCAGCACTGTTATTTCTCAGGCTCATCTCAGGCCTGCTGAGGCTTCTGGAAGCTTCAGACAGAGCAGCTTTGCTTTACCCCCTGTGCTTTCACTTATTCCATTTGTTTCTTGGCTGATGAAAAGAAAGTTGGGACAACTGTATTGTTCTATTCACTAATCTCCATCCCCATTGAGACAAACCGTAAGGAAGAACAAATTCAAGCAAATGGATAAATCAGGCTCCTTTTCTATCTCTACGGTTAAAAATGCTTACTTCTATGTGAGTTAGGGCAAATGTTTTGATAAACACTGTCATTTATGTGAAGCATTGACTACAGCAGATTCTAGCTTGGAAAAAATAAAAATACATAATTCATACAAAGGCATCACTAAGTAGAGGAGTTAGCAGTGAATGATACTAACAAGGACCTAGTTCAAGAATACCAGGGCTTAGGGTTAAGAAATAGTGTCTTTGATCTTTCAATAGAGCCTGTTATTCAGATTCAGCGTTCGTTGCATTAGTGCTGACTGATCGCCTGTGAGGCCTAGCATGGTACCAGTCTCATGGAAGATGTTTAATGATACCAGTTGAATTATTTGAGGGAATTGGTAAAAACTGAGGGGTAATTGGAAGGAAGGATTCCGGGGCCACCAGGAATAGGAATACACTGGGTGGATAGGACACCAATCAAGTATAATGCTAAAGACATTACACAATCCTTCTGTTCTTCTATTGTTTCTAACAATACAGATGCTGTTAAGTTTTATGACTAAAGCAGACATTTGAACAGGTTAATATCAAACAAAACATCTGGACTGCATCATTGGCATCAACGGGTAGAGTGACAGCCCAGTGGGAGAAAAAAATGGGGAGTCTTCCCAAAATGACATGCAAGAAAGAAGCATCTTTTTCAAGTTGATGCTCTAAGTGTTCCGTTAGCAGTAGGAACTAGTCTAATGTGATAATAACCTCTCTCTGGGATGGCATCTTAAAAGGAAACAACTTCCCAGTTCTGTGACCCTTTGGAAGAAGAATCGCAGCAGGGAAAGGGAGTCTTGGCAAACACCCTCCAGCACTATGAAATCTTTGAAGTGACCCAACTTTGAAGACTGCCTACCATATTGCGAGCATGCATGCACAGTCAGGGAGAAAATCACCCAACTCTGATTTTCCAAAAACCCATTTGAACTTTCCCCTAGATCTCCTTTTCGATAGAAGGTGACCAAACCCCCTCGGAGATTGCTCAGAGGCAGTGAGGAACCACAGAGAAAGCACATTTTCATCAGGCTGTTATTATGGGAATGCTGCCAACAGGAAAAATAATGGGCGAAGAAAGAAAATTCTGATTATCCCACTAAGAGGCCTGAAGCATCAGCATCTGTGGCTTAAGGCCAAGAGATGGAAGGGAAATTAAATGACAAAATAAATCAAAGTTGTCTTCTCCCTGCAATGTGTTTGAAAGGGCAGAATGCTGTCTGTTTGTGCTGCCCAGGGTTTTCCCCAAGTAACATATTTAGTGTTGATTTTTAGCTCATTATTGCAATTTTCTTTCAAGAGTTTTAACAGTCACAATTCAACTTCTGTCTCCTTTTTTTTTTTCGGCCAGTAGTAAATCAAACATTCTGTATGGGTCCTATCTGTGGTTTTCAGTTATCCTGGAGACTTTTCCCTTGACAGAGATAAAAAAGGAAGACTTCAAAAGATTTCAGAATCAAGGGGATGTCACTTTTCATATAGGGAAGGAGGAGGGTTCAAAGATGGACTAGTACAGGGCTGTCCATGGGAATGACTAATAACAAAGTCACCAGTGCTGAGCACACGGGAAAATCATAATAATTTCATTAATAACTACAAATATTTCTCAAATATTACTCTGTCCCAGGCACTCTGCAATGACTTTTATACTCATAGTCTCTCTTAATTTGGATGAGAAACATGGTGGTGCTTTCTAAAGGATTTTGTTCAATTCAAAGGCTCGGTGCTTTGTGACCACCTAGAGGGGTGGGATAGGGAGGGTGGGAGGGAGATGCAAGAGGGAAGAGATATGGGGATATATGTATATGTATAGCTGTTTCACCTTGTTATAAAGCAGAAACTAACACACCATTGTAAAGCCATTTTACTCCAATAAAGACGTTAACAAAAAAATGGCTTTTAAATAGGAAGTAATTTGGAAATTATCTTATGGTTTACAGATGTTAGTTATTAATGTGATGTGCACACCATGGGGTCATATTTTAATATATCAACCAATGTGTTTTTCATTTCTAATAACTCCTTTTCATCCTCTGGCCATTCTCCATGGAAGCAAGATTAGAGAGTACTCATTGTCTGAAAGAATCGTTAGTGTAACACAAAGGGAGAGAAATGAATTTTTGAGCTTCAAAAGCCCTGCAGAGCTGATCCCATAAACAATAGTTCTGGGAGAATAATGATAGTAAGAGGCACCTTTTCTATGTCCAGGCCAGAAGTTGGACAGCTTTCTTCCCAGTGACTCTGAGAAGTGGGCCTGGATTTTAACCCCCTGGTAGGGTGCAGGAGAAACCTCAGGTCAATTTGGAAGAATCTGAGAATTTAGAAGACCTATGCTTTCTTCCTCTGATCCGCCCTGGGGAAGTGACATGTCACCCACCACCCCCTCACCCTCAGAACCACTGGGGAGTTTTAAGGAGAGGTGACCACAGAGGGTCTCCAAGAAGATGAGACTGAGGCCTCATCAGAGATTTTCTCTGGGTTTCGTTTGGCTCCAGGAGAAGCCAAATGTTTCTCTCATCTCTGGGTGGTCATGAAAATAGCTGGAAGGCAACCAACCTGGAAGGCACCAGGGTTAGGCTGCGAGAGGAAGGGCAGCAATGAACTGACATCTATAAGGCTTCACAGTCATGCAGACCCTTTAGCACATACCAACGTGGATGGCGGACAACACCTTGACTTCATTCCCTGGCACATCATACCCCTCCTCTCCTGGAATAGAGGCACAACTCAGGGAGATCAATTGATTGAAATGACCCTCAACAGACTGGAAAGAATTCTATGCTTCTTGGAAGAGTGAGCGCTTGAAAGAACAATGAAGCTGAGATGTACAAAAATAAGGAAAGCTGTGTTTCCGCACACTGTTACCCACACCTGCACATATTCCTGGTTCCCACACCATCTCAGTGGATGATGTGTGAGAAGGGAATTAGATACCACATCCATTAGCTCCTGGGGAGATCTGGGCAAATCACGCTACCTTTCTGAATTTCAGTACCCTCATCTGTTGAGCAGAACTGGGCTGAAAACAAAAATGTTCTGTAGAAATACCTCAAGGGCTGCCCAGAAGAGTAAGGGAGGTCATTTCATGCGACCTGGTTCAAGATTCCCCTGCACCAGCTCTCAACTGGGGCAGCGCGATTCTAGTCTTATTTTTTTCCTTATGTATTGGAACCAAAGTACTGAGAGCAGAGTTTATGATGCTCCTTCTTCGATGGTATATTTTCATCGTGGTATCGTTCCTGACCTTTTCTTATTTCACTTTTTCTCTTTCTCCCCAGTCTCCATTCCTGTTTTTGACAGTAATTTTGGCAACCTCACATATTTCCCAAAGCTCCCATCTTACTTTGTTTACATTTAGGATACATGTAAGATTTATTTTTGAAAAAAAAAAAAGATTAACTCCAGTTCTATATAGAGAAGTTTAAAAACCATTTCGTTAGTTAATAACTTCTAAGGTCCTCTCTAATTTCTATATTCTAGGAAGATATTTCGGGGTGAATTGTGATCTTCCTCTCAAAAGACACATTGAAGCCCTAACCCCCAGTACCAAATCCCAAACTTATTTGGAATTAGGGTCATTTCAGGGTCATTAATTAGTCAAGTGGTGGTAGGGTGTTCTCCTACCCTACGGGAACTGGTGCCCTTGTAAGAAGATGGCCATGTGAAGACAGGGACACACAAGGAGAAAGCCATGTGGTGACAAGGGCAGAGATTGGAGTGATGTACCAGTAAGCCAGTGAATACCAGGAAACTCCTAGAAGATGGGAAGAGTCATGGAGGGATTTCACTACAGGTTTCAGAGGGAGTCTGGGCCTGCTGACACCGCAATACCTTGATTTCAGACTTCTAGCCTCCAGAACTATGAAACAATAAATTTTTACTGTTTTAAACCACCCAGGATGTGGCACTATGTATGGCAGCCCTAGGAGGCTCAGACAGAAGAGAAACAGGAAATAGTCATTTACACACATAATAATTCTGCTTCTCTGTTCCCAGTTGAATAGGAAGTATTCCAATATGTTCCTCACTCCGTTCTTCCATTTGTCCATTTGTTACATATACTTTGTCATTCTCCCCTCTCTTCCTTTTTTTTTTTTTTTTTACAGCCCACACTGTAAGATGGATTTCCAGAAAACAGAAGAAGCCATTTCAGGGTTTTTTTTTTTTTTTTGAACTTTTCTCCTAGCACAAGACAACCCCACTAGGGAACGGCATCTATAAATGTGTACACTCCCACCCACAACAAGAGGTTGTCTCATTCTCAAGGCGTGTTCTGCAGTCAGCCCCCAGAGCAGGTTTCCAGGATTTGATCAACTCCTGCTATCTTAGCAACTGTTTCTTGATAGTTTCTGCTTTGGTGACATCACATGTTTGATTGCTGCCGTGTAGAGATACAACAAGTATAATTCTGTGCTGGAAGCCTTCAGTTTGGAAAGCCCAAGTCCTACGTGGCACTGGAACAAAAGCATCATGGTGCTGGGATGTTGCCATGGCCTGTTCTCTTGCATTGATTATTTATGTGGCAGGGCAGATGGAGGACCTGTATTCAGAACGTGCGTCACTCCCCGTTGGGTTTGCTCAATGAAAGTTTGTCTAGTCCCAGCATGCAAGTGGCTTAAGATTTTTTATTTAGATGATTCACTTATGCATGTATACATCCATCCATACAGTCAAAAATATTTATTGAGCACCTGAGATGTGTGGGACTCTATGTGCCAGAGATACAGCAGTAAATAAGACAGGAAAATCCCTGTTCTCATGGATTACATACTGATGGATCGGGTTGGACAAGACACAGAATTAATGTATATGATTTTAGAAAATGACTGCTATGAGCAAAAAATGAGAGTAAAAGGAATGACTAGTGTCTCAAGGAAGCGGGGCGGGGTTGTAATTTTAAACAAGGTACTCAGGGAAGACCTCGCTGAGAAGGTAACATGTTTAGGGCAATAAGCCTTGCTGTTTTCTGCAGGGAAATAGTAATGAACTTGGAATCGGAAAACCTACATTCAACTCTTGTTATGAACTGAATTATGCAACACCCACCCCCCTTCATATGTTGAGGTCGTAACCTTCAGGAACTCAGAATATGACTGTATTTGGAGATAAGGCCTTTAAGGAGGTAACTAAGTTAAAATGAGGTCGTTCGGGTGGACGCTAACCCAATATAAATGATGTCAGAGGAAGGAGACAAGAGTCCAGGGACATGTCTGTACAGGGGAGAGACCTTGTGATTTCACAGCGAGAAGGCGGCATCTGCAAGCCAAGGAGAGGCCTTAGAGGAAACCACACCAGCTGACACTTTGAAACTCCAGCCTCCAGAACTGTGAGAAATAAATTTCTGTTGTTTATGCCACCCAGTCTATGGAGTTTTGTTACATCAGTTCCAGCTGACTAATTCAACTCTGAACTCTGACACTTGCCAAACTGCCCTCTTGACCTCTACATTTGACCTCTACACTTGGACCTCTTCAACCCTAACGTGTCCAAAAATGAGCTCTTCATCTCCACCCTCATCCATCTGGCTCCACTCACAGGCCTTCCCAATCCTCTATTGATTTCAGCTCCAATCTTCTAGTTTCTCAGATCAAAAACAGTCATGCATGGTCCCACTCTTTCTGTCAAAGCCTAAATCCAGCATGCCAGCAAATCCTGTTGGCCCTACCTTGAAAGAATATCCAGATCTAGTTGCAACTCACCACCTCTGCTGCTCCCACTCTGTTCAAGCCACCGACATTGCTGACCTGAATTTCCGCAGTAGAATGGGTCTCCAAGCTCCCGTCCTTGCCGTCTTATGGTCTACTTTCACAGCAGCCAGAACTCTTTAGCTCACGCACACCTTCCCCATGCTGACAGCCTCCAATCAGGACACACCTGAAGCCTTCCCTTTTTTCCACTGTAAAGCTTTCCCACTCCTCTTCCTGCCTCTGAGTTTTTTGTCGAATGCAAGTGACGGGGACTAACTCCCTTGCTATAGCAAACTCTGAATATAAAAAGAGCCTTTGGGGCTTCCTTGGTGGCGCAGTGGTTGAGAGTCCGCCTGCCGATGCAAGGGACACGGGTTCGTGCCCCGGTCCGGGAAGATCCCACATGCCACGGAGCGGCTGGGCCCGTGAGCCATGGCTGCTGAGCCTGCGCATCCGGAGCCTATTGCTCCGCAAAAAAAAAGAGAGCCTTTCCTTTCTCCCATATGGGTGGCCTTCATTTATTTCCACAAACATCATGTTTAAAATATTTGATAATGATGCAGACTGGTTTTATGGACCACACTGATTTTTTTTTAACTTTGTGCTCAATAAAGTGCTTATTTTGAAGATTGCATCTGGATCGAAATAGGAAGAACATTAAGTACAGATAACTAAGCAATTATTGGACTAGATGGACTTGTATGAGCCTCTCTGGTGTAGTGCCCCAGCAGAGGATCATATTTAAGCCTTCTCTGGCATTCTCTAAAAATCTGAGTTGTACCAAAGCGCTTTAACCATCTCAATGTTTAGTTCTGCCGACCTTCTTTTCTTTCTTTTCCATGCATAACAATTTCCATTTTGTTGCAGTTCGAGTTTATGTATATTTGCTCTCTCCTCAGTAGAGATGGAAATCAGCAGATTCTACGTTATCAGCCCTTTGGACACCTGATACACTCTGTTAACTTGGACTCTGTGTTATTTTCTCAAAATTGGAAAAGATTTGTCTCCTTCATTTTTTCCATATAATTATTGTTTCCTGATACACGTTCCCAAGAAACCCGTTTTGGGACCATTGCTGCATATGATTTTCTCTAATTACCCACAGGAAGCATCCTATGGTTAAACAAGTATAAGCATAATTACAGGACATCTTAGAGCCTAATATGCTCATATGCAGAGTGAATTTTTGAGAAGTGGAGATTTTCACATGGTACTGAAGAATTCTTTTTCTTGTAGAGCATTTTCATGTTTGTGTTTCATGTGTTCTAATCCTCATGTATTTTCATGACTCTGGTAACCTTTTCCAGGTTCTTCCCACTCAACGAGCCTTATCCTAGGATGGTATTTGGCTTGTTTGTTAGAATACTTGGAGTGAGAAGCTGCCCATTCTCTCGTAAAAGAGCAGATGTTCAGATGTTTTAGGTAGTGTCAGGGATGAGGTCTTAACCACCATGACATAAGAAGCACAAATGTAACCTCTAATTTGAAAGTAGGAGCATTGATGCCCAGGTGGGTTAAGTGAGTTACTCACGGCCATAGAGCTAATTAATGTAAGAGTCAGGCCTGGTAATTGACGTCAGTAAGTCTAGTTTAATGTTTCTTAAACCTCAACAGAGTAGTGGAATATTTATAAAATACATACAAATATATTTTTGATACCTCATATCATACCCTGTCACATTATCGTCCTCAACCCATGTTCCGAGGACTTTGATCAACATTTGGAAAAATTAGTTGCTTATAAGATAGATGATAGAAAGATTTGAAAGGTGTTCCTTCACCAAAATATCTGGGGCCGCTGCAGCTGCTACCTGTGTGTGCTCATCAACTACGTCCTCTTCTGAAAGTAGTGCCATGTCTTCTATTTAGGATCTAGAGCTCCCCTGCATATTACTATTACATCGTCCTGCCCTCCAGGGGAGCAGAAGAGTGTCTGTGTGACTGTATTTGGCCACACTCTGTCTCTCTGAATCTTTAAAATGATCCAGATAATGACATCAGCTGGCTCGTATTCATCCTGAATTTGGTGCTTTATAGAGACCCATATAGAAACTTTATAGATTCACCGAGAGCCCTGTAGCTGCTCTTTTTTTGGCAGACCTGGTTCTTTATCCTTGATACTGAGGCTATGACTTATTCCTCTTTTACACTTAAAAACAAAAAAGTTTAACCAGAGTCAGTTTCTTGTAGGAAGAACTTCAACTCATAGTAATAAGCTATAATAAGACAAGTTAGATGAAATGAAACACCTCCTTGAAGAGGACCAACTATCAAATTTATCCAATATGAAAACAGATACTCTGAATAGTTCCATACTTATCAAATAAAATAATATGTAACTAAAAAGTATCCAGAAAATCTCCAGGCTCAAATGGTTCACTGGAGGATGTTATGAAATATTAAAACAACAATTAAAAACAATTACACAGTCTTCCTAAAAACCAGAACTTCGGAAGCCACTATCACCTTGACACCAAAACCAGACAATGACAGTAGTTAAAAACAAGCAAACAAATGACAACTATATATCATCAATCAAGAGATTATAGGAAAACCTGCTCAAAAAAAATAATCAAATGGAATGCTTTAATATAGATTTAAAAATTTATACTCCACAACCAAGTGGGGTTTATTCCAAGGATGCAAGGCTGGTTCAATATTCAAAACTCAATGTAATACACTGTATCAATAGGCTAAAGAAGAAAAACCAGATGATCACATCAACTGATGGAGCTAAAAATGTTGCAAAACAACTCCAAAACTCAGTGCCACACAACACTATTTGTTTCTTATTCACACAACTGTAGGTCACCTGGGGCTTGACCGATGTAGGCTGGAC
This sequence comes from Lagenorhynchus albirostris, assembly GCF_949774975.1. Classification (NCBI taxonomy): domain Eukaryota; kingdom Metazoa; phylum Chordata; class Mammalia; order Artiodactyla; family Delphinidae; genus Lagenorhynchus; species Lagenorhynchus albirostris. Next base: position 16,986,542 of record NC_083104.1, on the reverse strand, counting down.
TCTGCCTCAAGCTGTAGGCTGGTCCCAGGTCAGCTCCATACGGCTCTTATTCTCCTTGGACCAATGGCCTGTTCTCCTGGCAAAAGGCAGGAGCTCAAGAGGGCAAGCCCAATCATGTTGCCACATTTCAAGCCTCTGCTCCCACCCTGTCTGCTAATGCTCCATTGGCTAGGGCAGGTGAAATGAAGAAGTTCAAATTCAAAGGGTGAAAAGATCACTCTAAACGTAGAGATAGTGAGCACAGCTGTGGATAATTGCTGAGTAATGATCTCATCTACTGCAGATAGACTGATTTGCATTAGAAACTCTTCCCTTTCTGCCAAGGAATTACCTTTTAACATGCAAATGCTATTGGAGAAGAAAAAACATAAAGTCTCTCCTTTAACACAACCTGCCTTAACTTTGTTCAGTTGGCTGATATGCAGTGTCCAGCGATAGATAAGAAGGATCTCTAGAGGGAACACAGATGCATCCACGTTACCACGAGGGCTTGGGATTCAGAAGAAATAGAAGACTACCTTCATATCACAGTATGAAGGGCACGTGTAAATCCAGGTGAGTGGGATGCTCAGGGACTAAGGGAAAAGGTAAATTTCAGTGGACATGTAGGTGCCCCTTGTATATAAGAGGTGAGAGGGTAATAAAAGGAGTCTACAGGTCCCTAAGGTTTATAGCCTGTATCTATTTTGGGCTTACACAGAATGTCTCAAATACCATTTTTATTGCCCTGTGCTCTGCAACAGCTACACTGTCAGTTTGGAGTTAATTGTTATAAAAAAGTTAGCATAATGTCTTTTTCCATGGGAGAGCTGAGTAAATAGGTTTTTGATTCTGATTCTGGGAAAGCATTTTCCTTTCAGTCACTTCTGGCTTTTCATTTATCAATTGTATTTGAGATGAGGTCATCAGAGCCGCCAGGCAGTGTCATGTCATGAAATACATATACATTATAAGGCTCTGAGGCCTACGGAAGCTTCCAAGGAGTGTTAATTATTGTACCAGTTGGGCTTCAAAGGAATGGGAGAAGTAGAGAGGCAATGCCCAGATCTGAAGTTTCAACTTGTCTCCAAGTGTTAAAACATCAACGTGTGTGAGAGTTTGCTTAGTGTGAGTGTGACAGCAGGGGAGTGGTTCCTGTATAATCCTGTTTGGATGTTTAGAAGGTTATAACTGGAATATAAAATAGCCACATTTGGACAGAGCACAATTCCACTCCCAAATGTATCAGCCTCCTCTAACTACACTGTCATGCAAATTAGGTCAAAATATGGCTTAAAAACCAACTGCTCTTGGAATGAAGGGTATTTTCCCCAAGCCCATTTTAAACAAAATGAATGCCATATAGTCCCATAAAGAGAGATGATTGACATTACATATGCCATGAAATTTTCCTTTTCAAAATCATGACATTTTATAACATAAAGAGATAGCAATTATAGTATACATTCCTCAAAGTTAAAAATTTAAAAAAAAATGCTACTGGGAAAACAGAAATAATATGTCCTACAACTAATGTAATTAGGTAGAGCTAGATTAGAGAATGCACAGAGAAAAGCCACAGGGATGATTATCTTGAATTTAATTTGCTGCTTTTAATATTTTCCCCCTGCATTTTAGTGATTCCAGAGAGATCAGCCTGTAACAGCTTCATTTTTCAATTTGGTTTTTGGTTTTTTTGCATCAGGCATAGTAAAATATAACCGCCCAGACCTATTATCAGTCTTCCAGCTGCCTTGTCATTTCCAGCAGGAAAGTGACAATAAGACACTTGACATCTAAATCTTCTCCCATGAGGTAGGTTCAGTCCAAATTTCTTTTAAATGGGGGTACTTGAAGTTAACTTTTATAAATACTGGGATGTGTTGAGAATGGACCCAAAGCTCGTTGATGGAAGAAAACATCTCTGGCTGCCTTTTCTGTCTCCTGAAATACCAGAGTTTCAGATAAACTGCCAAGAAGCTATAAATAATCAACAGATGTCATTTTTTCACAAAATGGCCAGGAATTTTTATAATTATAAAAATTTTTATAATTATTTATAAAGTAAATTTGTAACTTTTTGATTCTATGTATGTAACTCATAAACCCCACTGCCTCTGCATCTCGGTGTATTGACTGTCTGCACCATGCCCAATGGCATGCAGATTTTAACTTCTTTTATATTTTCTTCAAGAAATTTTATCACATTAAACGCATCATGGATATTTTGCTGCCTTTACTACAAATTTAGCAAGAAGATGGAGGAATTCTTTCTATATATAGACGCCACTCTTGCAGGCAACTTCCTATATTCTCGAGAGTTTGAGTTTCTCCCAAGTTCAAGTGGTTTTCCCCTCCCCTCTTTTTTTTTTTTTTTTTTTTTTTTTTTTTTGCGGTATGCGGGCCCCTCACCGTTGTGGCCTCTCCCGTTGCGGAGCACAGGCTCCGGACGCGCAGGCTCAGCGGCCATGGCTCACGGGCCCAGCCGCTCCGCGGCATGTGGAATCTTCCCGGACCGGGGCACGAATCCGCGTCCCCTGCATCGACAGGTGGACTCCCAACCACTGCACCACCATGGAAGCCCCCCTCCCCTCTTTTTCTGCATCATTCAGACTTGCTTCTCTTTGTTTAAACAACTGAGCTCTGAACGCTACAAGTTGCAGTGTTCGGTATAACAGAAATGCACCATATTGAGCTTGCCAACTGACTCTTGTCACTTGAGAAAGCCCCTTTAGGTTTGTCCACCCTACCACATCCAATTTCACAAGTTTTTCCTCTAATTCCACATAGTTATGCCCCAAGAAGTGAATTGGTAATACAGTACCAACTAACTTTTATGAAGCACTTTTTTCTTCTGAATTTTTGGCTTGGAAAAGAGATTGTAACAATGATATTATTTGGGGGGCGGGGGTGGCTTGGAGTTTCATGAGTGGAATTCGAATTAAGATGCTAGTAGACAGTGTATTTTCTCTTCCTTTAGATATCAAACAATGTAGAACTTTAAGGAAGTAGTTCGTAAAATAGACAAGAAAATCTGGTTTTAATCATCCTTCTGGAAAGCTTTTTCTTACAATATTGTATCCTGTGTGTAAAGTGACTTAAGACTTCTACTGGAAAGTCTTAAGGCTAATGCAACACCATCAATTCTCGAATCTGAAGGAAATAAACTATATATATTTTGATTACGGTCACTTCTTCTAGCCCAAAGGTAAACTAGAAGGGTAATCTAGAAAACAATTCGACTCTGTTATAGCTAGATACTACATGTAAGGCCATTCTCAGCATAAAGTGAATTTGCTTTTTCCAATAAGTTTATTTTTAAAAATTTTGAGCTATTTGTCGACTTATGATTTTTAAATTACTACCTTATGCATACTTAACTTGCTTCTATAATATATATGTTAATTTTAAACTATTGCTTTCATACTCTCACATTTTATAAAACGCATTTTTTCAAGCTCTTCCTAATGATCTTTAACACTAGTGTCTTTGTCATGACTGGAGCTACTGTTTGAGTCATCTAAGGCAGTTTCATGACGTTATTTCTCTGAGTTGTTCAATACTTTTCAAATCTATGTATGGGGCTGTCTCTAGAGATTTGTACCCTAAGCCATAAGTATTCATTCGTATAACCTGAGAAGAGTTGGTTCCTCGTTCGTCCTGTAGGTGTAAAGTCATGCTTTCCAATTTCTGGGTGGCCTTGTAAGTGATCTGAAAAAGCTTGTTTACAATAGGCATCCAATGCTTGCAACTTCTGAGGTCACACGTGCCAGGATAATTACCAAACCTATGTTAAATGTCCACGTCTTGACTCACTTGTTAACAATTCCACCTTCTGACCCCTGTGACCTTTTCCAACCAGCATTGATTGAGGTCATCTCTGGCTAATGTGTATCTTCAAACAGTTCTTTATTCGATCAAAAAAAAAAGGTAATTGAGAGATATGGTAAACAGAGTACCACACCCTCCCTCAGAGAGGTCCATGTCCTCAGCCCCAGAATCTGTGAATATGTTGGTTTATACAGCAAGCGAGAATTAAGTTTGCAGGTGAATTAAAATTGCTAATCAACCTTAAAATAGAGAGATGATCCTGGATGATGCCAGCCAGCCCAAAATAATCACAAGGGTCCTTCAAAGTGAGCGAGTGAGGATGAAGAATTAGTCAAAGAAAGGAAATAACGAAAGAGGCTGAAAAGAGTTGAAACACGAGAAGTGCTCTCAACTGCCCTCGCTGTCTTTGAAGACGGAGGAAGGTGGCATGAGGGCAGCTTCTAGAAGCTGGGGACAGTGCTCAGCTGACAGCTAGCAAGGAAACAGGGACCTCAGTCTCATAACCACAGGGAACTGATACTTCCAACAGCCTGAATGAGCCAAGGAATTGATTCTCCCCAGAAAGGAAATTCTAGAGAGGAATACAGCCTCCTGACACTGTGATTTTAGCCCCGTGAGATCCATACGGGATTTTTGACCCTACAGGACTGTGAGATTATAAATTTGCTTTGTGTTAGGCCACTGAATTTGCGATAGGAGACGAATATTAGACAATACCTATGTTAGGGAACCGTAGACCGAAACTGCCCGCCTTGACAAGGCACGATAATAACCACTTGCCTGAGTTGTCTCACAACAGGAGGTCGCAATAAAGAACGTGGTCCTGCTGCCGATAAATAACCGGGAGAATTCGGGAGGGGCCAAAAGGAGGGAGGAGACACCAGCCTATAATATATCCTGCGAACCTCCCAGAATCCTTCACGCTGGAATCCATCTTGGCTGAGAGGTGCGCACGCCACCAGGAAGGACCCTGAGTCAGACCAAACATGGGCAGAGCAAGATGATTGGCCAGAGACAACCTAGAAACTCTCCCCATTACCATAAAACCCGAGACTGCGAGCCACGTGGCAGAGCAGTTCTCCTGGCTTCCCTTACCCTTCTGCTCTCCACGCGGGAGCCCCTTCCCAATAAACTCTTTTGCTTTGTTAGCACATGTGTCTCCTCGGACAATTCATTTCCAAGTGTTAGACAAGAGTCCACTCTCGGACACTGGAAGGGGTCCTCCTTCCTGCAACACCTTTAATTTGAGAGACTTTGTGAGGACTTGAGTACCAGGTAACACTTACTCTTTAAAGGAACAATTTAGGCAGAGACATTATGCCTTATTTTTAGCATATATAGTATATCATGGTAGTGAGTTATTCCATCACACAATTATCACATCTCCAATATATAGAGCAAATGATTAGAAAGCAGAGCCCATTTCCTTCCTCTTAAAACGAATAACAGTCAGATCCTTAAATGCCAAAAAATAGGAATTTTTTTTTTAAGTTACAAGTAGATATTCCTAGAGTTAACCAAAGGTGATTATTTGCAACAACAAAAAAGTTTTGAGAGAAAGGGGGATATATTCATTTTTCTAGTTTCTCATTGTTCAAAGTTTTTGTCAAAATGCTGCTTTTACATAAGAATAGCATAATTTCATATCAGTTTAAAACATGAAAGTGAAGAAAATGCCAGGTATGTGGAGGAGAGGCCCATGGTTGTGCAGCCCGAGTGTGGGATGTAGTGTGGGGAGCTGTGTGGGGAGCAGTGTGGGATGCTGTGTGGGATGCAGTGTGGGATGCTGTGTGGGATGCTGTGTGGGATGCTTTGTGAAGAGCAGTGCAGGACGCAGTGTGGGGAGCTATGTGGGACGCAGTGTGGGGAGCTGTGTGGGACGCGGTGTGGGATGCTTTGTGGGATGCTGTGTGGGACGCAGTGTGGGGAGCTGTGTGGGACGCAGTGTGGGACGCAGTGTGGGATGCTGTGTGGGATGCTTTGTGAAGAGCAGTGCAGGACGCAGTGTGGGGAGCTATGTGGGACGCAGTAGGAGGGGAGGGATGGAGGATCGGGTGGGGGGGTCTGGGCCATGGCGAACCCTGGCCGTCATTCTGGGGGTGCAGAACTTTCTCTGAAGGGATCCATTCAGGGGTTTATGCAAGGGAAGGGCATGATCAGACCTGAGTTTAGAAAGATCATTCTGGAGGACATAACAAGGTTAAAGCTACTGCTATAGTCTAGCTCCCACTCTTCCCAGGAAATCATAGATCTGGTGGGAGTTGAGATAGAGGCACAATAACAACAACACTTGTAAACGTAAACATCTTTTCTTATCACATTCAACCCTCACAGTGATGCCCAGCTTATCGCTGAGTTAGCTGAGACTCTGAGTGGTAATCTGACCTCCCCCAGGTTCATGAAGTCAAGGGTCAGAATGCTGTTGCACCAGCCCTTTTGAAATAAATTAATGCTCTTTCTGCATTCATGGGAGCGACCTTTGTGCTTCCATCAGCAACCCATCTATAAAAGAGTCAATGATTATGTCTAACTCCACAGGTCACAAGAGATCAGAACCGTGTATGAGCTCTGAGTTCCATTTATTAATACAAGCAAGGTGCTTTAGAATTCAGAGTAGAAAAAACTGCTCACTACAAGTGCTCTGATCATGTTAATTAAAATTCACCAAAACAAAAATGATTTGATTTTATAAGTAACAGGAAAAAGTAATCAAATCCTTTTTATGTTTTGGAAATTATGAAATGAGCTCCTCTCTATTGAGCGCTAAGGCTGTGCTAGGATAAACACATCTTAACATTGACAGAATGAGATGACATTGTGATCCCATTTTACTGGAGGAAAACAGAGGCCCAGAGAGGTTAAGTAATGTGCCCAAGGTCACTCAGGAAGTGAGGACAGGGTCAGGGCTCGAGTCTAGGAATTTCTAACTCAAAGTTCTTAACCTCCATGTCAAATTGCCTAAAATCTGAGAAGGACGTAGGTAAAGGGAACGTGAAAGAAAGTCAATATAAAATTACCTTTTTGGTGATTTACAGGATCACATATGACAGCTTCTATACTTCTAGCATAAACTCAAGTTCATTGATTTCTTTGAATATACTCAAGGGAGTACATGAATCTAAAATATTGTGTATTTTTCTGGAGAAACGTTTTAAAATTTTTATCAGATTCTGAAAGAAGTGTGTGACCCTAAACATATAAAAGCCATCGCGTCAAAAGAAGGGATTCATTCCTGAGCCTGCTTCCCCTGTCATCCTCAGGGTCTCGGTGCCGGAAACCTCACCCCGTAGTAATAATTGCTTGTGGACCAGCATCAAGATGGCTCTACCCTACCTCCAGGCAGACATCCTCCAAGCAATGCTCTTGTGGCATATGCCTTGGATCTTCCTTCCCCCAGAAATTTCTCGCCTGTTCATTTCTTCCTGATCGGAGGGATTCCCTGGTAAAGGAGGAAAAAAATAGAATAACGCTGTTTGCCTACAAACGAAAGTTATATAATACAATTAATATCTGTAGAAGTATCATTACAGTTGTAGCTGCTTCACTATAAAATATCTGAAAAACTTAACTCTGCTGGGTGATAGACAATAAAAAACACCAGGAAACCTGAAGGGGTAGAAAGGAGATGGAAGACAGAAGAGGAAAGGAGGGCAGCTTCATAAAGGACTCCCATGGGTGTCCTTTATGATGAGTGTTGGGGGAAACAAATGGTGCCTTGAAGAGAAAGTACAAAATATCTGCCTTATTCTCCTGCGGACCCTTGTTTGTGACCTAGGTAGTAAGACAGCTTCTTTTCTGGCATGGATTGCACCTGACAATATTGCAGAAGAAGAATGAGTATTTAAGATTACAGAAATCAATGAATTCATTCTAGAGCTCAGCTTCATTGGTTCAAAGACACACGAAGTTCAAAAACACAAAAAGTTTCTCTCTGCCACTGGAAACTCCTAATAAAGCCAATTTAAGACCTTGTTAAGGTACAACCGTTTTTTTTTCCTTTCCCCTTGTTTTGATTACTTCCAAAGGCCACCAACTTTACAGACAGCCCTTAAACTTGATCTACTAACTTTCCCTGAGAGCATAACGGCCGAGTAAACAGGGCCTCAGACAGCCTGCTGTCCTCTGTGAGAACTGTATGGCTGGTCAAAAGGGACCCTCGGGGCTGGGGATCTATACAAGAAGAAAGAAATACAGGCTGCCATCAGGCCACTTTGAAAAGACAACAGGGAAAATGTCAGCTGCTGAATTTTATTTGTGTATCAATCATTTCATAAACAGATTCCACTATTCCTGTTCACTCGCCAACTTTGCTTGAATGGTCGCTCCTTTTTTTTTTTTACACCGTATACACAATTTCTTTTGTCTCCAGTGGAGAGGCATTTTAATTTTTTAACTTCATTTCGCTCCCAGTTTACCAAGTATGGCTTCAAGATCTGACAAATAAAATTATAGTAGTTTTATGACGTTAACTTCAGAGCTAGCATGCCTAGGTCAGGAAGGTTGACAAAGAAAGGAAAGTTCTCCTGGAATGCATTTGTAAGATTTCCTTTACACATCTGGAATAAAGAATTATTCACCAGTTGCTTATTGCCTATTTTCAAGAGTCCAACTTAGATATTTAGTTTTAGAAAGAGAATGAGTCTTAGGGATTATCTTGTCCATAAGGGTCAAATATGTTTCCATATCTCCAGGGTCAACCCTCATTGATTGGGCGTTGTCACTGGAAATATTGTGTTAAGTAGGATTCTGATGCTCAGTCTGGTTTCGTAGAAAATGAGCCATGATTAACTTCTACTATGTCCACCATGACTGCAGAAATGGGGTAGAGCTGATGGAGACAGTTGTCATTCTGGCTCTAGCCTAACCCATTAATTTACAGATGACAAAACTAAGTCCCAGGCTTCCCTGGTGGCACAGTGGTTGAGAGTCTGCCTGCCGATGCAGGAGACACGGGTTCGCGCCCCGGTCCGGGAAGATCCCACGTGCCGCGGAGCGGCTGGGCCCGTGAGCCGTGGCCGCTGAGCCTGCGCGTCCAGAGCCTGTGCTCTGCGACGGGAGAGGCCACAACAGTGAGAGACCCGCGTACCGCAAAAAAAACAAAACAAAACAAAAAACCCACTAAGTCCCAGTAAGGTAAAAAGATTTAAACCTCAGTCACTCCAGGACATAATACAGAACCAGAGAGAAAATTTAAATTTAGACCTGAGTTCCTCACACCAGCTACAATGAGCACTTAGGATAAGACAAACCTGTGAATATTTTTTGATTAACCTATTGTAGTTTCCTGCCTTTGCTAATGTCAGCTTTCCATGATTAGATACTTCTTCTTTTGGTGTATAACTCTTGTTAAAATATTCTGAGAGTGGAAACACTTCACACTTTCTTTATATTTTTATATGAGTTACTCTCTCAGATAATTTGCTATAACAACGTAAAAGAGAATGAGAGCAAAGGGTTCTCTATCTGGGTGAAGGAGGTGAAGAGGATGTACACTGGTGATTAACAATTTTACCTCCAGTAGAATATAGAAGGGAGATAGAGAAAGGTATGGCTTGGGAAGTAGCGGGATGTGGTGTTATATTATTTGCTGTCTTCATCCCCCTTGAACACCCCCAGAGTCCTTCAGTGTCCTGGCTTAGCACTTCTTCTGCCTAGAGAACTGTGTCCCTAAATATTGCCAGGCTGCACGCCTTTACTTCCTTTACATCTATGTTTAAATTTCACCTTATAAGAATGATTCTCTCCCTCTCTTTTTTAAAAGAGCACATCCCATCCTGTCCCTCCGTCCCTTTACCCTAACATGTTTATTCATAGCATGTTATCACCTGACCATTGTAAATCGTTTACGGCTATATTTGTACAACATACCATCTGACGCAGAATGTCTTTTACCTTTGTAATAAATGATGTGCTTGCTTTTCTCCCCTGCTTCACGATAGAGCGTAAGCTTCACGATAAGCACAGTCTGTTTTGTTCCTGCTGGTTTGTCAGCCCATGTAACAGTCTCTGGCACCCTGTAGGTCTGCAAAGGAAACTGTACAGTATGTGAAGCCTAAACTACTTCCTATCCGACCCTTTATAAAAAGGTTTGCTGATTCCTACTACAAAGCATGACCAGGGATGAAACTAGTCAGTGGTGGCCGTAACTATCTTTCTGTAATTGACCAAGATGATCTGCCAGAGAGACTGAAAGAAGGAGGGGAAGTAAGTTATTGCTCAGGGTCAACGCCCCACACCTTGAGCAGGCCTCAAGCTCCGAACTGCTGAGCAAATTCTGGATCCGTTCCACAAAAATTTCTTGTGTACCTACTATGGGTCAGTCTCATTCCAAGACCCTGTGGACGAAAAAAAAGTCCTTGTCCCTTGAAAATGTACATCCTAGCGGCACAGACAGACAATAACCAATGAAAACGAAATAAGTGAAGTACAGAGTACATCGCTATGGAAGATGAAAGGGGGGCAGGATAAGGGGTGCTGAGAATGTTTGGGGGAGGAAGGGGTAGATCATTTTATATAACATGTGGGATGCACTGAGAGGATACCATTTAAGCCAACACGTGAAAAGGATGATGAAATAGCCACGGAGATCACTTGGGGGGAAAAGATGAAGGCAGATATTGAATAGAATAGCCAATGCAAAAAGCCCAGTGCAGAAGTGGGCCTGCTGGTCTTGAGGAACAGCCAGGAAGCCCCTGTGCATGAAGGGAAGGAAATGCATGGCCTGGGGGGTGTCCACAGTGAGAGTATTCTGCTGCAATCAGAAACTCAAATGGGGAGGGAAATCCATTTCAACATGTTATGGAGAAACTTCCCTGCGATATTCAAATTGGTCAAGTAACATACAGTAGAATTTTGTTAAATGGAGGACATATTATTGGCTCCAATGAATTGGCTCTCCCCACATTTCCAAATGCCAGACTTTGCCCCACTTATTTGGAGTCTCTAAGTTGAGGAATCCTTTGACCTTTGACTTCTATGCCCCTGATCCTTGAACTCCCTCAAGAAGGTTTCTGCTCAAAAAAGAAACATTCATCCTGAGGATAAAACACTCAGCAGTCGGACTGCCAAAATCCCCCACCAGTTCCCCCAAGTCACTGAACCTTTTCTTCTGAGCCTCGGTTTCCTCATCAATGATATGGACAGAATAACAGTGCCTGTCCCACAAGGTGAACACTGAATGACACAATGTAAGCCAGCACTTAGCACAATCTTGTAAGCATTTTTATACATGCTAGCGATTATGATCACATACCCTGTCCTCTGTTCAAACCCTTCTGCTCATGAGCTGATGACCACAGAGAACTTACGTCCTCCTGAGGCAGCTCATTGCTTCTTTGGGTGGTTCTGGCTATTAGGATATACAGCCCAAATCCACGTGCCTGCAATTTGCATCTACTGGCCCTAGTTCTATCCCTTAAGGCCAAACAGAATTCATCCACCTCCCACCTGAAAGCCCTTCAGTGACTAAAGGTAATCACTACATCCCTCTCAGGTCTGTTCTTTCAGCCAAGTCTCACTTCACTCCATTTTCTCTTCCCTCGCTGTAGCTTTGTCCTTTGACCTTACTCCCTTGCCTTTCACCCATCTTCAATTATATTTAAGCTTCTTCCCAACTTCTCTCTCCTTGCTCACCTTCCAATTTAATTGAGTAAACTGTTATTTCTACCTGTCCAGGTTTATAACACGGGCATTCTATCCTATAACCCTAATTCCTACAGTTGGTTAGCTTTACTGCATATTTTTTTAAACTATAAATACCTGAGCTCTGGTTTGACCAACATGTGGGTTGGGGGTGGGAATCAGGCTTCCCCTCTCTTGATCCTAACACATCAATAGCTCAGTTTTTTTGTTGTACTCGTAACTCATCTTGAACTGAAGGTCCACATATTTCCCAAAGTTCACTTTACACAATACTGCTTCTGAACTGCATGTGCCTGATTTTTCGATTGGACAGTAAGATGGTCTTTTTTTTGCGGTACGCGGGCCTCTCACTGTTGTGGCCTCTCCCGTTGCAGAGCACAGGCTCCAGACGCGCAGGCTCAGCGGCCATGGCTCACGGGCCCAGCCGCTCCGCGGCACGTGGGATCTTCCCGGACCGGGGCACGAACCCGTGTCCCCTGCATCAGCAGGCGGACTCTCAACCACTGCGCCACCAGGGAAGCCCAGTAAGATGGTCTTTTGACCCCCAAACCAGATCTTATTATTATCTTCCCTGCTAAAATAGACTACATCAGCTTTTGTTTGTCTTTCCTCAATTTATCATGATCTTTTGGTATGCTACCTTAGATCAATATGAAACTTTCAATGGCATGGTTTCTAAACCCTTATTCAAGTTATTGATTAAAATGGTGAGCATCACAGGACTAAAGACAGAGTCTTTTGATACACCCCTAGAAAGCTCCCCAAGCTTTAATAAGATCCCATATGTAAGAGAATTCCACCGATTGTAACTCACACAGATTGCGTGATACAGTCTTGACTCGCCCTTCTGACCGTGAGATTATTATGAGGATTTTTTCTCAAATTCTTTGCTCTACTCAAGATGCGCATCGGTAGCATCCTGTTATTTCTTAGTCATATATTAACTAACATATATATAACGTATATACTGTATAAAAGGAAAATGTCATCGTTCTAATTAGGCTTGTGGTTTTCATGCGCCCATTTACAAAACCAGATGATGACTGTCCTTTGCTTAAAACCATCCAATGCCTTCTCTGACATATATACTAATGACCATCAAATATTCCATGTGCTCCATTACATTTTGGAGATCTCTTACCATTAGGCAAGGGCTGGTAACTAGATCTTGCAAGGAAATATGAAGAGAAGTGACAGGTGTCACTCTCTGGCTGAAAGACTGACAATCCCATATGCGATTCCGCAGTATCTTTTTTGCCTCCCTTGGTGGCTAGGGATGACTGGTGCTCTAGATGATGTAGCTACCAGATGGCAGAACCTCCATTGCCTGGGTCCCTGAATTACTGTGTGGAGCAGAGCTCCCTGCTCACCCACATGGGTCACACACATGGTGTGCCACCTCCGTCTCGCTTCTTCTCTAGCTACACTGACCTTGTCGTCAGTCCTGGAAGATGCCACACCCTTTTTAGACTCGAAGACTTCATGCATGTTTAGCCCTGGGAATCCAAGTTTCCTCTGCCTCAACTGCTATTCTCCCCTCTCTGGACTTCCTGTGACTACTTTTCCTTCATATCCTAACTGAAATACCACTTCCTCAGGAAACATTTCTTGACTCACCCAAGCTATGTGAAAACCCCCATTACTATATGCTTACGTGGCATCTTGTATCTCTCCTTCAAATCACTCTGCAAACTTGTAATTATAAAATGTGCAGCATTTTAATTTAATTCTATTTTCTTTCGTTGAATACAGGCTCCTCAAAGTAGGGGCTTTGTTGAATTCACCACTGTAACCCCAAAGTCTCGCATAACGCTCGTGCAAAACCCTCCGAATATCAACAACTACTGGATATTCCCATGAAGTTGGAAAAAAGACAACCCAACAGAGTTTACACTTGTCCTTGAATTCCTCTAGTCCAGTTATCTGATTTCTTTTGAGCTCTGAAGGTCAAGGCCCTTAATATTATGCTTGAAATAGAATTACCTTCTCCTTTAAATTTAGCTTATCAGCTCTCCACATGATGTGTCAAACAGAGGCAGAAAATGGGTGAAAAGAGCAAAGATGATGAATTTGGCACCCAGCTGTGCCACACAGTCACAAGAAGAGTGAAAACTGGAGTAGCAGATGCACTATGAAGTTTATGGATACTGGGGATGGGCGGTTCTGTCTGACCCAGGGAGCTGGAAGGAAAGGCGATATTTAAAGGCAGTCGCAGGTGCCTAGAGCAGTTACTGCCTTTCCTGGGGCTGGGCACAAACTACAGATTAACCTCTTATCTGCAGCCATGAACAGACTACTCCCAGTTCAACTATATCACCTACGAAAACCAACAGCTGCTCCTACGGCGCCCAGGTTGGTGCTGGGGGCATGAGGGCTTGTAGCAAATTATGGCTGAATCACCGATTCTGCTCTTAGAGTCAATGATCCAGTTTTTTAAGTCATTTTGTACAGTTATTACCCTAATTTGAAATCTCTCAGTCAAATCTAACTTAAGCATCTCCAGGGAGGGAAAGTTTCAAGGCTAATAGTGGATTTTGAGTACAATATTAAACTCAGCTGGTGTCTGAACATGTGTGTCTGCCTCTGTCAGGAGTGGGGATATCTGCATGTGGTCTAGTGCCACATACTGAAAGACACATGACATTGTACTTAATGCAGTTTTACATATATTTTGAGTATCTGGGTACATATATGTACATATATATAAGTATGTATGTATGTATATATGTGTACTTTTTTATAAATGTATACATATATGTATGTGTATATATATATATATATTTTTTTAAGCACTTTTAGAGCCAGGAAATATTCTAAGCACTAACTTTCAAAATGAAAACAACAAAAGCTAATTTGTATCCATACTGCACTATGAATGGAATGTTCTGGCATAAAATCTATCAGTTGCTGCTCTTCTGTCTCAACCTGAGGGAGCACACTTTAGTCAAGACCATCAGTGTTTCAAAGACTTGGAGACAGGACAGCAGTTGAGGATTTTGTAAGCAGGATGAAGCCAGAAGTCAATGGGGATTAGGTGTGCCCATCTTTTCTCCAACCACGGGCCCTTCATCTAATTTTATAGGGGGCAAGGGCCTCTATTGTTTTTCATTTCACTTATTTATTCCTCAGCATTTCTCAAGTGCCTATTATATACATAACACTTGTTTGGTACAAAGGAAGTTGTGGTAAGTAAAATTCTAAAAATACCCCCTATGACCCTCATCACTCTATAACCCCTCTCTTTAAGTGTGGTGGACCTGTGGCCATGATGAGATATCACTCCAGGAACTAATTTTCTGTATTTTAAATTCAATTCCATATTCCTCTTTCTTGTGAATTGCATATTGCCCTTCAATTTTATGATACTTTTAGAATAATACAGCAAGGTCAAGAATATGAAAGGGGGGACTTCCCTGGTGGTGCAATGGTTAAGAATCTGCCTGCCAATGCAGGGGACACATGTTCGAGCCCCGGTCTGGGAAGATCCCACATGCCACAAAGCAACTAAGCCCATGTGCCATGACTACTGAGCCTGTGCTCTAGAGCCTGCGAGCCACAACTACTGAGCCCACGCACCTAGAGCCCGTCTTCCGCAACAAGAGAAGCCACCTCAATGAGAAGCCCGTACACCACAACGAAGAGTAGCTCCCTCTCACCGCAACTAGAAAAAGCCCACATGCAGCAACGAAGACCCAATGCAGCCAAAAACAAATAAATAAATTTATTTTTTTTAAAAAAAGAATATGAAAGGGAATGTTCATACAAAGATCATTTCTGTGCAAAATGTATGTATATACACATGCACATGCATGTCTTCTCATTTATAGTGACTGACTTATGTCAATGATAATTTAGAATTGAACAAACTGGAATCTTGACAGATGATGTCTTTCCAGATTTCTTATGTCTAAGACCCAAGAATAATGACTGTTGATCTTTGGTCCACATTGTAAAAAGAAATGCACTTTATTCATTGCTTCATGATTAATAGCTCTCAAGTAACAATAGGCAGTATAATTCAAAGTGCAAATTGTATTGAACGGGCAGGAATAAAACACCATAAAATGTAATTACAACAATAGAAACGAAAGAAAGCACACCTACTGAGTGAGAGGCAGAGAGAAAGAAGGGAGAAGGAAAGTGCGTGTTAGGTGTGAGGCTTTATGATAAATGCAGCAAGAAAAGCTTTATTGAAGACCTGGGAGACTTCAGTAGAGCTAGAAAGGAAGGGGGAAATTCAAAGGTCGAGCTACTTGCAGTTACTTAGCTACTCTTCATAAGACAGTTCAGCTAGTTGGGGACCACAGACTGATAGTAGTCAAATGACCACACACACACACCATACACACACACGACCCTGCTCTGCGCCCCTATTTGAAATTCTCGCCACTAGCACTGCTCTTCAGGTAGTCTTCTTGATGTCAATTACTGTGAAAACCCGCTTAAGGATTAAGGTATAACGTTTCTTGAGGAGCACACAATTTAACTAGGTAACACATTAACAAAGGTAAATTTATTTAAATCACTTTAGCACTTTGAAGCATCTAGCAGACAAAACAGCTCCGAGGAAATGCGACATGAAACAGGTTAGTTTCGTTGGGGGTCAAAAGATCCGATAGGGTTAGACTAACCGTGTGATATCCAATAGTGGTGGATTGGATGCCAGGCGGAGGAACCTGAAGCCCCTGCTTCTCTGAGAGCAGAGCGGAGAACAGGGGTGATGCAAAGCAGCAGGAGCAAGAGGACTATTTGCCACGTATTCTTCTAGGCACCTCACATCTATCAACTCATTTAGTCCTCAAACAAACCTGTGCGGAAGGAACACTTATCTCCATTTTAACTACAAAGAAGATGTGGCACATATATACAATGGAATATTACTCAGCCATAAAAAGAAACGAAACTGAGTTATCTGTAGTGAGGTGGATGGACCTAGAGACTGTCATACAGAGTGAAGTAAGTCAGAAAGAGAAAAACACATACCATATGCTAACACATATATATGGAATCTAAAAAAAAAAAAAGGTCATGAAGAACCTAGGGGTAAGACGGGAATAAAGACACAGACCTACTAGAGAATGGACTTGAGGATATGGGGAGGGGGAAGGGTAAGCTGGGACAAAGTGAGAGAGTGGCATGGACATATATACACTACCAAACGTAAGGTAGATAGCTAGTGGGAAGCAGCCGCATAGCACAGGGAGATCAGCTCGGTGCTTTGTGACCACCTAGAGGGGTGGGATAGGGAGGGTGGGAGGAAGGGAGACGCAAGAGGGAAGAGATATGGGAACATATGTATATGTATAACTGATTCACTTTGTTATACAGCAGAAACTAACACACCATTGTAAAGCAATTATACTCCAATAAAGATGTTTAAAGAAAAAAGACACCAAAAGTCACCTCCAAGAAGTGGCGCCACTGGTGCCTAAAAGTGCCAACAACGTGTCTCTGGTGCCACTGGGACTGACCCCAGGAGTCTGGCTCATGCTCTTTTCCTCAGAATCTCTGGGTTGAGGTGCTGTAGGCAGTGGCTGAGAATAGACACTCCTGGATTCAATCCCAGACTTGCTACTACTTAACTATATGACCTTGGTCACTTACTGACCTTTTTCAACCTCAATTTTCTTATCAGTAAATTGGGAATAACAAGAGTGCCTACTTCCTCATGGTTTATTTAAGAAGATTAAATGAGATGTTACATGTAAGGTGCTACCTGGCATGGGGACTTCTACATAGGACATGCTCAGTAATCCTCTACTAATATCAACAACACAAAGAGCAAAGAGGTTGGGTATCAGTGATGGTCTGATCAAAGAACTGCAGCTTCTGTAAATGCTGTAGAACAAGGGATTCATTATGGAATTGGTCCTTGCACGATTGTGCAAGCTGATGGGGACATTTACACGGGCTACGGTCTCCAAGTCTAGTGTTGAGATTAGCATCACTGGAGGTGAGGCAGACGGGCAGTCAGGAAGGAAAGCTGGACATGGTTGAGCAAAAGGATGACATGGAACCTATGCGGACAAGTAGAACCTGTGTTCGTCTCAGTGCTTCCCTCCTTGATCTGGTGTTGAGTTGTGTAAGATGCTGCCTCCCTCTATACTTGGCCCAGGGCTCGGGGAAACTGGCAGAGGACCTGTGGTCCACGTGCTGCCCCAGGCCAACAGCACGCACCAGCAACGATGTATGCAAACTTCACGGCATCTTGTACCCTACGACCTTCAGAGTATAAAGATATGGCCGCCTCATCGCATCTGCCTTCCAAATAATGTGCAAAATTTCTCTTGTAGCTAACACTAAGGTTCACAACACAGAGAAGGGAATTCTGGGAAATGTAGGTCCATTTTAGCCAAAATGACACAGTACAAAGCCAACACATTCAGGGACACAGGTTAAAGTGACAATATTGGCTAATTCCTTTATATTTTAAAATATAAATAGAGATTCTATCTCTAAACAACAGTCTGACTCTCACTGGGAACCACGTTCTGATGGGCAACAATAAATTTGGACCTATACCTGTCCTCATCTGGATTTCTCTGAATCCAAGGTCACGGTTCTCACCAGCTTTGGAGCAGTAGCTGCTGCCCGTGTGCCATATTTGCAGTGCCAGGCACATTATACTTCTAACATAGCAGGTTTGCTGAGCTTCCCTGGTGGCGCAGTGGTTGAGAGTCCGCCTGCCAATGCAGGGGACACGAGTTCGTGCCCCGGTCCGGGAAGATCCCACATGCGGCGGAGCGGCTGGGCCCGTGAGCCATGGCCGCTGAGCCTGCGTATCTGGAGCCTGTGCTCCGCAACGGGAGAAGTCACGTGAGAGGCTCGCGTACCACACACACACAAAAAAAAGCTCTGTGGACTCCTATTACAAGATGATCAAAACCAAACTCCCTAAGTTGTCCTCCCTATCTGGTCTCATGCAGCTTTTTATTTTACTAGCTTTGTGCCCCTACATGATTCTGATCTACTTTTAATGCAGCCCCTCCAGACCATAGTATAATTGGCAGTGGGTATGTCATCCACTAGACGGTAAGCTACTCATGGGTAGAGGCTGGCTCAGTAAATGGCTGAATGTATGAATACATAAAAGAACAAAAATTGTCTATGTCTCCTTTTCATTCATATTCATTCAGATATTTTACAAGTTTATACGGATGGGCTTCTATAAGCCAGGTACTCTAACCAACATATATAAAAGGGACCAAAACAGCCATGATCCTAGCCCTTGTGGAGCTAACATTCTACACAGGAGTCAGATATTAAATAAAAGGACGTGGGAAATCACGTGTGATAAGGGCTGGGAGTGAAAATAAAATGATTGCAATTTTTGTTAAATACATTTATTTTCAGAATGACTGATTGAGTCAAGTAACTTGATTTGTGGACATCAAAGGGCAACATAAATTAGCTCAACAGAGAATGGACAAGTAAATTTGTCTTGTCAGTGCAATGCTCCAAATAATTGGAAGAGCCCATTCAATTCATCATTTATTAGTTGCAAAGCATTCTGCTAGGCACAGAGTGAGTGGGAACTCGAACACTGCCCAAAGAACTTTGAGAAAATATAACTACAGGCTCTGAATGGCTGTGTTATCTGCCTGAAGTAGGTTAGCCTCAGAGAGTGTTAATCTTTGATGAGAAAATCAGCTCTCGGAGATCAGAGCCATGTTATAAGATTTTGAACACTTCTTATCAGACTAAAGACTCTCGATAAGTACATAAGATATCAACCTCCTCAGATAACAATTTGGCAAAATAACAGTTGAGTTTAGGGCACTGAATTTTAATAATGGAACATTAATCATTTATTTTGTATCCAGCACATAAAATTCCCAGCTGCCAACTCCAGTGCCAAAAATGGACATGTGGAGAACAGCAGGTCTGAAATGATAAATCTTGTGATTTATATGCCTTGCTTGCTGAAGGTCTCTAATGATTCATTTCATCACTGCGGAGCAATTTCCCCAACAAAATGTGTCCTTCCCATCCCTGAATCCAAGCTACTCATTTACTGTTCACTTTGTTTGTCTTTTGGTTCGGTCTTTGTCAAAACACTTCCCTCTTAAGAATTTCCTCTTTATAAACACTGCCTTTGATCACCTCCAAAACATGTGAAGGATTATGCGAGGTAAGAACAAAGAGAAGCTATTTAAAACCTTCCCAACCATCTGATTTCTTTGTTGATTACACTGTTCGGGAATTTTTTTCATGTTGTATTTTTGTTTCATCTTGTCATAGGTGAGACGAGATATTAAAAATGCATGTAAACATTCACTAAACAGAAGTTTTGATATACTGTGCCATGTTTAGTAACATAAATAGGTTTCAATTAATTTAATGGAAAATACCGTTTGAGTTCGAAGGAGTCTTTGTTTATTCATCTATTCCTTCATTCTTTCATCCATACATTTATTCTATAAAGATATATCCAATATATTTCAGGTACCAAATATTAGCAAGCTAGTGGTAAGAGAGACATGCTACCTGCTATCAGAGTGATACAAAGGTTACAAAGAAATTAATACAATTTAATACAACACACTCTATGCCTCTGTGTATGTGTGTGTACATCTTAATACAATATACTGTGTGCCTCTGTGTATGTGTGTGTGCATGCACGTGTGTGCACACATGCATATGTGTGTTGGGGGGTACAATAGCATCACAATACATGCTTAATGTCCTGCCTCTGAGAGTGTGACGTAACATCAGAACTATAATTTAAGTGAAGAGAAGAACCCAGCCTGCAAAAATTGGGGGGAAAGATTGTTCCAGTCTGGAGAAGGAACAAGTTAAAAGGCCACGGACGAGACTGAATTTGGCATGCTTGAGGAACCAAAAGAAATCCAAAGTGGATGAGGTAGAGAGAGGGTTGCAAAATGTGGTACAAGATGAAAGTGGAAACACAGGCAGGGGCTAGGTTACGGAGGGTTTATTTCTATCAGGACCTCTTCGTTTCAGGTATTACAGGTCTAAGGATTCCAAAAATTCACAAAACCCTTAACTTTGGAGTAAATTTTTTCTTGTTATACATTTTTACTGTGCATTTTTACAGTAGTTGACTCAAGGAAGGCTAAGGATCAGATACGATCTATTGTACTTTTAATCAAGTCTAAGAACTGGTGCAATGTGGTTTTCATTAAAATGTTGGGTAGGTACATCATAAATTCAGGATTAGCTTCTTTCAAAGTCCCATGACCCCTTCTATCACATGACCCCTTCTATCAGTGATTGTAAAATCTTGGTACTTACACATTCTAATCCTAAATGGTTCAACTAGCTGCTGTTTGAGGTTTTGCTCTTTTCAGGTAGGAAAATGGAAGTGTTTCATTAAATCCTGCCAAGGGTCATAGGGTTAAACGTGTTGGAGAAGAAGGATAAAATTGGATTAGGAGTTGTTTTATTCTTTTTGAACTCTACACCAACACTTCCTAAAATTGATACGATAGGTAATTTTTAGCCCTTGATAATCACGAAAAAATGTAAACCTCTTCCATCATCATTTTTCACCAGTGTTTGATAACTATTGTGTGAGAACAATGGAAGCAGATATATGATACTATATTCAATATCCCAAAGAGATGATGAATGAAAACACTTACAGTTTAAAAGAAAAATGGCTCAATTTCAAGTGTCCTTTCCGGAAGTTCTGTGACTGTTTTGGGAAAACTTGCTAAAAATACTAAGGCAGTAGAGACAAGAATGAAAAGAGTGAAATATAGTCTCCATTCTTTACGTTCCTAAGGATACTGTTTAACATACATCATTTTGACAAAGCCGACTTATTTATTAGATAAATCTTATGATCATTAAATAGCTTTCCAGATGCTGTGTCCATGAATAGTGAATTCTGAGAAGGTTCATTATATGAATCGAAACATTGAAAAATACCATTTTTAACGTGATAAGTGTCCTTGTCTACTTTACCTCATAACTTCGATGGAAACGACCTGACACGTGAATAAATCTTTATATCAGCTTTTACCCTAAAAAAGAAAAGGCTGCTTGAAAGTGTTATGTTGCAACTACTCACGCGTATTTGCCGGATGATGATCTATCTGTCTCTAGTTTAGGGAATGTTCTACAATCAGCAGCATCTGGCACAGAACCATCAAAAAATATATTGACACAGTATCCAATTCACAACTGACTGTAAGTGGACAAGTCAGACAAGGCTCTGTTAGTCAGCACAGCTCTGAGTACTTGGTGTGGTTTTCCCACTGAAGTGACTAGCTTTAATTTTGTAAACTGTCATGGCTGTGGGGTTACAGTGAAAGGTATCTTTCTCTATGTGGTATGTTGGAAAGTTATCCTAAATCTTTTCTCTAGTTTGTAGACTCAGGGACAAGTCGGGAGTATTTAGGGAGACAGAGGAGGACCACCTGGAAAGAAGAAGAAAGACTGTAAAGTAGTAGTGATAAGGTCAGGACGTATCATAAAAGACTAAATATCGGGCTTCCCCAGTGGCGCAGTGGTTGAGAGTCCGCCTGCCGATACAAGGGACGCGGGTTCGTGCCCCGGTCCGGGAAGATCCCACATGCCGTGGAGCGGCTGGGCCCGTGAGCCATGGCCGCCGAGCCTGCGCGTCCGGAGCCTGTGCTCCGCAACAGGAGAGGCCACAACAGTGAGAGGCCCGCGTACCACAAAAAAAAAAAAAAAAAAAAAAAAAAAAGACTAAATATCAGAGGATGGAGTTAGAACTTCATCTGTGTGCATGGAGGAGCCACTGAGAACTTTTAATCAGAAGGATAACTAGTGACATTGACTTTTCAAAATGATTTATTTGAGCAGAGACTGCAAGACAGGCCTGAAGGAAGTGCTTTTCCGTTTACAGTGCAAATATGACCTCCAGCAATTCCTTCTAGCAAGACGTAGGGTCTGTTTCCTCTCCCCTTAACTCTGGGTTGGCTGCGACTCGCTTTGACCAAAAGGCCATTGCAGAAGCGCTGCTACGTGAGAAGCCTAGCAGTTTCCTCTTATGTTGTTTTGGAGCTCAGCTGCCATGCTGTAAGGTAATAAATGAAATCCTCCAGCATATGTAGAGGCTCTGGAGAAACGGGTGCCGGTGCAAAGGGAGTCTAAGTAGTAGACTGAGATATGAAGTAGAGCTAAGGTACCCCAGGTAACAAGCAACCCTAAGGCCCAAAACATGTGAGAGAAACTTTTTTGGGCCCCCAGCCCAGCCCACTTGCCAACTAAATGCAGCTGATCAAGAAGAGACAAGCAGATGGATCGTTCAGTCTACTGACAAAATCTTGAGAAATAGCAAATCACTGCTGTTTTGAGCCATTAAGTTTAGAGGGGGGTTTAACTGCATAGCAATAGAAAACCAAAATAGCATCTCGCAAAGTGTTTTTCTCATAATCAAACTCAGGAAAGATTCATTGAGTCAGAAGCATGGAAGCTGGTTTCGGATATTTTAGTAAGGTTAGCCTGGGCTCATGAGAACATGACCTGGGTGGAAAGACTGGGGTTTAATTAGGCTCACATTATCTCCTCTCATCGGGAAAGAAGCTGTATAACAGGTTAAAATGTTGAGTTTAGAAGTCACACAAAACTGGGCTTCTAGCCTGGTGTCAGCACTTAAACATTTCTTTCCCCAACACTAGCTCACCTAAAACACAGAGCTAATAATAGTCCCCCCGTAAGGAACTCATTATAAAGATTAACTGAGGGAATATGTGAAATTACTTAGCACAGAGATTTGCATAGACTAAGTTCACGATGAGGAGATAAGATAGTATTTGGAAATATGACCAGTGGCTCCCCCATTTCCAAAGTTTCCTCTTTACCTCCCTGAGTGTCTTAAGTATCTCCAAAAGGGGGTCAAAGAAGAAATGCATAGAGAATAGAAAACAATTCGTTTTTTTAAGCAGATTCGATTTGCAATATTATATTAGTTTCAGGTGTACAACATAGTGATTCAATATTTTTATAGCTTATACTTCATTTAAAGTTATTATAAAATATTGGCTGTATTCCCTGTGCTGTACATTATGTCCCTGTATCTTATTTATTTTATATGTAATAATTTGTACCCCTTAATCCCTTACCCTTGTCTTGCCCCTAACCTCACCCGTCTCCCCACTGGTAACCACTGGTTTGTTCTTTATATCTGTGAGTCTGTTTCTGTTCTGTTCTATTCATTCCTTTGTTTTATTCTTCAGATTCCATAAATAACTGAAAACATACAGCATAGAAAAAAACAGTTCTGGACGGTTGAGTTTCAGAGAGTTAGAGAGCTTGTGTTTCAAATGGCTCTGCCCTGAGGTCAGTCTCTGGATGTTGAGAGAGTGTCTGCAGCCTTCCCCTTGCTTCCTCCACTCCATCAGCCAGACTGGGGAGAAGGAAGAGAGCTTCAACATGAGATTCTGGTGTACAGCCCCTAAGACGGGTCTGTTCTCTATCTTTAGCGCCTCCTTCACCAGCCTGGCAATTCAAATCCCAAGATAGGAAGAAGTATGGAAGATGCTGGATGAATCTGAGATATCAGAGACTTGTGTCCCCTTTATATTTTAAGGGGAAACAGACCTTAAGTTTCCTCTGTGCCCAGAAGCCCTGATTCCATGAGGAGATGTTGGGAGATTTGAGTGGGTAAAAAAAAGATTTCTAGATATCTTGTCTAGCATATCCTTCTGGGTTACCTCTGCCTTGTACTGTCTTTGAGCTATTTTACGGTCTACAAGTTGCAGAATATTGATAGTAATACAAATACATCTTATCCATAGAAATGCAAGTGGTATCCAGTTAAATGAGTTGACTATTACCCTGTGTATATTGCCCAGTTTACTATACATTTGTAAATTCATTTCATCAATCCTGATGTCCCATAAGTGGGTCTCTCCTTTTGGATTTTCAGTGGAACCAGCCATGACTTTTGTTCTTTTTAAATTTCAAGGAGATTATACCTCTGTATTAGTTTGCCAGGGCTGCCATAATAAAGTACCACAGACTGGATGACTCCAACAGCAGAAATGTATTTTCTCATGATTCCAGAAGCCGGAAGTCCTAGACCAAGGTGTCTGCAGGATTGGTTTCTCCTAAGACCTCTCTCCCTGGCTTGCACATCTTTTCCTCTTGTCAGCACATTGCCTTCTGTTTGTGCCTGTTTGTGTCCTAATCTCTTCTTATAAGAACACCACTTATATTGGATTATTGCCCACTCATATAACCTCATTTTACCTTAATTCCCTCTTTTAAAGACCTATTTTCAAATACAGTCACATTCTGAGCTACTGAGGATTAGGACTTGAACCTATGAATTTGGGGAGAATGCAGTTCAGCTCATAACAATATCTTTAAAAAAAATAGTTCTTTAATACTTCTCATGTGATGATTTCCCCCAAATGGACATGTAAAGGAATATTTAAAATGTCCTAAGTGGGCTGACATTATGACTAGAGATTATGGGCTCCCTTTCCACCACATGCACCAGAACACATACTCTCTATTATTCCTGGGTCCTTTAGGATGAAAGTCTTCTTTTTATTAATAGTACACTTTTATTGGGCTTCCCTGGTGGTGCAGCGGTTGAGAGTCCGCCTGCCGATGCAGGGGACACGGGTTCGTGCCCCGGTCCGGGAAGATCCCACATGCTGCGGAGCGGCTGGGCCCGTGAGCCATGGCCGCTGAGCCTGCGCGTCCGGAGCCTGTGTTCCGCAACGGGAGAGGCCACAACAGTGAGAGCCCCGCGTACCGCAGGAAGAAAAAAAAAAAAGTACACTTTTATTGTTCTATTGTCCAATTTAATCAAATCACTAACATTCTACCAAGCGAGAGGTATGACTCTCTTCACTGCCCCTCATCCTTGAGCTGTTATGTATATATACATTTTCAAGGCTGTGCAGAATTAAGAAAATTGTGCTGAATAAAATTTGAGATAAGGTAAACTGAGGATTTCAAAGAATGTTAATGAAAGTAACAAAAGTTTAAACTTCCAGAAACACAATATCTAACTTTACCCAGAGTAAGTCACACCTTGACTTCCACTGTCTAGTTCACCCATCGTTGTGCTATGGATAAAATGAAGTTGAAAGCAACATCAAGGGCAATGTCAAAGGATGTGAAAAGTGAAAACCCAAGGCACCAACAAATTCTTCTAAATTCCTTCGGTAAACTCTTCTGGCATACTGGAATGAGTCTGGCTTTGGAGTCTAAGAAATTTCTGGCAGTGTGGAAAACAGATATGGGAAATCTGGGGGTGAAATTACAGCTTTCGTTCACATGAACACAAACGACTCTCATTTATTGACCTTTTTTTTAGTCATATGTACTGCCTGATGCCCCAAGTGACCTAAGAATGTGAGCTCTTAGGAGTCAGAGACCTGATCCCTCTCGCTCATGGCTACATCCCTAGACCAAAGAAAAAGGCTGCAACATGGTGGGTGTTCAGTACATATTGTTGAATATAATGAGGGAAAATCATTGAAGCTTTTTGGATTTCACTTTTTGTGTAACTGAAACAAGCTGGTGGGTGTTAGTATTCACTGAACAGTGTTAGTGTAAGGAATAAATGTGAGAGTATGCGCGAAGTTCTTAGATACAGCAGGACTTTGGCAGGAGTTTTCTGCCAGGATACTCTCTCGTTCCTCCGCGAATGGACTTTGGACACTAGTCTGTAAAACATGCCTGTATGTTTGGTTCCCAGTTTAGAGTCTAGCTCAGGCCCCAATACAGCTACTTATAATGTACAATGAGTTTACATTCCCTTCCCAATGAAGAGCACGACAAAGTGACTTCAAAGTGTCCCTTATTCAAAGACAGCTTTTCTCGTGCTTCTCATGGTATTTACCTTTAATTTCTACTCAATAAATATTTATTGAATGAACCAATGGCTTTCACTCACAAAGTCTTTATGCTCTTCCCCTCTCCCCTCTCCTCTTTCCATTTCAGAAATGTCCCTTTCATGGATTTCTGCCATGATCACAGGTATTTATTCTATTTTGAACCTGGCTAAGGGATGATGCTAGATTTTGAAAAAGGCTTAGTGGCCACATAGGACTTTTAGATGTATGACAATTTACCAAAAGTCTAACAGCTCCAGGAAAATTCTCCTAAATCAGACTTCAGGGTGACCTCTAGAAAGTGATAGCATTAGTCCTGATAGCAGCTGGCAGGTTCATTTTGGTGTCAGTGTCTAGAGGGAAAGGTGAGGACCTACCTATCACTCACCTGAAGTGTTTAGCAAGTTTTCACCTGAAAATTTTAGCTGCAGAAGAATTCTGCAGATGGGTACAACAAAGAACACAAAATGGAAAACCACTTAAAACAGTTAATAACCCTTTGAGGGGTATAAACCTCTTTCTCTCTCTTTTAAGTGTCTGGGTGGTAGAAGGACTCAGAGTCCAGCAGCGTTGATGCTGAGTATCCGTAATGCTTTATATTTTTATCATTTTTGTAACATTTATTGCTGGTCCTCTGCCTCCTTCCATCACATTCACAAAAATAAGGAATTGGGATACAGGCATGATAGCACCCAAACTGGAAACTGAGAGAGAGAAAGAGACAGAGACAGAGAGAGCATTTGAAAATCTCCACACCACTCCCATCAGAAACACCTTCACAAAATTCAAGGTCCTTTTTGTTTTAATTAACTATTTCTTCTGCTTCAGAATCACCCTCAGGAGGAACTTAAAAACCTCAAACTTCAGAACGTACAGATTCCCCTCAAGGCCCTTATGCCATTTTCCATAGGGTACCAAACATGATCACACTCTAAAACGTTTAGCAGGAATGTTTTAAAGTAAAAACATCCTAAAAGACAGCCGTTGCACACACATACACAGCTTTTGTCTCTTTAAAAAGGATTCGAAATTGCACTGATTGACAAAAGGGACTATTATTGTCTTCACCTCTCCCCGGGAACAAGCTGAAGACCTTTGGAAATTACATTAACTCTTTCAGCTGAGGCCTGGACACGGACCCTCACACTGCTGTTAGCTACATCAGATGTCAGTATTCATAGTTAGCACTGAGATTTCAAAAGGTCACAAGGACATTTAAGGTTTCTGTTTGTGTTACTCTCAGTGACATTTGAGGTGCAGCTCATTATTTTTCTTCTAAAATTATTTCTTTAGTTTGTAAGGAAGTCCTTTTCCTCAAAACACTGACAGGAAAGGTTTTTGCTTTTGGATTGGAGGCAGTTCCAGATAATAAAGTGAAAAAAAGTAAGAAGCGTATTTTGAAATCATGTGAGGTATACAGGTCCTATCCTATGACAGGGGCAAGTCATCAGGTCAGCAGGTGAAACCCGGATAGGGTCCAGTCAAAATTACACTTGAAGAATCCTCAGAAAGATGCCGTAATGGAGATCCACCTACCATCTCTCAGACTGTTCAGGTTAGCTGTTGAGCAAACATATATATTTTTTAAGGGTACCCTGGATTTGTTTTAATCAGATATGGGAAGACATGCAGACACAGAAATGACTGTGATGAAAGAAAGGATTTCCCCACAGTTCCCTAGAAACAGGAGGCATGACCACCACACGTGGCCATGTGGTGAAGCACCAGGGTCAGAGAGGAGGCAGACAGAGTGAGGAGGAAACAGGGGCAAAATCCCTTATTGTGGTTTCTGTAGAAAACAAGGGGTGAGGCGGGGTAAATGTGCCTAGGATTGTTTACTCTGAATAATGTCAGTGGGCCCTGGGGCGCAGGAGCCTTTCCTTGTTGTCTGGCATCTGGTCCTGGGATGAGTAAGGCAGTTGGACAATGGCCCAGAATAAGAGCGCAGTAAGGGAAGTAGTTGGAACTGTGAGCTCTGGATCGCTTTGTTTGCTTAGGAAGGATGCATCTCAGGCAAGTCCCTCACTATCTCTAGGAATTAGCTAACCCTGGGAGGCTCAATGCCTGCAGGATTAGCGAGACCCCAAGATGTCAAGGCAGCAAAACCTCAAAATAAAAGGTCAAAAATACAAAATAAAAGGACATGAGATATCTCTATCCCTATCTATCTACCTATCTATCTCTCTATCTATCTATCTCGGGATATAGCATCTACCTGTCTATCCTCTTATTTTGATTCCATGCCCATCAGGCATCGTTTGAATTTTCCTCTCAGTGCATTTGCCTTTTCAGTCTATGCAGAATCGAATACCCACCTATAACGCATGCTGTTTGGGGTGGAGCAGGTAGGGATCAAGGTTCTCCTCCCTGACCAAGGGGTGGGAAGCTATGGCACAAGCTATGGCAAACTTTCTCGGTCAGGAGGTTGAATCTTGCATAGAGCTTCCCCATATGCTTTCCTCAAACTCATTTGTGTTATAAGCTAGTCAGTGTTGGTTTCTGTTGCTTACAGCCAAAGAAACTGCTGTGAAGCCTATACATATAGAAAGTGCTGGATTTAGACTTTTTCCCATTGCTTATCTCTTTCCAGTGATTGGACTAAGTTTTATTCTGATTCTGATTTGCTCCCTCTATCGTAGAAAAAGAGTGAAATAATCATTTAAATACATGGACTTCAGTTTCATGGGACAGTTATCTATTCCATTGTGTGCTAATAAGTCAGCATCATGTTTCCTACCTCAGTCTTCTGCATTATAGTTAGCATGATGACTCACGGTCACTGACAAGAGCTAGACTCTGAAACCTCAAAGTGGAAGGTCAGGACAAGTCACCTTCTTCGAGACCCCATCACTCACTGAGGACCAATACCAGATATAAGCTCTTATCATCCTCTACGGTCTCAGTGACACCTCAGGGACTGAGGTGGAAAGGTTAACACAAAATTACTTTCTGGAGCCTGTGGTCATAGCAACTAGAAAAAACCTGCATCAGTGCCTGCTCCGGCAGCTTCCAGGACAACCTGCTTACTGTTGCCTGACACTAGAGCAGTTCAGGCCTCCTTAATTAGCCCCATCTTGCCTGCAAGCCCTTGTGAATTTCTGCTCATTGATCTGTGACTAGCTGTGTTCACTCTGTACATTCACACAAGGACCATATCATCTGGTCAGACAATGGCTCAGTTGGGTCTCAAGGAAGAGGGCCTTTGACAGCTTGAAATACCCTAAGTAATGTCAGGGCAGCTAAGGGCACTGGAAGCTACATTCAGTTGTGTTGTCCTCTGCTGTTTTATGACTTCTAGGAAAATAGAGTATTTTCTCACACAGAGGGTAATTCAAGGAGGAGTGGGTGGAATCATGCCTCTTGAAGACATAACAGGTAACTGTAAAGTCAAGTTTAGAGATGGTCTTTTTTAAAACACAGTATCGTTGAAAGATGAATGGCAATGTGTTGGAAACAGATATTGTTAGAAGGCCTCTGGTCTCGGGAAAGGAGAGAAGGATTTGATATATATTTTCCTTAATCCCCAAGGTAGCAAATACCATTTCCAAAGAAAACGTTTATCAAAGGACATATGACAGAAGCAAAAACGTGAATCTTGAAATCTCATATTTCAGGGAAGTTAAGCAAGGAATCTCGGGCCATGGCAACACAGCAGTAGCATTAGTCAGTGCTGACTGTGTGCTGCTGGCTGGTTGCCTGGAAGGCAGACTTCGGGGTATTTTTTAAAGCAATCAAGAAAGTTTCACTGAAGGATAATTAGTATCAGGCAACAGTGGGAAAGCGTTTCATCTGATTCATCAAGCTCATGAACAAGATAGTCCCAGCATGTCGTGGTTCCATGAAATGAAAAGACATTTGTTATCCTGAATTACAGTCAACAGCTATCCAGCTTAAGCCTCTGTGGGCTTAAGAGTCCGGAATTCTTGGTTGTTCTTTGCCAAGGTCCGCTTGGTTTAATTTTTTGTTCTGTTTTCCTTCACATAGCAGATAGAGGGATGGCTCCTGCCTAAACAATAGAGGCCAAACCTTTCTTATCTACTAGATATTGATTAGCTTTGAATATACTAGCTAATATATTCCAGAGACCACTGAACATTTTACATGTGTTACCTCTTTTAACCTTCCACCACCACCAATCCCATCCCATTCTGTAGGTGGGGAAACTGAGGTCATGTGATCTGCCTTCTGAAAACGGCAATAGCTCCCCAGTACGTTTACAATGAAAACCTCAGCTTCTCGCAGTGGTTGGTAAAGTCCTGCAGAATCTAGCCCCTTCCCACCCTTCTGACGTTATCTCATGATATGCTCTTCCAAACAGACTTCCCTTATTCTATTCCTTGAACTCACTGGATATATCCTTGCTTCACAGCCTTTTCTCTGGTTGTTCCCTTTATCTGCAATGCTCTTTGGCCAGCTGTTCATATTTCTCTTCTTATTATTTAGGTCTCAGCTGTGATGTCACCCACATGGAGAGTCCTTTCCTGACCACCTTTCTAAAAGACTTCTCCCTATCTATTCCTTTCTTTTACCTTTTACTTAATAGCATGTATCACCATGGGAAACTATATTATTAAGTCATTTATTTTTATATCATACTTGCCTGATTAGAATGTAATCTCCATGTCAGATACCCAAGTGTTGTTCATCACCCTCTATTCACTTACTTGTGACATTTAGTTTACGTGTACAATACTTATCTGTTGATTAAACGCACGTATAAGTGAACGAATGAATGAGCTTTGGGAAGTATAGGTGATTCACCAAACGTCATATTAACTATTGAGTAGCAGAGGTCGGACTCAGATCCAGGTCATGCTAATCCCAGAACTCAAATTCTTAATCCCTATCCTACATTGTTTCTCTCTGGAGCCTTAAGTATACCAAGTTTCATCATTTGAATCTGTGCTGAGATAAATGGGGTTCCAGTGAACTGGGGGACTGAGACCATAACCAACCATGTGAAAACATGGAGGGCTGACATTCAACTGGTACATCGGAGCACGGCCAAATTGATGTGAAAGTATTAAAATGCTTCTCTATTGATTCCTATGTAGCCATTACTACAAACTCTCCAAGTGAGAAGATTCTCTCCAGTGCCCTCCCATGAGACGTCCTCAAGACTTGGAATCTTCTCCAGAGTCTCTACCTGATCCATCAACTAAAACATTTACAGTGGGCAAATGTATAGCAGTGGGTTCCAGGATCATTTTCATCCACTCTGATTGGTCAAACCCACTGATCATGGCCTCCATCACTTCTGGAAAAACACGAAGACAGCCATTGGGCAAAAGCCCAATTCTTTTTTTTTCTTTTTTTTTTTGCGGTACGTGGGCCTCTCACTGTTGTGGCCTCTCCCGTTGCGGAGCACAGGCTCCGGATGCGCAGCACAGGCTCCGGATGCGCAGGCTCAGCGGCCATGGCTCATGGGCCCAGCCACTCCGCGGCATGTGAGATCTTCCCGGACCGGGTCACGAACCCGTGTCCCCTGCATCGGCAGGCGGACTCTCAACCACTGCGCCACCAGGGAAGCCCAAAAGCCCAATTCTTAACTCGGTCTACGCTTTCTCAAGATATAAAACCTAAGTCATATCTTTTCAGCTGCTGCATGATAAGGGAGAAAGTCCTTTTCCCTTTTATCTCATCAAATGCTTATTATAAATTTCAACTTAAAAAAAAAAAAGGACAGGCAATAGTGGAGGGTAATTGCGAACTGCTAATTGAACTGGCAAACCTAAAATGTCCTGAAAAAGATGTAGGGGCCTATAAGGGACCATAATAATCATTTTCCCTCCAACTTTAGCCTTTAATTCTCTTTTTGTCCCAGGCCTCCCATATGTATTGAGTGCTTAAGAGTAACCTGATGAATAAGAAACAGTGTGAAAACTATCTTCTGGAAACAGGAATGGCCAACATTTACTGGATATTTACCCTATGTTGGGAATTATGCTAGATATATTATATATACATCATGCATTTATTCAAATTCCAAGCTATCAGATATCACCCTCACAACACAATTTTGTAAGGTAGACAATATCATTCTTCTTTTACAGATGAGAGAACTGAGCACTACAGACATCTGTAACTTGGCCTGGGTTGTTTACTAAGTGTTGGCGTCCATATCTGAACCATGGTCTCCCTGGTGCAGAATAAGATCCTTAAACCACTTAGTAGAACTGTCTCCCCAAAAAAGTCAAGCTTGACTGGTTTTCCAAGTTTCTAGTTAACATCTCAGCCAAGAGAACCAAAAGAATGTAGTCAGTTTGTCTGGAAGTTCCTGTTAAAATGAAATGATTAACTCTTTTGAACTTAAGCAGGCTGTGCAGCAATGGTTAACTGGTTTTGCTTTAAAACTTTTCCATACGTTTCCCTTCCACTGGCATACGGTAATGGTGAATTTAAGAATACCCTCCAATTTGCAGTGAAAAGAAAGTAAGCCTCTGGATGAATCTAAACCCTAACACGGGCCTGCAAGTCCATTTCACTAAGATGCTGTTCCTGGCACATTTGTCAGTCTAACAGCTAAAAGGCTATATTAATTGCCTCTGGGGTTGTGAGTTAATCCCTTTGCTTTCTCATTAAGTATGAACATACTTAATGCGGTAGTGGCATAGGCAGAAGAATTCCTACCTAATAAAAAACACCAAATGAAGTCATAGGAGGGGCTCTGGTGGGGAAAGTAAGCCCCTTAAGTATTACTGATTGACTAATTAGTCAATGTTTATAGAGTCTTAACAATTAGTTAAGAGTTTAACAATTAGTTAAAGAGTCTTAACAATTAGTCTCACTATGTGTATTTTAAGGATCATTATATTGATAGGTGGGCAGTACGGAAAGTACTGCTTCTCTTTTTCATAAGAGAGGGGAGTGTGGGTAGAATGGAAATAGGCATTAGATAGCAAAAGCCTGGTGTTAAAAGTACAGTATGACCTGGTTATCCATCCATCTAACTATGTTTAAAACACTTAAAGTACTCAATCCGAATATCAAGAAAAACAGACTACATCCATTTTCAATTATTCAGAGACTAATCATACGGGCTGAGGATGACCCAGCTCTTCAATCATCTTGCCTAGGTTTAATTGGCTATTACATTTTTTTAACCATTCATTGGCACTTGATGAGAATGTAGATAGAATAACTGGGGATGGGATGAAACTCTACCTCTTCCCTTTCAAAGCCAATCCCTTTGCCTTTCCACTTGATCACACAATTTTTGTTTGTCCTCTCTGTGCTAGGTTCTTGGCTTGGTAACGTTTCAGAAGTCAGCTAGGAAGCCAAGGTAAACTGTGGGTCTTGCCTCAGATACACACACACACACATAATGATAACGCAAAGCAAATGGATACGGACTATAACATAGTGGCACTCACACAAAAACAGCAACTGTAGGAAAAGAAAGGAGATGGGCGTGGCATGGGGAAGCAGGAAACTAACGATTTCTGAACACTGTTTTAGACGTTTAATTCATGAAATTTTATCTAATCTTTGGCATAATCGTATGTGATGGATATTACCGGGTACTAGTTTACGGCCAAGTGATGAACTGGCTTGCTCAAAACCCCATGGTTTGTAAGTGAAAACACTACAGTAAGAGCCCACATCATTGACCTGCAAGTCTATCACCTTTCCACTCCAGAAGATCTGCTCCTTTTCTGGTCCTGAGGAGACCTCAGGGACAAGGCGAAGATTGTGCAAGTCCTTGAAAGGTAGGTTGAACTTCAATAGGTAGAGGAAGAGTGTGTTTCAAGATAAATAATTTGTTCAGAGGATAAGGGTATAAGGGGTCGTGGCATAGAGCTGAAAGGGTAGACTGGGGTCAGACCTTGAAAGGCCTCAAATATTTGTTTTTGAAATATCTATGTGATACGTTTTATATGGCCTTAAAGAGGATAAAGTTTATATACTAGTGGCAACGTTGAAAATGAATTTCAAGGGGGAGAAGACTTGCTATCTAGGGGTTTGATATGAGAGCTGTTACAGACTGAAATGCTGCCTCCAAAAATTCATATGTTAAAGTCCCAACCTTAGAATGTGACTGTATTTGGAGATAGAAACTTTAAAGAAGTAACTAAGTCAAAATAAGATGATATCCATCAACAGAGGAGTGGATAAAGAAGATGTGGTACATACATACAATGGAATATTACTCAGCCATAAAAAAGAGCAAAATAATGCCAGTTGCAGCAACATGGATGGACCTAGAGATTGTCATACTGAGTGAAGTAAGTCAGACACAGAAAGACAAATATCATATGATACTGCGCATATGTGGAATCTTCAAAAAAAAGGCTACAGATGAACTTATCTAGAAAACAGAAGTAGAGTCACAGATATAGAAAACAAATTTATGGTTGCCAGGGGATAAGGGGAGGGGGGAGGGATAAACTGGAAGAATGGGATTGACATATACACACTACAATATATAAAATAAATAACTAATAAGAACCTGCTGTATAGTACAGGGAACTCTACTCAATACTCTGTAATAGCCTATATGGGAAAAGAATCTAAACAGAAAAAAAGAGTGGATATATGTATTACTGATTCACTGTGCTGTACCCCTGAAACTAACACAACATTGTAAATCAATTATACTCCAATTCAAGAAATATATAAAAGAAATTTTTATAAAAAGGTGATGTGGGTGAGACCAATCCAATAAGACTGGTATCCTTATAAGAAGAGGAAATTTGGACACTGACATGGACAGGGGGAAGATGACGTGAAGACACAGGGAGAAGATGACCTTCTATGAGCCAAGGAGAAAGACATAGCACAGATCCTTCCCTCACAGCCCTCAGAAGAAAACAATTCTGCTAACGACTTGATCTTAGACTTCTAGCCTCCAGAACTGTGAGAAGAAAAATTTCTGTAGTTTAAGCCATGTACTCTGAGATACCTTGTTAGGGCAGTCCTGGCAAACTAACACAAAGGACAGATGCCTAACTTCCTGGGTCTCAATATTAGCAAAGCAGTACCTTTCCACTTGAGCTGAATTAGTTCCTGCTGTATGCTAGCTACCTAGTCTCACCATGCATACTTAGTACTTTAAAACTCTTTCCTACAGCCCTCATATCAAAACCCTCATTCTATCAGAAATGGAATGAATCAAGACACCTTACTGGATCTCTTCAATGTTTTATGTAAAATTAATCACTTTCCTTTTTTCACTTTCTTTCTTCCTTATTTTCTCCTTCCTTTCCTTTCAAACTCCAGCACTCTGCTTTAACCTGCCCTTCTCCAAATTAGGATAATTGTAGGACAATTAACTCCATGATTCAAATACACAAATATGACTCACACATAGCCTATGAGCTTATGAGGAAGAGTTCAAAAATATTTTTGGCAAGTGCAGAGTCAAAGTGATTTCTCTCTGTCCTTAATATCACTGAGATGACAATACTGCTATGTGAAATAACTGTAGGTCTGCAGAACTGTGCAATTGAAAAAAAAATCAATTTGTGTCTTCTTAAAGGTTCTGAGCTCAATGAAACTCTCAGAACTACAAATTGGAGTCAGCTCTACATAGTTCAAGAATTAAGAGTAATTTTTCGGTAATGCGTGTCAAGAAATTAAGCTCACCTTGTTTTATTTTTATATTGCTCTATTGAAAATGAAATGTTTAGTGCCTGTCTTCCTCCACTACACTGGAAGCTGCAAAAGTGTTGGGATCTTGTCACTGTTGTTCACTGTGGTATTTCTTGAACTTTAAGTCGTTCTCTGCGTATAGAAAATATCCCATAAATTTCTGTTGAATGAAAAAAAATTTCCTATCACTTGAAATAATGGAAATCTAATGATACTGCTTCATAGACACAGATTAATTGGATGGAATTTGGGGTTACATTTAGGGATGTATCTATAAGTGCTTGTAATTTGTCTAGATTAAAACCACTTGAATCACTGGACTTGGGAGTAAATACTAGCACCTCAGATCATCAAAATATGTAGAAATATTGGCTGAAGCCTCAAGGGACAACAATTTTGACTCCATAAAAAAAAATGAATTTTACTGATTTAAATCTTATTAAGAACAAAATGGCCCGAAATGGAGTCATTTATGCTAGGCTCCACGATACCAAGCTGACACATAATTACAGTCTTAGCTCTCCCAAAGCAGAATCTCAAACCAGTCCATCAGAAACTACCTCATCAGCACTGCTGAGGTAATCT
This sequence comes from Lagenorhynchus albirostris, assembly GCF_949774975.1. NCBI lineage: Eukaryota > Metazoa > Chordata > Mammalia > Artiodactyla > Delphinidae > Lagenorhynchus > Lagenorhynchus albirostris. Next base: position 16,950,129 of record NC_083104.1, on the reverse strand, counting down.
GCCTGAAAGCCCACCTAAAAGAAAGTAACTTTGCAATAACTAACTTGCTTTTTTGCCTAGTATAACTTCCTTGTTGCTGCTCCCTTCTGCCTATAAAGGTCTTTCATTTTGTACAGTTTCTCAGAGCTCCTTTCTAGCTGCTAGATGTAAATAAAAATGCAATAGCTTGTCCTCCTAGAAAGCCAGTGTAAGTCAATATAGTGAGTATCTACACATTAATAATTTGGTCCCTATTACACTGGGACATTAAAACAAATGGTTGTCACTGAATCACTGAACGATACACATTTAACATGTTTCTTACAAAAGCAATGGGTATAGTCAAAATGCATGTCCGAGGAACACTCGTGAGGTTCTTCTATGTATCCAAAGAGATGGGTGGGTTGTGTACTGAAGCTATCAAAGACGTGACCAGCTGGATACACACTTAAAGGGACACTGGCAAGCCTATATCCCCAGCTGCTGAAATGGCCATAGTTTGAAGCATGTTCACAACTTGCCATGGTTCATGGGGCCAAGGGCAAAAACAGAGCCAAAGGCAACCTCCTTTTAGTTTTGCTCATGACACGGCATGAGAGAGACATGAACCAATGTGTTCCCCTCTTCTGAGCAGCTAATCTAGGAAATATCAAGCAAATGAGGCAGATAACAGTGAGATCAAGGCCAACGGTTCTTGCCTGAGATATTGCCATAAAAGACCAGGTATGAACTGAAAGTACTCAGGAGCAGATAAGATCAGACAGCAAAAATGCTCAGATGGAATAAAGATATTTGCAGACTTTCAGGTCAAAACTGGCCTTTCTTGAGACTTCAACCTATGGTGTCTACATATTTTGGTTTTCTAAATTTTGGGCACTTACCTCCACCTCTAATAAGCATAAACTGGGCTGCTAGGAGAGAACACTGAGTTCTCTGGGTTGCTGACACCTTACAGCTCCAGGTTCTACCTAAGTCTAAGCGCACAATAAACCCCATCATCGCTGGAGGAACACAAAGGAGTCTTCCCCAGCAATCAAATGAGCCTAAGCAGAGCAGACTGTGAGGTCCTAGTGGCCGCCTGCTCTAATGCACTCATACACATATCTGAACAGTTACTATAAGATAACAAAATCTATTGTGAGCTGAGTGTCTCAGATGTTTTCCTTAGACCTACTTTGGAAGGGTTGTTTGTTTTGGACACACTGTACAGCATGCAGGACCTTAGTTCCCTGACCAGGTACCAAACCCATGCCCCCTGCAGTGGAAGCACAGAGTCCTAACCACTGGACCACTAGGGAAGTCCCCTCCTTAGACCTACTTCGATAAACACCCCCACTGTGTCCTCTTGTAACTATTCTCTTTTCCTATGTACGGCCTAACTTTTATTCAATCTCTTGACTGGTAAGCTGTTACTTTCTTTCCTGTCTGAAGCAGGTAGAACACAGACCCCAGACACAAAAAGCCCTAACCTAAGAATTTATAGCCAGGCAAAAAAATGCTACAGGGTTGCCAAAATAAATAACAGCAAGAGAACTCACTTGACTGTTTTGGAAATTCAATGCTTTATTTATTCTCAATAGCTTCTTTGTTTGAGTAGATAAGCACTTTCTGTCTTTTCCAGAGTCTCCTCAATAAACAGCCCTATGAACACAGTGTACGGGCTGGGGATGGAATAAACAGATGAGAGAAAGAGAAAGTAAAAGTCTCCTTTGCTCTTATATCTGTTCCTGTTTGTTGTCTATCATTGCTGAATTGCTGGTGAATTACTCCATGGATATCTGCCTCATGGCAAAAGGAAAGGAAATATAATAGATCCTTTTAAAAGGGGGAACTAATAGACTTTTCCTATTAATTCAGATATAGTATTAATGGTTGCATTCTAATTTTATATTAGACAGGAAGTGGGGAGGGAGTGCTGCCGTTTCATGGCAAACAGTATTGATCTTGTTGCTTATTTAGGCTTTATTATTGTTTGTAAATTTAGCAATTTGAAATAACAAAATCCTTTATATGTGTAATTCCTGGAGAAAGAAAACCAGACAACTTAAATTACATTCCTATTTGAGAGAGGAAATCTACATGAGTATTTGGATATTCTCTGCAGTTATATCAGTGATTTTCTGTGCTTGGAGGCAAAGTTAAATTAGAGCATCTTAAAATTATTACTCCGGCTGTGAAAAACTGAAGAGAAGGAACTTCACGGACAATGCCACGGTCACGTTTGTCACACGGCTCACCCTGACTTGGCCAGACCCTGATTCAACACATGCCTGGATTTTGGATTTAATCAATGCCTCACACCCAACACCACCTGCCCCCAAGAACTTACTGTATTTCAGGGAGGGGCTCGGGGAAGGTAAGGCTAGCTTTGTTGTTTTTGTCAGGTAGTTTGGTGTAAGCAGGAGAAAAAATATTTTTGATATTTGTCTTGTTGGTTTGGATTATGTCTAAGTTTCTCTGTGCAGGGGCTCCTGGGGAAGATGGAAATGGCGATAAGAATAATGTGACAAACTGGTTGTCTCTTGTCCCCTGGCCCCTCCAGATGGACGTATTTTGAGCCCTGGTGGGAAAAGAGATTATGGGCAGAGACTCCAAGAGGCAAGCTCATGAAAGTCTGTAAGATTCTAGGCACCAGCAGGGTTACATCAGGATCCAGGTCATCAAGGTCCATGAAGAGTGGGAAGAAGGGCATTTCACCCATTTCCCTGTGCGTGCCCAGCAGCAGCCCCAGTGGCACCATGGAGCAGCAGGAGAGCGGCCTCAGTGCCCACGGAGCCAGGCAGAGTGGCCCGGTAGTAGTGTGTGTTCAGCTCACCAGTACCAGTGGTCTCCAAACATGGAGAGCCAGCCAGCTTGTGCTGGACGGAAGCGCATGCGTGGATTTCCTGAGTATAACAGACAACCCCAAGGACCTTCCTGAGTAAGGTTTATGGAGACACGGCCCAGAGGGGAATTGCACAGGAAGCCTGAGGTCATCCGACCAAAAGGGAAGGAGCTCAAATCTGGTGACATTCAGGATGGATGTTGATGTGAGCACAGTTGTACTTAACAGGCTGTTCTTGCCTTGTACCTACATAAAAATCCCAACCTGGGAATTCTCTGGCAGTCCAGTGGTTAGAACTCTGCAATTCTACTGCAGGGGGCACGGGCTCGATCCCTGGTCAGGGAACCAAGATCTCACATGCCATGTGGCACGACCAAAAAAGAAAAAAGAAAAAAAAAAACCCGAGAAAACCCTACAACTTGCAACTCACCTTGGGGAAAGCTGTGTGGTAGACAAGACTCTTTGCAGACCATCCCGTCCCCTGACCCCCAATTGCCATTTTGGTGTCTTTTTCTCTTTTTTCAGTAGTTCACCACCCTTTGGGTATCAGTAATCTCATTGAATAATACCCAGACCCTTGACTCTGGTAATCCACTGAGCTCCGCTGCAAGTTTTCATTGACTTTTCCAGCTCCTTCTCACTCCTTCTCTCAAAACATGCTGTCCTAAGTCAGTGGAACAAAAGCCAGAGTCTAGAATTAGACCCAAATGTATACGGTAAATTGGTTGCAGTGTTTAATAGAGTATGTGCAGCACGTCAGTGAGGGGAGATGGAGAGGTTTGGAAATAATAGTTGCATCTCTCACTTACTGGCTTTAACTAGATAACTTCCAGAAGTATCAGCATTTAGACAGAAAAAGACAGAATCATTTTCTAGAATAAAGCATGGAGGAATATTTAATACAAAAAAATGGTTATATCTGGTTTCAAAATAATAATATTTTATGTAGGAAAAACTGTGAATGAAGCCCAATGGCAACTTTTGGTAAATCATATTTGCAATAGAAATCACTGAACAAGGGTTCAATTTTTCTTCACATAAAAATAAATACTGCAAATCAAAAATTAAAAGGTTAACAACCCCATAGAAAAAAAGTTGCCTGAGACATGAAGTGAAAACTCACAGATGAGGAAAAAGTGGCATTTAAACATATTTTTTAAAAAAGCTCATACTACCCAAGGCAATCTACAGATTCAATATAATCCCTATCAAATTAGCAATATTTTTCACAGAATTAGAACAAAAAAATTTTTAAATTTTGATGGAAACACAAAAGACGCTGAATACCCAAAGTAATCCTGAGAAAGAAAAATGGAGTTGCAGGAATCAGGTTCCCTGACTTCAGACTATACTACAAAGCTATAGTCATCAAAACAGTATGGTACTGGTGCAGAAACAAATATAGATTGATGGAACAAGATAGAAAGCCCAGAAATAAACCCATGCACCTATGGTCAATTAATCTATGACAAAGGAGGCAAGAATATACAATGGAGAAAAGACAGTCTCTTCATTAAGTGGTGCTGGGAAAACTGGACAGCTACATGTAAAAGAATAAAATTAGAACATTCTCTAACACTATATAAAAAAATAAACTTAAAATGGATTAAAGACCTAAATGTAAGGCCAGACACTATAAAACTCTTAGGAAAAAACAGAGGCAGAACACTCTATGACATAAATTGCAGAAATATCTTTTTGGATCCACCTCCTAGAGTAATGAAAATAAAACCAAAAATAAACAAAATGGGACCTAACTAAACTTAAAAGTTTGCACAGCAAAGGGAACCATAAACAAAATGAAAAGACAACCCACAGAATGGGACAAAATATGTGCAAACAAAGTGACCAACAAGGGTTTAATCTCCAAAATGTGTAAACAGCTCATGAAGCTCTATGTCAAAAAAACAGAAAACCCAGTCAAAAAATGCACAGAAGATCTAAATAGACATTTCTCCAAAGACATACAGATCGCCAAAAAACACATGAAAAGACACTCAACATCACTAATCATTAGAGAAATGCAAATCAAAACTACAATGAGGTATCACCTCACACTGGCCAGAAGGGCCATCATCAAAATGTCTATGAACAATAAATACTGGGGAGGGTGTGGAGAAAAGGGAACCCTCTGGCACTGTTGGTGGGAATGTAAATTGGTGCAGCCACTATGGAGAACAGTATGGAGGTTCCTTAAAAAACTAAAAATAGAGCTACCATATGATCCAGCAATCCCACTCCTGGGCTTATATCCAGAGAAAACTTGAATTCCAAAAGATATATGCACCCCAATGTTCATTGCAGCACTATTTACAATAGCCAAGACATGGAAGCAAACTAAATGTCCACCACCAGAGGAATGGATAAAGAAGATGTGGTGCATATGTACAAGGGAATATTACTCAGCCATAAAAAAGAACAAAATAATGCCATTTTCAGCAACATGGATGGACCTAGAGATGATCATACTAAGTGAAGTAAGTCAGACAAATATCACATGATATCACTCATATGTGAAATCTAATTTTTTAAAAAAAAAACAATACAAATGAACTTACTTACAAAACAGAAACAGATTTCGAAAATAAACTTACGGTTACCAAAGGGGAAATGTGGTGGGGAGGGATAAATTAGGAGCTTGGGATTAACATACACACACTACTATATGTAAAATAGATAACCAACAAGGACCTGCTGTGTACAACAGGGAACTCTACTCAATATTCTGTAGTAACCTATGTGAGTAAGGAATCTGAAAAAGAATGATTATATGTATATGTATACCCGAATCACTTTCCTGTACACCTGAAACTAACACAATATTGTAAATCAACTATACTCCAATAAAATTTTTAAAAATATATAAAATCTCAACCACACTCATAAGAAAAATAAAAATCAAATAATTGTCACATTCACCTATTAGGTCGACAAAGAGACAGCAGCCAAATAACTCTGCTGGTGAGTTGTGTCAACAAAGATAATCTCATGAAGTTTTGGTGGGAACATAAATTGGCACAATCTGCACTGAGGACAATTTAGGAATATCTTTTAAGAACAAAATGTTTATATCCTTTGACCCAACAATTCCACTTCAAAGAAGCTATTTTCCAGATAGTCTCAGATGTGTTAAAAGATGAGTAGATAAGAAAATTCTTTGTAAAAGTTATCATAGCAAAAGATTGGAAACAACCTATCCATGGGCCTCATGAAATAAGTTACAGTACAACCATATAAAATATTATTATGCATATATGATGTGGGAAAATGTCCAATACATATTACTAAGCTAAAAGAAAGCCAGCTTTAATACAGCATGTACAGGATGTCACTATTTGTGTAAATACCTCCTCCCTCCCCCCAAAACACACATTCACCTGGATATGCCTTCAGTATCTCCTGAAGAAGCCTCAAGAAACAGATAACTCGTTAGTTTTACAAGAGGGAATTGGCTTGCTGGGGGACAGGGGAAAGAGATTTTTCTTTTCACTATTGATCTGTTGTACCTTTTGAATATTGTACCTTGTGCCTTTTTAACCTATTTAAAGGGAATAAGTTATTTTAAACACTATCATATTAGTTCTATTTCTATACTCAGAAGGCCCTGTGTCTTGTACAAGGGAGCTGACTTCACCATGTCCCATCCAGCACTCTGGTAGGTCATCACTATTTGCTGAATGGATGAGTGAACAGTTAGCCTTTTCCCAACAGTTTTTTGGATGGCTAGCTCACCCAAAGGAAGCATGCACTCTCAGGGTCGAGCAGTGCATAGGACTTCACTCACCTTAATCCAGGCACTGTCAGTGACACCACCTCCATGACCATATTTACATCCATCATGCCACTTAATGCTCTGCAACTACCTAATCATACGTTTACTTATCATTGTCTTCCTCTGCCATTAGACTACAAATTCCATGAGGGTGGGGACCTCTTCTGTCTTTGTCCTCTGCCTTCTGTATTCAAAAAGTATCCATTTCCATTTTTCTGGCAAATGGTAGACATCAAAAAATAATTATAGGAAGAATGACTGAATAGAGGCATACATAAGTTGTTAGCTGTTTTTCCTCATACTATGGTTAACTTAACATAGAATCCACAAGACTCATTTTTTCCAGTGAATTATTTCCTCTCTATATGCTCTGGGTCTATTAAAACCATCAGTGAAATTCATGTACAAAAACAGGGGCTCTGAGGCTTCCCTGGTGGCGCAGTGGTTGAGAGTCCACCTGCGATGCAGGGGACACGGGTTCGTGCCCCGGTCTGGGAAGATCCCACATGCCGCAGAGCAGCTAGGCCCGTGAGCCATGGCCGCTGAGCCTGTGTGTCCAGAGCCTGCGCTCCGCCACGGGAGAGGCCACAACAGTGAGAGGCCCGCACACCGCAACAAAAAAAACAGGGGCTCTAAATCGTGATGGTACATCAGACTTGCATACGATCCAGAATTTTGATGCCCAAGCCCCACCTCGGACCTACTGAAGAATCCCTAGCAGTAAGGACTCCATATCTCTGTATCTTTCTAAAGCATCTAGATGCCTTGGCCTGTATCACCAGATTTGAGTACAATCTGTGAGCACACAATCACATAACACATCCTTACCCATCATTCAAGAGGGAAATAAGGTGCCCACAAAACCAAGGGCTAATGAGGAAAAGGCAAATAGCTGGGAAATACAGAAGGTACTTAAATTTGAACTGCATCAAGAGTCCTCCCTTAGTGGCAGTAATGTTTGTGTGATACCTAGAGTCATTTAGAAAGAAAACTGTGAAAAGCAGAATGGACAGACGCCTCATTGACAAATCTTTGGGTTGCAAGTAACAGTGAGTCCTATTAAACTGGCTCAAACAGTGAAGGATGTTTATTTACTTAAAATTAAAAGGCAGTCCTGCTTTCAGGCAAGATTTGATCCAGTCACTCAGATAATGTTACTAAGGGTGAACTTTTCTGTTCCTCTTCCTTCCTCCCTGGTAGCAATTCAACCCTCAGGCTTTACACAGTGAATGTCCCTGCAGAAGCATCCAGGCTCTCCCCTCATGGTAGCAAATGGCTGCCACTGTTCCAGATATCACATTCATACTCCTATATTACCTAATGGAACCAAAAGAAGATGCTTTCTTTTGGTTGCTTTTGTGGAATAAATCTTTTCCATGGGCTCCACTAAACATAAACATCTCCATGAATCTCTTCACCTGCATTGGGTCACTCTCCTATGTCCCAAACCAATAAAATTCTTCAAGGTTTCTGAATACGCTGCTGAAGCCTATTAGCCTCAGTCATTAAGAGACCACACCTCAAGCAGGGGTCGATTCAGCAGTGAGCTGGAACTGGTTTGTACTGGTTCACAAGGGCAACTTGTGAAATTAGGAGGAATTTTGCAAACTGGTGGTCCAACACAGACATTATTCGATATTAAAATGTATAAACTTACAATTAAACAAATAATATGAAAAACAAAGGTAATAAATACTCAAAACCCATCACTTAATTGTTTTACTGCATTTGACCATTATCTATGCCAGAGATCAGTAAATTACAGCCCTCAGGTCAAATCCAGCCTGTTGCTGATTTTCGTAAACAGTTTTATTGGAACACATTCATCTGCATATTATCTATGGCAGCTTTCACACTACACTGACACAGTAGAATAGTTGTGACTGAGACCTTATGGCTGGCAAACCTAAAGTATTGGCCATCCAGCTTTTTACAGAAAACGTTTGTTTACTCCTGATGGATACTCTTGAGATTATTTATGTTGAGTGTGTCTTTATGACAAAAATATTACGAAATGGTGTGCTACTGCACGTTTCTCCCCAACACTACATTCAGTGGCTTCTAGCTTGAGATTGGCCATGGGAACATTTACACCATGGCCATCAGCAAGCATTACACATTGGGGCTTTTTTTCTTTCCCTACACCCAAAAGCATTGGTTCAGGGTTTACCAGTACATGACTGCATGTAGTTCACCTCATCTAAAACGTGTGTCTGTGAATGGGGCAAGAATGGCTTCCTGGAGGCGGAATGGATGTGGGGTGATGGAGGATAAAGAAATGCCCTCTGCAGTTAGTATCTCCAGCCTTACGGTTTATTGCGTTTAGTCAAATGATCCGACAAGGTACCAAGGGAAGATACGCTAGTTTTTCTCAGGCTGAAGGAAGTTAAAGGAGCATGGGTATAGAAAATAGAAATTATACATGGGAGCAGGAAACGTCAATTCTAAAAATGGGTTCTGTGGCAAGGTGACAAAATCTGTAAGAGTCTAAAATGAGAAGAAGGAAAAGGAATACAACAAAACAGAAAACAAAGGGATGTGCTGTATGCGGCGAACAGTCTCATAACGAAATCTATTTAGAAGGTGAACATGAGTAAAAATTGAAAGAGCTTAAGACAAGATTGTGTCAGGAAACAGAGGAACAGACAGCATCCTAAATGAAGAAGCTCAAATGCGTGCATGGTCAGACTGTGGGTGGCAGTCAGTCAGCTGCTGAGTAGGGTTTCTATTACCCAGAGTCGAAATACATTTGGGGGATTGTTTCATTTCCTGGTCCGTCAACATCTGATTGGATTTTCTACTTTCAAAGTTGAAGGGTGGAGTGGTGCCTGGGGAAAACCTCCTACTTACCGAGCATAGGTAACACACAAAGCTCTTCTCAAGAGCACTGGGCTGAAGGCCTAGTTACCCCAGGATGACTCTAACGCAGACAGGAGTCCAGCGCAGCCAGAGAGAGGGCATGGAGGCAATATCTGCACCTGCCAGCCACTGCAATAAAAAAAAGCGAACAAAAACATATGTCACATGGAGTTTCTCATGTGGCCAGCAAGCAGCTCTTGTCAAAATCACAGGAGGCTTTGTACCTGGTATCAAAAGGGGGGAGAAAAAAAACCAAACCTGTTGGCAGTAGAGTATCCACAGTGGGGAACCTAGGGGAGACAGACACCAACACATCAAAGGACTGGTCTTAAGGATCTTTTCAAATAGAACAGAGCTGCACTTAATGGCTTCCTGTGATACTTACGCTCTTTAGAACAAAGACATGGAAATAATGTTTTCCGCAAGTGAACTGGGATATAATTTAGTAGAGTGAAATGAAAGAAATAATTCTAACATACATATGGGAGGATCCATATTATCTCTATAACCTACAGAATATTGATATTACTGAAAAGCAATTAAAAAGATAAGAAAATTATCCTTTTAAAGTTCTCTTTTGTATCACAGAGTTTGTTATAAGGCAAAATCAGCAATTATCCTGAGCGAGGGTTACTACTTCCACTTTGGGCCAAGGTTCTTTGTTTGACCGAACTTTAATCAAACTCCCGAACATTCCCTTAGGCCCATCCATGTACTTCCTTATGAAATACAGTTTCATCAAGAACCCAGCCAAGTCGGTTTAACCAGAACCTCCCACCCTTGATATCCCTTCACTCTCCCTATCTGATCAGGTTCCTCATCTCCCACCAACTGCCGGGTGATGTCTGATCACTCTGGCCTGTCTTCAGCAAGAATCCTGCTAGGTTGGCTTAGCCAGAATTCCCCCTAATCCCCAACGTGCCCACACAGTAATTTTTCATCCACTGACCTCCACCGTGCTCTGTGGCTATAAATTCGCATTTGTCCATGCCATACATGGAATTGAGCCCAGTTTTACACTGAGGTATTTTGCCCCCTACTGCAAGAGTCCCGAAGAAAATATGTTTTTACCACTTCAATTGCTGTTCTACTCTGGCATTCCTTTGATATTTTTCACACTCTGCTTTATCCCCTTACATCTAAATGACCATGAATTTTGAAGTATGCATCGTTTTTGTGGATCTAGGGAGTCTCCTCTGGTTTACAGCAGCATCCTTTACAGTTAGTAGCCCAACGTTCTGATATCACGATCAAACTCAGGAACCCACAGACTGAATTTGTTTCATCCTACAGCTACTCAGTTTGTCAGGGAATGGATGAATGCATTACAAAAAATATATACCAGATTGGAAGTTGGTACACACATTTCTTTCTATCAGATGAATTCAATCAACCAATATTTCCTGAGATTTTGCTTTGTGACTTGCTGGGCTTGGAGATAAAATTGAGAATTTACTGTCTAGTGTGGGAGAGAGACAAGAAGAAAATTTAACTAATAATTAAAATTTGTGATACAAGTTATCATAAAATAAACAGGGTGCTAGAGAATAATAAAAAGAGAACTTGTAAATTCATTTAGTTGATAAATGACTGGCAATGGGAATAATAATTGTTCTCACTGATGTTTCCTTTGCAATTGGGCTAAAAGACTTAATGTGAAGAAATGATATTTTTATAGTTTAGTGGTTCCTAAAGTTGTTCATGTGTCAGACCACCTGGAAGATGTAGTGTTCCCTTCAGAGCTTAATGAAATATCACTACATGTAATGATATCATGAATGTAGTTAGCACAAACGTATGTCATTTGGTTAAGTTCATGGTACTTAGCGATGTTCAGTTTAATTAAATATCCACGCTATAAAACAATGTCTAAAAAAATCACAGTGATAAACACTGCCCTAAAAACAAGACCCCTGCTGAGCATTATGCCCACAAATTTCAAATTCTTCTGCCAACATTCATTTGCTACAGTTAACTCATAGACAGATGCACAAGATTAAAGAAAATTTATGAGAGGAAAAAAAGCACCTTTAGAGTCTACCCATTTGTCTTAACCTTACTGCTCTGTTCTGTATGCCCACAGGTTGAGCATACTTCCTGCTCAACACTAATTTTTAGAACAATGACTTTTGGGAGAATTTCAGTTATGAAACATGGATTTTTCTACGCCTGAAATCATAGAAAAAACCCAGTTATATCAATAGCTAAATTCTGCTGGTGAGGAATAGAATATTTGCCTGCCATATAAGTAAAAAAAGGATGCTGCAACCATCAAGCCATCACATTACATCTACCCAGACAGTGAGCCCTGAGGGAACTCAGGATGGAGACAAAGGGGCTGCCCACTGGCAAGCCCATCTAGCAATCAGCCACTGCAGCCACCTCTGCAGTGCACCCTGCAGAAACTCAGGATGAAAAAACACGGGAGACTGGCCCCAGAGAGCTGAGGTACCTATCAAAGGAATGATTTCAGTGAGCCCAGATTATTGCATCTTCCCCTACGTGGAAAAGCGCTGAAATCCTTAACTTGAGATACCTGGTTTTCTTCTATTAACAGTAATCTTTTGATGTTCTGACTATTTTGTTGCAAAAACTCCTGTATATCCTGGCTACCCCCCTTGCCTCTTCAGAAGAGTTTTCTCGGTGTTATCTGTGATGCTGTGTCCTGGGTTTCAAGTCCTCAGAAAGTTCACCAAATAAAACATAACTCTCAATTTTTCGGTTGTGCATTTTTTTCTTCAGTTGACACTGGTGTGTAAGCAGTTCTGTAGCATTGCTTTTCCTATGTGTATACATTTTAAGTGTAGAGAGTTAAGAAGGGCAATCATCAGAATGTGAATTCAGACATGTTTTAAGAAAGATAGCAATTTCTGAGTTTGAAATCTGAAATATCAAAAACATTTTGACATGTATTTAAACGTCTCAGAGGTTGATTATTATAGAATATCATGCAGAACAAAGCTAGGTTCTTTGAACCTACATTGCTTGTTTACTTCCTTTGACATTCGTCGAGATGCTTTTAATAAGCTGCTTCTTTTAATGAGTACCCTTATTCAGCCTAGAAATGCTGCCTAAATGTAGTAGCATCTTTTAGCCATACGTGGACAGCCAACCTCCACTAATTTGCTATCATTATAAATATATATAAGGAATTCACATTGGTTCTTTTCTTTGGGCACATGTTATATGCTAATAAAGCTTTACAAAGACCTTTCCAACTTTTCTGGAGTGTCAGGTCTCAAGAATTCTAATGAAAAGAAAAATCAATTATCATGAGGCTACACAGAAAGCTTTCAGTTTGCAAATGGTAATCTCCCTCTTAACATCTAACAGTAACAGATAGGAGCTGATAATGAAATTCTCATAGGTCAGAACTGCTTGGAAACAGAAGCACGTTTTCCAGCTCATTCTGCCAATTTTCCTCATGTATCTGCCCTGGAATCTGATGGCTTTTGCAGTCTCTGGTTTCTTGGTGATTAGGTCCAGATAACAGAAAGCCCTGCATACAAAATTTCTGAAGCAGCTCATTTTTACGTCAGTGTTCAGTAAATCAGCTCTTCATATGCTCACACCTAATTATCTTGGCTAGAGGTTCTTCACCATCTTTAGAAAACCACCTTCATTCTTTATAGAAATGTTTATGATTTCTGTCAAACGAACAAGGAGGACCTTTGCACACTAAAACACAATATTTCGGTTATTATCAATCATAATACTATGTAAGCAGGCTAATCAAATCTATTTACAAACATCTACATTGCCAGGTAATTAGTAAGAATGATTAATTCTTTATATTTGTTCATTCACGGTTAGCCCTTCAAAGTTAGATACTTCAGGATTATGAGTTTCCAAAGAGTGAAACACTCTAATTCTGGAAAATAATAAGTTCATCAGAATCCTAGAGCCATATATGTAAATTATACTCTATGCAGTACCATGAATTTCAAGATTAGACATAATCTATTACTTGTCAAACATGTATTCATAAAGTCTATGCCTATATAAAATAAATACCAAGAGGAGATATATTTCATAAAGTTTATAATACTGCTTTCTTGGTTATGTTTTTAATTTCCCATCATTTTATGAAAAGAAAAATCTTTTGCTGCATTTTATTTATTTAAGTACTCCATACTATGTATTAAAAACAAAGTGTTTCTGTTTCCAAACTTAGAGCCCTGGCCTTGTTTCACAAGTAAATATAAAAATATTTTTAAATTGAATATTAATTAATTCATTTATTCAGGAATTTTTTGGACAACATAATCTAAGCCAAGTAACTTCCTAGGCGCTATCAGTATAACACTGGTAAAAAAGGGAAAAAGAAAGAAAACCAAAGATACAAAATAAGGAAAATAATGAAGAATATTGTGCCTACTATTCTTGTAAATACACAAATTAAAAAAATATAAAAAGTAAAATGAAGAATGCCATTAGATTGAACAAATGAAAATTAGTGGGGGGAAAAAACCTTCTGAAAGCAAATCCAAGTAGCACTTACTGAGAACCTACTAAGCAACATGGTCTGAACTCATTATTATCCCAAAAGCCTTGAAAGTAGGTATTAACTCCGCTTACAGAATGTATTTTGTTGCAATCTTCTCCTTTTCCATGTTTATGTATTTATTTTTTATTAAAACAATTTTCTAAAGTTTTAGTAGTTTTTCAGGAGGATGTAAAATGATTGCCTATTTTCATATACACCTTCTCACTCTAGTAGGTAATAATAGCTTCTTTTTAATACATGTTCTACGTGCAAAGAACTTTGCAAGGTGAGGCAATCAGTACTGAAATGTGTAAGGCGTTGTCTTAGTCTGCTTGGGCTGCTATAACAAAATACCATTGACCTGGTGGCTTTAAATGACAGAAATTTATTTTTCACAGTTATGGAGGCTGGGAAGTCCAAATCAAGGTGTCAGCCAGTTCAGTTTCTGGTGAGAGTTCTCTTCCTGGCTTGCAGATGGCCATCTTCCTGTTACGTCCTCACATAGTGGTGAGCTAGAGCATGTGTCTCTTCCTCTTCTTATAAGAGCACCAGTCCTATTGTATTACACCCCCTCACCACCTCTTATGACCTCATTAAAACCTCTACACAGGCCCTGTCTCCAAATACAGTCACACTGGGGGGTTAGGGCTTCAAAATATGAATTTCGGGGAGACACAATTCAATTCATAGCATCGGCACAGTCTCTATTCTGAAGGGATTTATCACAGAGTTAACGAAGGAAAGCCTTAGCACACACAATGAATCCACGGCATGGTATTTCGTGAAGGTGTTGTATAAGGAAGATCCTAATTCATGATTTATTTAGTTTGGAATATGCCATGAGGTCAAGAGAGTCAAGGAAGTGTGGCCTATGTTGATATGGAGCAAATGTACAGCCAAGTTGGGTCAGATGCAAATCTCAGCTCTGCCAAAGTGACTTGGGTAAGTTACCTAAATCCTGAGCCTGCTCCATGATTTACAGATGGAGATGATATAACACCCCTTGGATTTGTCACAGGCCAATAATGAAGAAAATGTTTTTAAAGGGCCTGGGTATAGTACTTGGCTCAACAAGTGTTAGCCACCAACTGGATTACTATTGATGCCCAGGAAAGGAAGGTAGACAGGAGGAGTGTGGAAAGGAGAGAAGAAAAAGATGGGGAGAAAGAAAGAGGAGTTTATATCAGCCTACATATGATTTTCTGTAATAAAACTTCCATTTAAAAGCCATCCCTTATCATTGTCTGATAGAAGCAAAGGACCAATATAGCATGTTAATGGCCCATTACTGAAAAAAGGAAATCAAGTCCTAGGTATGATCTTCTTTTGGCCCAAGATCCTGGGATTGCAAAGAGATGTAAGTGAACATTTAAGAGCTGGGATAAAATTGGAAACATTCTGACCCTCGGGGCAAGGCGGTCATGTGCTAATACTAATTAATCCTTGTTTACCCTGGTAGAGCAACAGAGATTCACATGCAAAGGAGAAAAGAGAGGTTTTAAAAACACCACTTTCTTTCACTTGAACTTCAGCACTTTATCCATTAACCTGGTCTCTTGTAATATTATTTTGAAAAGTAATTCGCTCTGAAAGAACTCTTCATATGAATGAGAGTGAACACCAGTGAATCTAAATCATGAGCATTCTCGCCTTGAAATACTTCTACAGGAAATGACTTCCTAGGTAATTTTTTTCACAGTAATTATTGTTTCAGGCAGCAGCGGTGTGGAAGTTTTCCCTGTGGACAGTGGGTAAGATTGCTTCTAAATAATTCTTAGTGCTTGAAATGGCTGGTTGTTCCCTTTTGGGCAGGGGAGGGATGGGGAGAAGTACATATTGGATGAGGGTTGGACCTGAACGGTAGTTTTAACATCATACACATACACAAAAACACAGGTTACCCTGCTCTTCCTTGAAGTGGCAGCTTTGCCCAAGCAAAGGAAAACTAAATTAGTCTCACAATCTCTACCAATTGGCTGAAGGAAATTAATAAGTGACTCTTTGACATGGTTCTAAGTCTCATATATGAATGTGTGAATTTCTCATTAAGGTTCCTTGCTTTGTATTACATGGTTCTTCCTGAATAAATAGGAAATGCCTATTTTCAGCTAACAGGTTGGCTTGACATTTTGTGGCTTGAGCTTACTTCATTGCACTTCCTCTTCCTTTTCCCCATAGGATGTGTCTCTTTCTCTGTTGTATCTCATCTTTGTTTAAACATGAAAGAAGATTTCCTTTTCCAATTATGGGTTTCCTGAATTTCTCAATGAAGAGAAGTGGGTGAAAGAATCAAACTGCAGAGGTCCCACATCACAGCCACCAGCAAGTGACGTGCCAGGTCACAGGGACCCACGGAGAAGCCTGGTCTAAGCCATGATGTGGGGAGAGCAAAAGAGGGAAATGAACCTAGGGGTCTGCCAGGGGAGTATCTCATTTCTCTGGAAATATCTATACAGAACAAATTCAGGGGATAAGGTTAGAGGAACAGTCCTGTGACCTATAAAAGGGCTTTTGAAAACCTTGAAATTTTACTCTAAAGAGGACAGGAAGATTGAGCAATTTGATTTGCAAATGTTTTCTCCCATTCTGTGAGTTATTTTTCACTTTCTCGATGGTATACTTTAAAATCCTACAAAGCAGTAAAAGAAATCAAAATATACACTGAAGGAAATGGAAGGAAAAAAAAGAAACACATCCTATTAGAAAATATTAACTCAAGTCTCAGACCCCATGACAGATAAAACATACTAAACCTACCATAGGTTTCAGAGGATTTGAGTAACATCATTAATAAATTTGAACTAATTAACATATACTTAATATGTTAATATTTTCATATGAACTAACTGGCACATATTTAATATTTAATATATATTTAAACCCTCTTGACAGAGCACACATCTTCATTTAATGCCTATATCATATGACCACCAAAAAAAATCTCAAATTCTGGAAGGGGAAAAAACATAAATAATAAAATAATAATAACAATAAAATAGTAGAAGAAAAGTAAGCCAAAAAAAATTAGCCCTTGGATTTCAAAAGAACTCTCCTTTAAGCAATTCTTTTTTTTTTTTTTTTTTTTTTTTGCGGTACGCGGGGCTCTCACTGTTGTGGCCTCTCCCATTGTGGAGCACAAGCTCCGGACGCGCAGGCTCAGCGGCCATGGCTCACGGGTTCAGCCGCTCCGCGGCATGTGGGATCTTCCCGGACCGGGGCACGAACCCGTATCCCCTGCATCGGCAGGCGGACTCCCAACCACTGCGCCACCAGGGAAGCCCTTTAAGCAATTCTTAAACTAAAGAAGCAATTCTTAAACTAAAGAAGAATACAAAGTTGAAAATACCAAGTCTCTAAAAAGATTATAATAGAAAGACATCATATCAAACTTAGGACATATGGCTAATGCTGTATTCAGAAGAAAATGTATAGCATCAAACATGTAAATATGCAAGGAAATATAAAAATAAGTGAATTAAATATTTAACTGAAGAGAAAAAGAGGAGGTATAAGTCTTTTAAAAAGATGGCAAGAAAAATAGATGAAAGCAGAAAATATTGAAGTAAAAAGCAATAAAATAAACTGATTAAAAACATCAGTAGCTTGTTATTTCCATACACAAATAAAATAGTCAAATCAATCTCTAGTTACACTAATCAGGAATAAAAAAGGACAATTCCAAAAAATGTGGAAATGATCACAGATAAAGATGAATTATAGCAGTAATTTTTCAAAACTCTAACAAAGTACGCTTGAAAACCTGAATGAAGTTAGTCGTTTTTTTGCTCCGGACGCACAGGCTCAGCGGCCATGGCTCACAGGCCTAGCCGCTCCGCGGCATGTGGGATCTTCCCGGACCGGGGCACGAACCCGTGTCCCCTGCCTCGGCAGGCAGACTCTCAACCACTGCGCCACCAGGGAAGCCCAGTTAGTCGCTTTTGTAAACATGAGCTAACAATATGGATCCTGATATAGAAAAGAGAAAAATAAATCTGAAAACACTAGGAGCTCATTTCAGAGAGTCCTACACAAAGTACTAGCACCTTTTTAGACATTTTCACATAACCTACATCTGACGCTTTTTAAACTGTTGCAGAAAATGATAAAAGAAGATAAACTTCCAAATTCTTTTTATAACACCCGATGTGTTTCAAAATCTAACAAAGATCGTTTCCTGTGTTAGTATATGTTAGTTCGTTAGTTCTAATTTATTAATGGTATTACTCAAATCCTCTGCTAGATTTAGTATGTTCTTCCTGTCATGGGCTCTCAGAATTGAGTTACTACCATATCAAATCACCACCATATAGTGGCTTAAAACAATACACATTTACTGTCTCACAGTTCTATAGCTCAGAAGTCTGACATGGGTCTCATGAGACCAAGATCAAGATGTCGGTAGGGCTTTGTTCCTTTCTGGAGGCTTTAGGAAGCGATTTGTTCCCTTGTTCCCTGGGGTGTTGGCAGAATCACGTCTTTGTCCTTATGGTCCCTGTTTCCTTGCTGGCTGTCAGCAGAGGGCTTTCCTAGCTTCTAGAAACTGCTTGCAACCTTTGGCTTGTGGCTCTGTCCCTCCATATGCAAAGCTGGTAACTAGGTCAAGTTTCTCTCACTTCACTTCAAATCTCTCCCCCTTTTTAGTCCATCACTTCTCTCAATTAAGTTTCTCTGCTTTTAAGGACGTGTGCAATTAGATCAGACTCACACAGACAATCCAGCATAATTCTGGATTCTTCTCCATCTCAAGCCAAATAACCTTAACTACATATGCAAAGTCCCTTCTGCCATGAAAAGCAGCATATTCACAGGTTCTGAAATTTGGGCATCTCTGTGGGAAGTCATTCTTTGGCCCATCTCACCACCAAAAAAACACAAAACAAAAACAAAGAAAAAAGTTACAGGTTAATCTCATTTTTGTATATTGATACAATAGAGGTAACAAAACAGTAGCAAATAAACTACAGCAGCATGTTAAAAGTAAAAGAATTACACCTTTGGCTAAGTGTGATTCATCCCGAAAATTCGAGTGTGATTTAAAAATGCAACTTATACTAATACATCACTTTATTCAATTCATGACAAATAAACCAACACATGTTTTTGCTCAACGTTTAAAAAACTTTCTTTTCCACCCCATGAAAATATTAAGGAAAAGGAGAAGAAAGTGGGATGGAAGAGGTAGCTCTCTAAAGCCTGGAAACTTGATCTTGGGACCTTTTCACTTCAGTGGCTCATGATACCAAATAACTCAGAGCACTAACACTTGACCTAACACATCAGTGAGGTAGGTAGTAGTACTGCACCATTTTATACAAGAACCCAGGCTTCATCCATGAGATAACTTGCCCAAGAACCCTTAGCCAGAGGCTTTCCCTCCATCATTTTTTCTGCCCCACTCCTTTCAGGGTCCAAGCGGCCACTGCAACCACCATCACAGTTGGACCTGCAAACTGGCACTCTACTTCCAAAAGCCTTTCAGATCCTTGATGGAGATGGAAGAATAAATAAATAATTCAATTTCCTAGAGCTAAAAAGAGCCTTTCATAGTCTCTCCTCCAACCCCGTGTTTCTGTAAAGTAGAAAAAGAGTTAAGACACAGAAAGGACTTAAATCTTGCATTTATTTTGAAACCGTATCTAGATTAGCGTCCAGCTGTCCAGGTTTCTTCTTCCCTTATGCTGCTTTTACTCTCCTGGCTGAGGCAAAAGAAAGAGACACTTAAGAAAGAAAACTTGCTTATCTCCAAAATTAACTATGTCCTAAGCAAAAGAAAGAGACACTTAAGAAAGAAAACTTGCTTATCTCCAAAATTAACTATGTCCTAAGCAAAGTGACATTCTGACATCTTTTGTGGTGGCTTTGGCGTTCGGGGGCTTGGGATGTTTGAATGGGCCATCTTCCTTTCCTTCAGTCACTGGCTAACCCAATCTTGCTTGATGCCTCTGCTTTCTGTTCTGCTCCTTGTCTTTCGGTCATTGTGCTGTGAGTAAGACAATGGTTAGAACTTGGGAAAGAAGGTAAAACTAAATTTGTGACTCTGGCAATCGTTTTAATCATTGAGAGGTTTAATCTCCACAGAAGAGCCGTCTTCTGCCTGGGTCTTCACATTGTCTTCCCACAGTACCTAAACATATAATCCAAGATTCACCCTCAAATTTGAGTTTACATCTTGACTTTCCAGCATACAGTGACATATTCTGCCTCTAAATCCTGTTTGCTGAACATCTATTATGTGTCACATATCGAGTCAAAGGCTTCCAAATATCCTCATTTGTTTAATCTCAGAACAACCTGCCAAAGAAGACTTATTAGTTTTAAGATGAGGAGACAAGAAAATAAGGAAGGATCATAATATTAAGAGGATCACAATCATAGTCATTACCATTTATTGAGAATATAACATGGACCAAAGGCTGTGCTACAGGCTTTTTATGTATTAACTTGTGAAATTCTCAGATAATTCCATATGGTACTACTGCCATTGCCCCCATTTCACAGATAAGAAAACTGAGGCATAGGGGGCTCAAGAAACATCCCCAGGAATGGACACTTAGTAAGTAGCAGCATCAAATTTTGAAGCCAGGCAGTTGAATACAGAGCCTGGTTCTTAATCACTACGATGATTTATACACCTTCACAGATCAGATAGAAATAGTCTTAGAGAAACAACCCAAATGTCCATCAACTGAGAATGGATAAACAAAATATGATATATCTATACAAGAATATTATTTGCAATAAAAAGAAATGACATCTAATTGATAGAAACCAGTCACAAAAGAATACATCTTAACTGAATCCACTCATATGAAATGTCCAGAATAGGCAAATATATAAATATAGAAACTAAAATAGTGGTTACCTTAGGCTGAGAAGGGAGGCTGCAGAGTTGAAGGAAAATGGGGAGTGACTGCTGATGAGTATGGGGTGTTTTTTGGGGGAGGGGTGAAAATGCTCAGAATTGATTGGGGCTATAGTTGCACACCTCTGTGAATATACTAAAAACCATTTTAAATGGGCAAATTTTATGGTGTGTGAATTACATCTCAATAAATTTATTTTTTTAATAGGGTTAGAATGTCAACCCGAGAATTTTGGATTTGAATCCTGTGCTTTTTCGGGCTGTACCTCGCTGGCCATCACTTCTTCAGCCTCTCCTTATATCACTAGTTAGCTTTCCTTATTGGTTCATCTTCTCCTCCTAATTAGTCTAATAGACCACTGCAAGGCATGAACTGTGTAGTAATTATCTTTGTTGCATCAGATCCCCAAAGGCCAATTGTGGTATTGCTTTTCCCAAAGTCAGCTCAATACATCTTCTCTTTGTTAAACGATTAAAATAAAATACTTGCAGCTGAGGTGATACTAGGCTTACAGAATAGGACTGTTCCTGAAAAGCTGAATAAGACTTTAATTTTACCTTGAATGTCTAAATATTCTTGTGTGCTCAATATTTAGAATTCATCACCATGTCACTAGCTCTGTCTTAGTGTGAATGGCCATCTGTCTCATTGTTATTTTTGGAAATCTGATTTTTGGGGGGCATATACTCATTGAGAGTTCCTTAAAGCAGGTACGTTTTAAATCTTCTTGTCTATTCCAAGTTGATTTGGTTCACTGGTGCAACACTGGAGACTCTACGCAGGAAAATTCAAACATGTTAAAAGTGTTTTTGACATTCAGCGGCATAATATTCTAAGTGGGTTTCATTTCAACATTTCCATTAGCTGGTGGTAATAACTTGTAATAAAAAGTAACAAATGATTGGAACAAGGTGGGTAAACAGCTGTAAAGATGCTGTGTGTGTGATTCTGCAGCAGTTTCCATGGATTTGTGCTATCAAAGAATCGCATATATTCGAAGGTAGTAAAATACTAATTTTAAGTATTCGTATTTGGTCGTACCCCACTTCCCCACTCACTGCTAAATCTCTCAATCATACAATAAGGGCTTTCCTTGCCTTTCTCTTTCTCTCTCCTCCCTAACCTCCTCCAACTACACACAAATTCTCCCAAGAGGATGATGGGAATCACTTAACTGTGACACAAAACATTCTTAGGTATACTTGGAAGCAACAGATAAAAGAAAGATGGCTGAAGAAGAGGGAATGGAGAGAGGAAGAGACCATTATGACTGTAGAAGGATAAAAGAACTTCCACTGAGAGCACAAGGATGCCATCCCTCCTGTTCCTGTCCAGATGACACCTCCCATCAGCTCACTAGTGTGAGCTGGTGTGAATACTGAGTTTGACAAAATGGGTCAAGTCCCTGTCCCCAGAGATTCTTCTCCATGCATCTATCCCCCACCCCTCCAGGGCAGGTGGACCTACAGAAAATGGTAATAAATGTCAGAACCCTTTCTTTGTTTGTAGGCAGCATTTTCTAGAGTACAAACCACTCTCACACAGCCTCACATTTTATGGAGAATTTAACTTCTGTAAATTTGAATATCTGCATTCAATTATAAGGAGAGAGAGAGAGAGTTAGTGAATGGAGTATTTCAGAGGTGGATCACGGGAACCTCATGGTCTTTCTAAAAGTCCCAATTCCCTTGCTTTTTTGGCACAAATATCATACCACATAAGTTATAAATTTTGGTACAAAATGGCCTTCAAAAGGAATTCAACTTCATCTGGTACTCAATCAAGGAAAGAAAGATAGCTCCAATGCTGCTGGGAAAATCTGGCTGGATTAAATTTACTGGGAGACAATATATATTATTTGTTAAAGGTTTGTTCAAGAATATTATTTATTAGTGATGGTTGCATTCTACACTGGCTATAGAATGAATACTTAAATACTTTCATCATAGTCTACTTCATTTTATTGAGTTAGCCAAAATGTGTTTTCTGTTTGCTTTTTTAGTGGGTTTATGGTATTTATATTAATTATATAACTAAAATATACTTTTAAAACATTAGCAAATAGTATATCTGATAAAGAACTTGCATGCAAATACAGAAATACTACTGATAACTCATTAAGGATTTTTTTTAAAAAACAGCTTAAAAGTAATACTTCATTTCTGTGACATTCTTTCCCAAAACTCATAACTCTAGTCTAATCATGGGAAAAAACATCAGACAAACCCAGACTGGGAGACATTCTGCAGGATATCTGGTCAGTATTCTATAAGACTGTCAAAGTCATGAAAAAAACGAAAGACTGTGAAGCTGTCATAGACCACAAGAGAGGCATGACAATTAATGCAGTGTAGTATCCTAGACTGAATGCTGAATAGAAAGGAGAAATTATGGGGAAGTTGGTGAAGCGCACATAAAATCTAGAGTTCAGTTAATAGTAATGTATCAATGTCAGTTTCTAAATTGTAACCAATATACCATGTTAACATAAGGTGTTAAGAGGTATACAAGAAATCTCTGTACTGTCTTTGTAACTTTTTTGTAAATCTAAATTATTCCAAAATGAAAAGTTTATTTTTAAACAATGGGGAAAATATGTGAATAAACACTTCACCAGAGAAGATATACCTGCAGAAAACTGTTTAATGGTTTCCTGTAATATTAAGCACAAATTTACAATATGACTTAGCAATTCCACTCCTAATTATCCATCCTAGAGAAATGAAAATATATGTTCATGGCAGCATTATTTGTCACAGCCAAAAAATGGAAACAAGACAAACGTCCATCAACTGATGAAATGATATACACACACACACACACTATATATATATATATATATATATATATATATATATACACACACACCTTAAAAACATTGTGATGAATGAAAGACAGACACAGAGATGGACCACGTATTGTGTGATTCCATTCCTATGAATTGCCCAAAAAAGGCAAATATACAGAGACAGAAAGTAAATCATTGGTTCTCAGGGGTTAGGGGTAGAAGTGGGAGTAACTACAAATGTGCAAAAGGTTTTTTTTGCGGGAGGTTGGTGACAGAAGCTCTAAATAGGATTGAGGAGAGGATGGTATAAAATTTGTGGATTTATTTTAAAACATTGAATTGTCTTCTTAAAATAAGTGGATTTTGTTTTATACAATTTATACATCAATAAAACTGAAAAACATGTTTTCTGTATAAAAGATTATGAAAGTATAAAGGCAAAGTACTTATTACGGATAATTCCATCACTTAAAAAATACATTTTGGTATGTATCCTTGCCGTTTCGTTGTCTCCTATTGATTTTAATTTTAAAATCAGGGCAAGTCTTAAAGAAATTTACTTTTTTCAGTTGATGTATATTAACTTAGAGAGTTAACTAATTAGGGTTTATATCTTGGGAATTTTATTGACAGAACATGATCATCCCTTTCTATCATCTGGTTTAGTCCTCAGTGATGTAACTGCCAGGTAGCCCTCACTGCTGGTCAAACCAGCCTGGAAAATCTCACTGTATCTTTGCTCTCAAGGAAAGCAGAGTCCATAGCTTATGGCTTCACTTCTAATCCAATAGAAATACAAAAGCTCTGCCTCTAAGAAAACAACTCAGGAGATCAGGAAGGTTATACACTTAATTTTGGTTTTTCAGACCAGAATGTAAAGGGCACTTTTCTTGTCATTTGAACAGATGAGGATGGCAGACCCTGTCTGTGACCTTTGGTGGCCATGCTGTGCAGTGAGCTGCCTGCAGTTCTAAGAAGAAGAATGCTCAAAAGGAAAAGTATAAGGTGGTTTGGAAGGGTTTTTTTTTCTCCGTTTCATTTTCTTATTTTATTGCTGTGTTTTGGTTTTCCAAGCGGAAAGCAGCTCAGACATTTCTGAAATGAATAACAACATCCCTTACCCCAGACTAAATAACCACCCAGAACATTTTTTACCTGATCCTGAATGAGATTTTTAGCATATGCCAGAGATGCAACTCGCCTTAGCCTGCATCTAGAAAATATAGGCAAGGACAAGTTTCCAGAACAAATGACCTTGCAGAACACACACACACGCATGCACGCACACTCACACTCACACACACACACACACACGTGGCTTAAATTATTTCATTCAAATCACCTGCTGTCCTACACGTAATTTCTTCTCAGACAGGTGAAAACTATAGACAAATCTTTCCTGCCACAATGGATAAAGTGACTGAACGTAGAATATCTCAACAAATCTATATATTTTTACACTTTGTCAAGTAAGAAGCACTCATAAAATTTCTCATGTTGTCTGGGTGTTGATTTTTTTCTCTGCCAGCTGTGAAACAATGGGGAGGCATCTTTCTCTAAGTAACTTAATTCCGAACACCCTAATTAGAAGACGCAAAGCACCTTAGAAATACACGCACAAGCGCTAGAGGACAATGCTGGTCAAATACTACTGAGATCCAAGGATACCCTAGTGAATATGACTGGATCCTCAACTGTTTTCACATGAACCATACTTCGGATGCGACTTTGAATATTCTACCTCTGTGAGCAGGCTGCAGTTTCCAGCTCTTTCCTTCCAACCTGATTACAGGAACGGACAAAGCGGACAAGGTTTTCTTGGTAGCAATCAAATCTGCTTCCTGGCTTCATCAGGGCAGGGCATTTTGCCCAGACTGAAGCTGGGCCAATTAAAGAGGAGATTGGCAGAGTGAGGAGATAATGGCCAATGTCAAAGCCCAGAAAGTTTCTGGAACCAGAAATCAGAATCAAAGCCTGGAATCTGCAGTAGAAATGAAAAAAGGCCGTTCTCTCAACTGTCTCTCATGATCTCATAGGACACAGTTGTGCCCAAGGAGTTACACGAGGGTGAGAACTATTTACACATGCTTAAAAAATTAATCTGATTAAAGTCTAGATCACAATTCACAAGACTGTAAGATGATATTTTGTGACAAGTGTCATGTGGTGATTGCAATAACAATACAGGATTAAACTCTCCGTTTAATTTTTCTCCTTCTCTCTTCTGCAGTCTCCTTGGGCTGTGGAATCACAGGAATGCTGAATACTTGGATAAAATCCCCTAGTACATATTCGGCGGCATTCAGGAACTTGCTATAAATTAAGATACTTAGACATGACCCCAGTCCTCCCAAGTCAGAATCTCTGGCAGTGAGGCCCAGAAATCTGCATTTTAATAAGACACATATGAAAGTTTGACAACCACTGGACTAGAGTGAGGGCAGAACAGGTTGTATTTAGGAAATAATGACTATTATATAATATCATATACATTACAATCATGCAGTATGTTAACTATCTCTTATACACTTGCTTTTTATCATATACACACAAAAAAATCTCTACATGGTAAAGCCTACTTTCCAGAATACATCAATTATTGTTATGCAACTGAAGTTGTATTTTATACATAGAACTGATTTAAATATTGATGGCTAGATTCTAAAACTAGACCAGGGGTTCTCATTAAATTTCTGATAATAGTACTGATGGTAAAGCTACAAATGTGTAAAACTTTAGTTTACAAAATAGCCTTCAGATAGAAGATAAAATAAAATCAAGTAACTTCCTGAAGGGCATACAATTAGCATTGAGTAGGGAGCCATGATTCGAATCCAGAACTTGCAACACAAAGACCAGTGCTCTTCCCATGACATCAGAGATACTTATACTATAAATGAAGCACTTTAAATATTCACCAAAAACACAAGTAACATTGTCACCATAATATGATTAGGCAAAATGGTATTTTCTTAAAATATGCTGGTGTTTGATGAAAACCAGGTTTAATTAGAGAAAGAAAGAAGCAGATGGAGTTTTCGGGAAGTGGCAGGAAATTTGGGGACATTTTGCAAGAATTAAAGAGGGTAGCCAGGTATGGAACAGAGATTATGTAGGTGAATCTCACTGACCTCTAAACTGTGAAAAATTGAACCCTGGGGACATGTAGTGAGTGTCCAATGCCCCTGCAGGGGAAGAAAGGAAAGAGAAAGACATGTTTGGGTCATAGAGCTAGTTGCTATGAAAGCAGAAGGGTTTGGCATCTCTTAGACTGAGCAACACAGGGGAAAGTGCAACTTGCTTATAACAAATCAGTCAACATTTATTGAGGTGCCACTATGTGCCAGGCGGAGTCCCAGGGCCAGGACGAAGGTGAGGGGAGTGAGGCAACTGCCTCCTGTGCAAAATCAAAGGGGACAACAAAACCACTCAGCACTCAAGACAAATAGTGCTTTAATGCAATATTTTAAAAATTACAAATGCGTAGAGAACAGACTTATGGGTGCCAAGGGGGAGGAGGGGTGGCGGAGGGATGGAGTGGGAATTTGGGACTAGAAGATGCAAACTATTATGTAACGAATGGGAAAAAAACAAGGTCCTACTGTATAGCACAGGGAACTATATTCAATATCCTGTAATAAATCATAATGGAAAAGAATATGAAAAAGTATATATATATGTATAACTGAATCACTTTGCTGTACACCAAAAACTAATACAACATTGTAAATCAACTATACTTCAATAAAAAAATTATACTATTTGCAAGAAATCCATGATGAAGAAAAATAGGAAAATTCCAAATAAAGATGGGATCCATTTTATTTTTTCTTTTGTTTCAGGCTCCAATATACCACTATTACTGATATTGTCTTTATTTACAATTTTGATATATTACTCACCTTGGGCTTTTTTTTTGCATTGATTTTGAAAAATATAGCAGGAAAAGAATATCAATATTTACATTGATTATTGACTACCTTGATTATGATTGAGTTAAAAACTCAATAATCACTTAACTTTTACACCAGGTGCCTCACACACTGCACCCTAGCCTTGGCCCTACACTGTGCGAAAAGCTTTACGTTAATTATCTGAAGGCATCATCACAACCCATCAAGTACACAAATTGTTAGGTATGCATATTCCATGGTTATTTGATGAAGGAAACAACTTTGTGTTTGAAAATATACACAAGCACATAAAAATACACAGACATGTAAATATCCCATCATATTTGAGAGATACCATATATCAGTTACATCTCACATGCCAGTTTCTTTTTATAGAAGCAATAGTACACAAGGCACGATTCCATGTGTTTGACTCCCTTGTTACGCTTTTTGTACTGTTTTCCTAATTTCGCATGTGAAACATGCTAAGATTTTTATTAGTCCTGTAAACTGTGGGAATCATTGGATCACCACTGAAAGAAATGCTTCTCAAAATCAATACCTCAGAATTCTAGTGGAGAATTTATTCTGGCTGCATCCTGATATGGAGAGATCATAACAGTGAAGGGACAGGGGTAGTAGGACCCGGTGAAAGGAACAAGAGAAAGAAGATGGGGCAGAAGCACTAAAAAGAAACACAGTCCCCACTAAGGTAGTTCTTGACTTCCTTCCCTTTGTCTCAGATTAGCGGAAGCTTGGGACCTTCTCCCCTGAAGTTTAGATTTGGCTTGTCTGGGTTGGAGCCCCAGTATCCCAGAGGGTGCGACTACACTTGAGAACCACTATGCTAGGGGACCCAGGAAGTCAGCCTGGATTAAGTCAGGGTAAATGGAACTCTCCAAGGTCCTGATCAAGCAACGGTGAATACTCAGTATTGGGCTGTGAATGGGTTCATAAACAGAGGGAAATAGGAACTATTCCAGGGAATACAGGGACTTTTTAAAGGAGGTTTGTGGTTGTAGAAGGAAAAGGAAAGCTGAGAGAGCTGAGGATGGGGTTTCTACTATTGCTAGCATGCGTGGCGCGGTATATCAGTCCTTTTCTCTATGTACCCGTGTCATCTTCAGTAAAACACTCATGTCTCATGGTGGCCTTTGGCAAAGGCTATCCGTGGGAGCTGATGTCAAATTGTAGAGGGATTTGCAAGAACAGAGAGACAGAAGAATAGGAACTGCCCACAGGAGATCCTTTACTCTTCAGTTGGACGTTTTAATAAGAAAGGGACCCTGGCAAATATAGGCCAGAGGATCCCAGCTTCTGAATGGAGAGGGGGCCCTGTGCTGCTGCCATTCT
The DNA here is from genome assembly GCF_949774975.1 of Lagenorhynchus albirostris. Taxonomy (NCBI): domain Eukaryota; kingdom Metazoa; phylum Chordata; class Mammalia; order Artiodactyla; family Delphinidae; genus Lagenorhynchus; species Lagenorhynchus albirostris. The sequence continues at coordinate 16,921,312 of NC_083104.1, read as the reverse complement.
CTATGAATGAACTGGATTTTCACAGGAATGGTGACTGGAAAGCATTTCATTTTTCTAGAATCACAGTCTGGATGGGACCTGTACTCAGGGTTATTGGGTATTGGGCTATTACTACTTATTACACCCTTTTTATAACCTCTTGTTGAGGTGTTTCACCAGTGTGAGAGTGGTGATGTGTCAGTGTGTTATATTTTTCAAGTTGAGCTAAATGGTATGAGTCATCATGACCCTGAACAGTTCACGTAAAGTACCTGTGAGGGTTACACAAATTCACTCTTGATCATTTTCTCTCATAAGCAGAGTTAAATAGAATACATTATAAAAGAATTTCATGAAATGCCAGCATCACGAAAGTGTTAAGGGTAGCAGCAGTAATTACTATTTGAAGACGGTATAGCCCAGACATTTGGAGGCAGAGCTGACACCTCGTAGCTGTATCAGCTTCACTTCTGACCTTGGATAAGAGATCTAGACTTCTGGGCTCAATTAACGCCATCTTCCCAATTTCCCATATTAAATAAAAAAAGAGATTTCATGGCATTCTTTTTTTTTTAAAAAAAGGCCACAGCAATATCTCTGTTTCGCATGCTTTTTGCCAGAACCTTCATACATTGTTTATTCTCCCCTCGAACATGGACACGCTTGTGACTGTGTAGACAAAAGAGTTCAGCAGAGCTGATGCTTTGAGACTTCCCATTCTAGGTCACAACATCTCCCCGGCTGACACGTGAGATATTCCGTTGCACTCAAGATATCGTGATAAAGAGATCATATCATACAAAGAGACCCCATAAAGACAGAGAGAGATGCCTTAGGAGCCCCAGGTGTTCCAGAGTCTGCCCAGCTCAGGCAACAGGAACATGAATGAATGAGTGAGTTTTGGAGGATCCCAGCCTGAACCTACCAGCTGCCCCAGATGACACGAAATGGAGCAAAGAGGAGCCGTCCTGCAGGACACTCTGCACAAATTGCAGATTCAGGAGCAAAATAAATATTGTCATCATTTTAAGACATCTAGTTTTAGGACGGTTTGTTACACAGCATTAGATAACCAGCACACAGGCAGAAAATCTATCAGTGACAATAAATACCACCAATGAAAGGAACATTTCCTGGCCATCTAAAATAAAATAGCAACCCTCACCTGCCACTCTCTCTACTCTTACATAGTTTACTTTTCTCTGTAGTAGTTACCACCACCTAGTGTTATATATTTACCTGATAGCTTATTTATTTCTCTTTCTCTGCGTTAATAAAGTTCTACCAGAAATCGACATTGGTTGTTCACTTTTAGCATCTAGAATGTACTGTAGTTAGAGTGAGTGAAAGACACTTTATGCGGGGCCCATTACTATCAGAAAGTTCAGAAAATAAGTTTTTAGTCTATATTTATTTCATACTACTTATGAGATTCGGGTCAAACATTTGACTTGAATAAAAAAATATTCTTCAACAAACTTACTTTCATTTTAGCAGAAATGGCTGAATTAAATTTTTGTTTCATAAGTATTTTCCCACAACTTCAACACTAGGAGAGAGAAAACCAACATTTCAAAAGTTTTTTTTCCCCTTAAAGAAGCTTGATGAGTTATGAAATGTAGGTGTGCCCAACCTTCCCAAGAACCTAATCAATGAAATCTTCATGAAATGGTTAAAGAAATTAAACTTAAGATCAGATTTATAAAATCCTTGTAAGGGTTCTATGACATGACAGTTGATACTTCCAGAATATTAATCACAACAAATGGTTCAGGACATTATTTAAGTCTCAAACACATGGAAACAAATCAGCATAATGTATCATCGTCGAAAGACTGAAAAGAGTCTCGAAACAGCATACGATCTTAAATGTGGCCGCAAAGCCAATCCTGCTTAATTTTTTTGGTTCTAATTTCAAATTTCTCAATTTTAAACTCCACATCATCAGGTGTTTGCTGAAAAGAATCTTCTAAGCAAGGCCATTAAACACGAATGGAAAGGTTATTTTGTGTGTTTGTGTGATCCAAATGAATTGTTTTTAAGCTCCACCCAGAGAGAATCAATGAAGGGGTCGGAGCTTGACATAGAGGGTCAGATTTTATAAACCTATGGCTCTAAAAAACATGAAAAATTTGGGGACATTTCAATAGGAACAGTTCAGACATTAGACTAGTCTCTGAAAGTCCACTTGTGCATTTGTGTGTTACTGTAAAACTTTCTTTTCTTAATTTTTATCTAGTATTACTAAGTAAAACAGTTATAGGAACTGTGTTAAAGAATACTGACCATCTCTAACCCCATCCATGTAAACCTTGAGGAAACTAGAATCTTTTATACGCCATAATTTTGATAGCAGAAAACAAATGGAATCAACTCTATTTTCCGACCCTATGACCAAGACCCATTCCTGCTTCCCATTAGGAGGTTTGAGCAGCACAAAATATCCATTTCCTTAAATGCTGATACACTACACCCAGCTACTTCGTGTGGGACATTAACAACAATGACACAATAAATAACAACAAAAATGTCAATGAACAATTAATACATAAACAGCTGTCTTTACTCACATTATTTTCTTAATGGAAATGACATTTTTGAATCAATAATTAACACTCTTAAATTCTTATGACATGTGTTCCCATATTTCTTTCCAGAAAGGCAATGTGCATTTACATTCCATTAGCAGTGTGTGGACTGTCTATCCGACTCTGCTTTCATCAGTACTGAGCATTATAATTTATAAATCTGTCTACTTACTAATTAAATAATTTCAATTTCTTTACTTAATAGTAAGGTTCAGCGTTTTTAATCTACTGACCCATAATTACTTTTTTATTGTGGTAAAATATATATAACATAAAATTTACCACTTTACTCATTGGTCAGTGGTCTTAAGTAGGTTCACAATGTAGGGAAGAAAAAATAATTTCCCTCTATCCTTCTGAGCTCTTGGCTGAGATTCCTGTAATAAAAGACAAACTAATAAGAGAAAAACATATAGAATTTATGACCATGTATACCTCATGTATACATGAGAGATACCCAGGGAAAAATGAGTAACTCGCCAAAGTGGCTTAGAATGCAGGCTTAAACACCATCCTAATAGGGAAAGGCGAGGGTGGAGAAGGGGGACATGTAGACCTTTTAGAGGAGGACAAATGATTTTTAAGAAAGATGAATGTGCGCTTAGAAGAACAGGTGGGAGATACGAGAGTTTGTGACAAAATTCGTCTGGGTATAATGTCAACCTCTTGTCTCCTCTCCTGTGATAAAAGGCAAAGTTCCCTGGTTGATGAAACTGCCAGGAAGGGGATTAATAACTGAAGTCCTTTTGAAGGATCTGTCTTTAGAGAAGATAAGGGAAATTCAAAGATAGCCTCTCCTTGCATTTGCTGTGTGCCTGCAGCTCAACAAAAAAGTCAATATGCTAAATTGGCCTGTTCTAGGGTGACGTATTCTGCTGCTACCCTCCAACAATGCTGTGCAACCATCACTACTATCCAACCAGAGAACGTTTTCACCATCTCCAACAGAAACTCTGTACCTGTTAAATAATAACTCTCTATTCCTCCCTCCTCACAGCTCCCAGCAACTGCTCTTCTACTCTCTGTGTCTAGGCATTTGTTTACTCTGGGTACTTCATATTAGTGAAATCACACAATATTTGTCCTTTTGTGACTGGTTTATTTTACTCGCATAATGTTTTTAAGGTTCATCCATGTTGTAGCATGTATCAGAATTTCATTCTTTTTCAGGCTGAATAATATTTCATTGTGTGTATAAATATATATATATTTTATAATTTATAATATATATATTACATTTTGTTTATCCCTAAGTTAAGACACATGGGAGAAAGTCTAAACACACCTCATGAGAGGAGGAACGTTGCTTCTAAGAAGTAAGGGGGAAAACGAGCAACACAGACACTCTTAGGGGCAGGGAAAGCAGGAAAGACAGAAAAGGCTGCTACAGAGGTATGGTGAAGAACATGGGAAATGTCCTGGTTAAAGGATATCCAGTGGACATTTTAAGAATGTGAATGTCTAACGTTCATTTTTAACTTGACTACCTGTAAGGAAACCCCTCTTCTACCTCATTTCCGTATCCTTAGTAAAATCAACACTACACTCAGAAGTGTACAGTAGGACTGATGCTATCCATTCATTCATTTTTCAACATCTATTGAGAATGAGCTGAACCTTATGTGTGGCTCAGAAGAAGGACTGAGAATTAATCAAGAAATGGTAAGTTTCCAGGAATCCACTAAGAGGGCTTTAGACTCTCGTGGGGCAAGCATGAGGGTCAAGCCAAGGACATCAAAATTTCAAGGGGTCTAGGCAACCATCCTGTCATATAATGGGTCTAAGTATACTTCACTCTATTTTGTAGAAGGAGAATTTTGAAAAATTACTCTACCAACCAGACCAAACAACTACCACCTGGTGATGCTGGGCAGTGGCAGTGAGCCTCAGCTTCCAGTCGGCCACAGAATCAGGAAGGTAAACAACTGACACACTTAAAATGAATCAGTCCCCAGACAACCATTCTGTTTTTCACTTTCAGTACAGTATCTCACAAATTATGTGAGTTATTGACACTTTATCATAAAATAGGCTTCGTGTTAGATGACTGTGCCCAACTGTTGGCTAATTTAAGTGTTCTGAGCACGTTTAAGGTAGGCTAGACTGAGCGGTGCTGTTTGGTAGGAAGGTGCATTAAATGTATTTTTGACTTAAGGTATTTTCAACTTATGATGGTCTTATCAAGCTGTAACCCCATCGTAAGTCAAGGAAGACCAGTATATCAGAAGGGGTTTCACCTTAACTATCAGAAAAATTTCTCCTCGTTGATGTTTATAATCTTTCCATTGACATATGAGGCTTTCTATTCAATTTCTCTTTGTGGATTTCAGTCCCCACCCCCATCCTGAACACACACACACACACACACACACACACACACACACACACTATAATCATTCTTTAACCTTTTGGCTGCTTCTTGCCATAAATACACGCAAGTTAGACATCCTTCTCATAACATTCCTCTCTTTTGAACAGGGGAAAAAATCTATTAAGATATTGATATGGGGACATCATTAAAAGGCAGTGATGCCTTCAGCGACTGATATGTTTGCTATAGTGTGTTAATCCTTACCAGCAATTAGCCTGTTGAAGGAAAAAGTCACTAGGACAAATAAATGAAAGGCCTAATGACACTATGAGGAAATAGGTTTTCAGGTTCTACTCCCAGCAGGTTTATTACAGGGCCATGTCCCACAGTATGCTCATCAGTTGCTCCTTTGGAATCACTGATTCAGGCTGACGTCAGTCCTACCCACTCAGGCATATCTCTGAATTATGAGAAAGATAAACAGACCTGATAAAGTAACCAAATTCTTTGTCCAGTGCAATTACTTGAACTAATTTTATAGGTATCCTTGTTCGTATAACCCTGTTTAATTCCCAGTACACAACTTGACGTTCACCCTTTCATGACATGCACACTGAAGAATTCCAGCACAGTGACCAGGGACTCATGCACTCTGCATGACACTGTGCCTTCTCACTTTCTGCACCGCCTTCTGATACCGTGTGGATAAATCTGAGACAAAAGAAGGCAAGTTTAGGAAGCCTCTGATCTAGATGCTGTACACAAAAGTCAAAAAGTGAAATTAATAAACAACTGTCAATGGGATGGTTTAATTCTTCTTTCCCTTGTTCAACCAACAAATCAGCCATTCTAAAAAAATACCCAACACATTCCTTGCCCTTGAATACACTTTCCAGGAAAGACTGACGTTTAAATGAAGACTACGATACAATATGTTTGGATAAACGTTATGACCAAAGGCCTACATGAAATGCTTCCAGGGCTAGGAGTTCAAGCTGAGCCAAAAGGAAAAATTCTCAAGTATGTAAGGTCATCTTGGGTACCTCTCTATGTGTCATTCCTATTCACCTTTTTCTTGTGTAGTTCTTTATATGTAATGTAGTCATGACGATGAATATGATTTGAACAAGAAGGACATGGTTTCTCCCTTCATGGAACTTATGATCCAAAGATTACAGTACTTTGTCTTAGAAGCACTTTGTATTTATTAGTAATTTCACCACCAACAAAATAGCAACCCTAAATAATGTTGATAGCTAATATTTCTTAGGCAATGGGTATGGGCCCTGGCACTGTTCCAAGTGTCATGAAACATATTTAATTCTCACAGCAATTCTGATGTGAGTATTCTTATTATCCCTCCTTTTTACACATGAGAGCACTGAGGAGCAAGGACATTAAATAATGTGCCCATGTCATAAAAAGAAACGAAATTGAGCTATTTGTAATGAGGTGGATAGACCTAGAGTCTGTCATACAGAGTGAAGTAAGTCAGAAAGAAAAAGACAAATACCGTATGCTAACACATATATATGGAATTTAAGAAATAAAAAAATGTCATGAAGAACCTAGGGGTAAGGCAGGAATAAAGACGCAGACCTCCTAGAGAACGGACTTGAGGTTATGGGGAGGGGGAAGGGTGAGCTGTGACAGGGCGAGAGAGAGTCATGGGCATATACACACTAACAAACGTAGTAAGGTAGATAGCTAGTGGGAAGCAGCCGCATGGCACAGGGATATTGGCTCAGTGCTTTGTCACAGCCTGGAGGGTTGGGATAGGGAGGGTGGGAGGGAGGGAGATGCAAGAGGGAAGACATATGGGAACATATGTTTAGGTATGACTGATTCACTTTGTTATAAAGCAGAAACTAACACACCATTGTAAAGCAATTATACCCCAATAAAGATGTTAAAAAAAAAATAATAATGTGCCCATGGTCACATAAGTAGTCAATGGGAGAGTCACCCTGTGAATTGAGATGTCTTACATCAGACAGTGTTCTGTACTCTCTTGTGAATGTTGGGCGCTAGCGTTCCCCTTGAACCTGACTTTTCTCCAAGTTCTCTTCTGATGGAAGGAGAAGAGAAGGGCAAGTGAAGCCAGTAATAAATCTATACGTTGAGAGAACAGAGGGGCCCAGGAAGACCAGGAATGCTCAGTAGATAAAACAATGGAAGAGGGAGAGGGTGAAGAAGTGCTAATTAGGAGAGATTTGAATTAAGATGAAAATTTGAAGATATTCTGTTGTATCTTTAAGTAGTTAATGAAGAACATACACATCCTAAGTGTTTCTCAATAAATCAATTTAATAATCTTAGTTAAGTAATGGTTGGAAGCCCTTCACTTCCTGTAACAGACAAGTTGAGGTCTCGAATCCATTCAAAGCACTTTCTATCACTTCCTTGGACATGAGGCTCCCTGTGATGTTTGTACGCCTTGTAGGAGAACTTCCTTTAGCTTTTCCCAACATCTAAACTTTGGTAAACCGGTAACCAAATTTTTAGAATTATATCTAAAATTCAGTGCTTGGATAGAATTAGAGGCTTTTCTCTAATGAGAACATTCTACTTTGGTCATCACTGACAACTGTATGGCCAGAGGGTGCAATTGATGATCAAGATGAATGAATGGCTATCATTAGAAGAAGCAATGAACAAACCCTAAAATATTCAGAAAAATTAATGATTTAATTTTGCCTATGAATGTGTTTTAAAGTAGAAAGCTGACACTTTTTAAAATATGGGCCATTCTCTTCTACTTCTGGTGTGGCAAATTGGTTTCTTTTTACTTGCCAACTTTGAGGCAAAGTTCAAAGCTTTGTGGAGAGTGGGCTGAAAAGAAATATGACTCAAGAATGCATAGAGACCGATTTGTAATGTCTGCAATAGCTTCTGGAATGGGCAGTGATTATGTGTATATACTATATTATATATACACACACATACAGTATTTGCTAAGCCTATCCTAGATCACCATTTTAAAAGACATGCCCAGCCAAAAGATGCTTCTTTATAGAAATGGGAAATAATATATATTCTATACTGCTTCTGTGCTGTAGATGTGAGGGCAGATGAAAACAATCATTTCTCAGGATGTTTGAGGAGCTAGAAAATTTCAAAATGGCTTCTTTGTGCCCTAATTTCTTACCACTGAGGCTGAGTAAGCCTGTGGTTTCTTGGTTCCTTACACAGTCTCCACAGAAGTGAAATGTAACCTCTGTCTGCAAGGCGCAGCCTCATCGAGAACTGGTATCTATGAGTATTATAATGATTTTGTTTCTAGAGCTTTAAAATCAAATGCACATAACAAGTTGTTTCAGATCCCTAAGGAGGCATGGAAAACACAATTAAAGCACTGAAACAACTAAAATTTTCATAAGGAAGCCCGTATAATAAGCCCTTTAAAAAGCCAAATGGCAATACCGAAGCAATGAGGAAATAGATCTGAATTCTGTTTTGGCCTGTTGGAGCATTAATACAGAGAAATAAAGACCAACTTGATTTGAACTGTGTGATTTGAACTGTTTCCCTTTTATATCACTTCTTTCTACCCACCGAAGACTTTTCTCTTGAAAACCCAAAAGGCTTAAAATATGCTGACTCAATGCCGAGGCAAAGACGGACTGTGGGTGTAATTGTAACATTTCTCCACATCTTTGGCATTTTGTTCACTTATATACCATCACCATGGCTAGCGATAACATTTAAAAGAACATCGATGTAAATCTGACAGCACCTCATTAGATTTTCTTAGAATCATGTAATTAGGTAAGAAAAGACCACTGATGAGAAGGTTACAGCTGCCTAGGACCGGATTACATTTCCCGATTAACAATCACAACATTCCTCTTAAAAGTGCTCCCCAATTTAGCGGACGCTACTTTCAACTGGGAATCAGGACACAAGAGTTTTAAAACTTAAAGGTTTAACAGGGAAAAAAAAGAACAACCTTGGAAGACCATTTCTTGTCTTGGAGGTGTGGCTAGCCAGAAAGAGAGGTTGCTGCGTTTCTGCTTCCTCTTCAAAGGACTCTGCTTCCTCTTCAAAGGACTTCCTCTTCATGCTTTGATGCTGGCTTCAGAAACGCTTAGCACCCTATGAAGGTTAAGTCCCTGGATCTTAATATTTGTAATTTACCATCTTTATTTTTCTTAATAAATTGAATATAATTAAGGAATATAAATGTGCCATGAAATCAAGGATGAAAAGCCACCCACCAACAGAAAAGGCACACATCTGATTCATTTCCTTAATAATCTTTAAATCTATGGCTTATTCCTGGGCCCAGAGGTGAAGTTGAAGTTAATCATAATTTTTAAACAAACACACTCTGTATTCTGTAGAGGGAGTGGCATGAAAGCTTTTTAAGCTTCCACCATAGCTGCCGTGTTTGCAAAAAGGCATCATAAATGCTCAGTTTGACATTCTTTGGGGTTTTAACTGGAGGAGAATGTTTACACTCTTGAAATCTTCTACAATGAGGAAGAATTTAGACTACTTGGCAAATCTAACAGGAGAGCTGATTAGTTCGTACAAAGAGCTCAGCTCCATTATTAGACACAGATTGCACAACTGTGGCCTTTCTTAAGAGAGCTCTCTTCAGTTTTATAACAGAGTGGGGGGAAAATGCAGACAAAATCAATTTGTTATTGTTTTCAAAAGTGTTGCTGTCCACCATGGAACTGACTTATAAAATTTGTGCTTAGAATCAAATGATCCAATCTAAGAGAGGAATCTATGTAGTCGCACCTACCATACCAAGTAAGCAAATAGAGACAGTGGTCCCAAAGGGAACTGCAGAGCAGAGCTCCTGCACAATATTTGCTGTCATGGGGTGCTGGTATAAAATTGACATTAAAACAGAATGGAGTTCTCACTGATGATATTATGTCTTACTCTCTGCTTTTCCTCAAAATGGTGCGTTCTCAACTATTCACCAATCATATTTAGAGAAGTAAAGGTTGACAAGTTGAGCTCTTTACCACTCCACCTGACTTTAAATCACTGATGATCAACTGGGAGGGAGGACATTTGAATTTCTGAAGACACATTTGGTTGTCACCACGTAGGTTGTCACAGCTGAGGGTTATGCTACCGGCACCTAGTGGGTAGAGGCCAGGGACGCTGCTAAATATCTTACAATGCACCAGATGGACCAAAACATAAACAGTGCAAAATGTCCATTATGCTAAGGTGGAGAAAACTCATTACATAGAGGCATTGATTTTTTTCTTAATCTAGTAAATAACTAAATGTTTCTTTAAAAATCATTCAATGCCTAGCCTTCCAAATTTGTTCCTTCTGTCTCTTTATGAAAGAGAAGATACTGATGGGGCCACAATATGTAAAGAGCTCTAAGTCTTTCAAAGTGGTTATCACTCCTTTAACTTTCCCTCGGAAACAGAGGAGCTGATATTTTCCACTGAAATCACCGGATAGAATCCCTCCACTTTGCTCTTTAGAACACATGCCCAAAGGTGGCCTTCCAACCTGAAACCCTGGGAGGAAACAGCCATCTTCCAGGCAAGGATGCTCCTTAAAGCAATTTGTGCCATGGTCAACTGTACTGCTGTCTCAAAAGAGGGCATGAGCAAAGGCCAATTCTGGGCTAAAAGCCAGATCAGGTGAAAATTCCTTAGAGTGACAAACAATGGGCCTTTGGGTAAGCTCTAATATGCCCCCAATGATGAGTGGAATGGCAAAACAAATCAGAAAAAGTCCTTGTTTTTAGACCAAACGAAAACATTGCTGAAAAAAGCACATAAGCTGTCTGCACGTCATTCCTTCACTAAGACAGAGAGGACTCTGATTTAAACAAAAACACTGAGGGAAACTGATGGTATACATTTCACAACAAACATTAAGTCAGAACAAATTTATTCTTTACATAGCCACTTCTGTACTGGTGATTGAATATGACTGTTGCCACAGGTCTCATCATTTGAATTAACACAAATATGCAAGTATTACATTATTTCAAACAACAAGGCAAAAGCTTTTCTAAAAATGGGTTCCTAGATCATATATCTACCTATTCCACCTAACTCCGTGATAAAATGGTTTGGAGTCCGTAGGAATTATTGCCCCATAAAGAGAAAGCTTATGAAGTAGGTATTTTAAATTCAAGACTGCAATTAAGTTAGCTCAAGTTAATGTTTCAGGATTTATACCAACACAGAATTCTGCAAAAAGCTGAGATCAGACTGCAAGCTGCATGTATTATTCCGCTATTTGGGGACCGCAATCCTGAAAAGACAAAGCATTCCTCTTCCAGCTGTAATCCAAGGAGGATGAATGACATGAATCTAGTTGAATTTTGGCAAGATGATGAGATGACATGTTGCTGTAAGTTCTGCAAAGATCAAGTGACTGTTAAACTAAAAATGAAACCAGCAGTTTCTGCTTACTATTTTAAAATTAATGGAAAGCCAAAGCTTAGAGATTAGCAAGTTTCAAAGCTATGCTTCCCACAAGTAGTACTCTACCTTCTCAGCTTCTCTACTTACTTCTCTTGCCACGGCTTCTACAAGCTATGACCTTTTCCTCTGAGGAAAAAAAAAGGCTTGAATCTTACTGGAAAGATTTTGTTTGGTGAAGAGAATTAGCTTCCTTAAGATACATGCAGTCTTGTATTTTTATGCATTCCAGATCACTACTCTTTTTAACACAGTGTGATTAACAACTGTATTTTCTTTACTCATTTATCTGACAATTTCTGGAAATATAAGGCAGGTACCAGTCTGTAGATGTAGATGACAAAGGCGGAAAAAGAAAGGGCTTAAAAAAGGATGGAAAAGGAGGTTTAAAAAGCTCTTATAGGGCTTCCCTGGTGGCGCAGTGGTGGAGAGTCCGCCTGCCGATGCAGGGGACACGGGTTCGTGCCCCGGTCCGGGAGGATCCCACATGCCACGGAGCGGCTGGGCCCGTGAGCCATGGCCGTTGAGCCTGCGCGTCCGGAGCCTGTGCTCCGCGATGGGAGAGGCCACAGCAGTGAGAGGCCCGCGTACCGAAAAAAAACCAAAAAACAAAAAAAACCAAAGCTCTTATACACCGTACAACCATCACCAGGTCAAAGGTTTACTCGCTCTTTCTCACCTTATGCCAGAGCTACAGAGGAGATTTGACGTCCAAACACATTTCAGATAGCTTATATTTGTGCTGTACAGTGGTTATTATTCTTTTTTTCAACTGATTTCATCACTTTAGGGGAAAAAGGGAAAATACTTAGAAATTGACCAAAAACATTACAGCTTCCCCCCACCCCAACAGAATACTAGGTATTGCCTTACCTTACCTAGTAGGTAGCTTACAGAGCTGTAAGATACTAATGACAACACAAATGATTCTTGTCCAGAGAAATGCAAAGTGTTCCCAGGAGAGATAGAGTACTTGGTTATTATTGCCCTATGGACATTTATCAAATTTCCACGAAGTAAGCAAGTTCATTTCAGCAATCCTGATTGCCTATATATATGTGCTTGGATGCCCCTTTGAACTAGCTGTAACATCTTATTATTTCCCTTATAAATTAATTAGTTAAGTAAAATATTTGATATGTATTCATTTTATATTTGAATGAAAGTCATTTATACTCTTTTTAAAACTGTACTTCAAGATAACCAATGTTTTAAAATTGGAAGATAATACACAAAAGTCAAGTTCGACATCTTCTCTTCAAATAAAAAATGCTGCCAATCAAAGTTTGTTGTGTCTTACTGCGATCAGTTAGTTCTAACGGAGCAGTGGGTGCTCATTTAGAGGAAGACTGCACACACCTGTTTTCCATAGCTCCCATTAGCAATTACATTTGCAAACCCACGTTTTACAAATAGTCAGGACATTCCATTCTGCTTTTTAAATACTATTTAGTTTTTAAAAGAAATCCTTTGACGTGAAGCTGCACAGAATTAACTTGCTTATATTTATCAAATCTATCAAATCATGGCATAACAATGACCATTACTCTGTCTTCTTTTTGTTTTATCTAACGTGTGTATGTGTTTCCATTCCCAGTTCCCTCCCCTTACCATTGGTGGCCAATCTAATGTATTTTTAAAATGTTCTCCCAATCCATATTTTATAGATTTATTTAGATATATGGCTCCTCAGAAACATTTATTTAAATCTGTGGATTCTTGAAAATATACCCTGTTGTTCTGTATGTTAAGTTACACGAATGGTAGTATAACACGTATCTCATTCTATGTCTTCTTTTTTTACACAATATTGTTTTTGAGATTTATACAGCCATGGGTAAGTAAAATTCATTACTTTGGCTGGTTACAGAGCATTCTATTATATGTATGTAAGACCAGGCTTCAGCCTTTCTCCTGATAATGGAACCCAAATGATCTGCAACTATCTGCTATCAACAGCACAGCAGTGACCATCCCAGCATGTTTCTCCTGTGGATCTGGGAGCTACACGTGAACTTCTGGGTCTGACAACATTCATATGCTTGGGTAGACTCAGCACTGCCACATGGAACACTGTTAAGCAGGGACTCCACTCCCACCAGCACTGTGTCAGCGTCCCAGGTCCCACAGTATTCTCAATATTAACACAACGTTTACATTTTTGCCAAATGTATAGACTGTGCAATGGTGTCTTTTATCTGTCTTAATTTGCGTTTTCTTCCTTATGACATATTTTCTTCTTGAAGGTGTCCTTAATGTTAAGAGAATAGCAGCTACAGAAGAAGAGAGCTAATGAATGAAGAGATATAAAAGGATTGTATTCAATAAATTCCTTTTCTTCCAGTCCACAAGGAAAGAAAGAATCACTGGTTTAATCTTTTTAAAATCAGATCCTGAAAGACGTGGGCTGATGCACACATTAAAACAAACAGAAAAACACATGCAAAATCTAAAAAAGAGAAACAAATTGGTCAAATATTTAACTAAATTTTCTACAACTAGCAATTACAATTTAGATATTGTTTCATTTTATTTATTTATTTGAATTTTATTTATTTTTTATACAGCAGGTTTCTATGAGTTATCTATTTCATACATGTTAGTATACGTATGTCAACCCCAATCTCCCAGTTCATCCCACCACCACCCCGCCAGCCAGTTCCCCCCTAGCTGTCCTTACGTTTGTTCTCTACATCTGTGTCTCTATTTCTGCCCTGCAAACCAGTTCAGCTGTACCATTTTTCTAGGTTCCACATATATGCATTAATATACGATATTTGTTTTTCTCTTTCTGACTTACTTCACTCTGTATGACAGCCTCTAGATCCATCCACGTCTCTACAAATGACCTAATTTCATTCCTTTTTATGGCAGAGTAAAATTCCATTGTATATATGTACCACATCTTCTTTATCCATTCGTCTGTTGATGGGCATTTAGGTTGATTTCATGTCCTGGCTATTGTAAATAGAGCTGCAATGAACATTGTGGTACATGACTCTTTGTGAATTATGGTTTTCTCTGGGTATATGCCCAGGAGTGGGATTGCTGGGTCATATGGTAATTCTATTTTTACTTTTCTAAGGAACCTCCATACTGTTCTCCATAGTGGCTATATCAATTTACATTCCCACCAAGAGTGCAAGAGGGTTCCCTTTTCTCCACACCCTCTCCAGCATTTGTTGTTTGTAGATTTTCTGATGATGGCCATTCTGACTGGCGTGAGGTGATACCTCATTGTAGTTTTGATTTGCATTTCTCTAATAATTAGTGATGTTGAGCAGCTTTTCATGTGCTTCTTGGCCATCTGTATGTCTTCTTTGGAGAAATGTCTATTTAGGTCTTCTGCCCATTTTTGGATTGGGTTGTTTGTGTTTTTAATATTGAGCTGCATGACCTGTTTACATATTTTGGAGATTAATCCTTTGTCCGTTGATTCGTTTGCAAATATTTTCTCCCATTTTGAGGGTTGTCTTTTCATCTCGATTGTAGTTTCCTTTGCTTCACATAAGCTTTTAAGTTTCATTAGGTCCCATTTGTTAATTTTTGTTTTAATTTCCATTACTCTAGTAGGTGGATCAAAAAAGATCCTGCTGTGATTTACGTCAAAGAGTGTTCTTCCTATGTTTTCCTCTGAGAGTATTATAGTGTCCGGTCTTACATTTAGGTCTCTAATCCATTTTGAGTTTATTTTTGTGTATGGTGTTAGGGAGGGTCCTAATTTCATTCTTTTACATTTAACTGTCCAGTTTTCCCAGCACCACTTATTGAAGAGACTGTCTTTTCTCCATTGTATGTTCTTGCCTCCTTTGTCATAGATTAGTTGACCATAGGTGCATGGGTTTATCTCTAGGCATTCTATCCTGTTCCAGCTATCTATATTTGTTTTTGTGCCAGTACCATATTGTCTTGATTACTGTAGCTTTGTAGTATAGTCTGAAGTCAGGGAGTCTGATTCCTCCAGCTCTGTTTTTTCCATCAAGACCGCTTTGGCTATATGGGGTCTTTTGTGTCTCAATGCAAATTTTAAGATTTTTTTGTTCTTGACCTGTAAAAAATGCCACTGGTAGTTTGACAGGGATTGCATTGAATCTGTGGATTGCTTTGGGTAGTATAGTCATTTTCACAGTATTGATTCTTCCAATCCAAGAACATGGTATATCTCTCTGTCTGTTTGTGTCATCTTTGACTCCGTTCATCAGTGTCTTATAGTTTTCTGAGTACAGGTCTTTTATCTCCTTAGGTAGGTTTATTCCTAGGTATTTTATTCTTTTTGTTGCAATGGTGAATTGGATTGTTTCCTTAATTTCTCTTTCTGATCTTTTGTTGTTAATGTATAGGAATGCAAGAGATTTCTGTGCATTAACTTTGTATCCTGAAACTTTACCAAATTCATTGATTAGCTCTAGTAGTTTTCTGGTGGCATCTTTAGGATTCTCTACGTATAGTATCATGTCATCTGTAAACAGTGACAGTTTTACTTCTTCTTTTCCAATTTGGATTCCTTTTCTTTCTTTTTCTTCTCTGATTGCCGTGGCTAGGACTTCCAAAACTGTGTTGAATAATAGTGGCGAGAGTAGACATCCTTTTCTTGTTCCTGATCTTAGAGGAAATGCTTTCAGTTTTTCAGCTGAAAATGATGTTTGCTGTGGATTTGTCATATATGGCCTTCATTATGTTGAGGTAGGTTCCCTCTATGCCCACTTTCTGGAGAGTTTTTATCATAAATGGGTGTTGAATTTTGTCATAAGTTTTTCTGCATGTACTGAGATGATCATATGGTTTTTATTCTTCAGTTTGTTAATACGATGTATCACATTGATTTATTTGCTTATTTGAAGAAACCTTGCATTCCTGGGATAAATCCCACTTGATCATGCTGTACGATCCTTTTAATGTGTTGTTGAATTCTGTTTGCTAGTATTTTGGTGAGGATTTTTGCATCTATATTCATCAGTGATATTCATCTATATTTTTTTTTTTTGTAGTATCTTTTTCTGGTTGTGGTATCAGGGTGATGGTGGCCTCACTGAATGAGTTTGGGAGTGTTCCTTCCTCTGCAATTTTTTGGAAGAGTTTGAGAAGAATGGGTGTTAGCTCCTCTCTAAATGTTAGATAGAATTCACCTATGAAGCCATCTGGTCCTGGGCTTTCGTTTGTTGGAAGATTTTTAATCACAGTTTCAATTTCATTACTTTTGATATAGTCTGTTCATATTTTCTCTTTCTTCCTGGTTCAGTCTTGGAATGTTCTACCTTTCTAAGAATTTGTCCATTTCTTCCAGGTTGTCCATTTTATTGGCATAGAGTTGCTTGCAGTAGTCTCTTATGATGTTTTGTATTTCTGCAGTGTCCGTTGTAACGTCACCTTTTTCATTTCTAATTTTGTTGATTTGAGTCCTTTCCCTCTTTTTCTTGATGAGTCTGGCTAAAGGTTTATCAATTTTGTTTATCTTCTCAAAGAACCAATTTTTAGTTTTATTGATCTTTGCTATTGTTTTCTTTGTTTCTATTTCATTTATTTCTGCTGTGATCTTTATGATTTCTTTCCTTTTGAGTTTTGTTTGTTCTTCTCTCTCTAGTTCTTTTAGGTGTAATGTTAGATTGTTTATTTGAGAATTTTCTTGTTACTTGAGGTAGGCTTGTATTGCTATAAACTTCCCTCTTAGAACTGCTTTTGCTGCATTCCATAGGCTTTGGATCATCGTGGTTTTTGTTGTAATTTGTCTCTACATATTTTTTCACTTCCTCTTTGATTTCTTCAGTGATCTCTTGGTTATTTAGTAATGTGTTGTTTAGCCTCTGTGCACTTGATTTTTTTTACATTTTTTCCCCTGTAATTGATTTCTAATCTCATAGTGTTGTGGTTGGAAAAGATGCTTGATATGATTTCAATTTTCTTAAATTTACCAAGGGTTCATTTGTGACCCAAGATGTGATGTATCTGGGAGAGTGTTCCGTGTGCACTTGAGAAGAAAGAGTAATCTGCTGTTTTGGGATGGAATGTCCTATAAATATTAATTAAATCTATCTGGTCTATTGTGTCATTTAAAGCTTGTGTTTCTTTTCTAATTTTCTGTCTGGATGATATATCCATTGGTGTGAGGTGTTAAAGTCCCCCACTGCTATTGTGTTACTTTCAATTTCCTCTTTTATAACTGTTAGCAGTGGCCCTATGTAGCAAGGTACTCCTACGTTGGGTGCATAAATATTTACAATTGCTATCTTCTTCTTGGATTGATCCCTTGATCATTATGTAGTGTTCTTCCTTGTCTCTTGTAACATTCTTTATTTTGAAGTCTATTTTATCTGATATGAGTATTGCTACTCCAGCTTTCTTTTGATTTCCATTTGCATAGAATATCTTTTTCAATCCCCTCACTTTCAGTCTGTATGTGTCCCTAGGTCTGAAGTGGGTCTGTTATAGACAGCATATAGATGGGTCTTGTTTTTGTATCCATTCAGCGAGCCTGTGTCTTTTGGTTGGAGCATTTAATCCATTCACGTTTAAGGTAATTATAGACATGTATGTTCCTATTACCACTTTCTTAATTGTTTTGGATTTGTTTTTGTAGGTCCTTTTCTTCTTTTGTTTTTCCCACTTAGAGAAGTTCCTTTAGCATTTGTTGTAGAGCTGGTTTGGTGATGCTGAATTCTCTTAGCTTTTGCTTGTCTGTAAAGCTTTTGATTTCTCCATCAAATCTGAATGAGATCCTTACTGAGTAGACTAATCTTGGTTAGGTTCTTCCCTTTCATCACTTTAAATATGTCCTGCCAGTCCCTTCTGGCTTGTAGAGTTTCTTCTGAGAAATCATCTGTTCACCTTATGGGAGTTCCCTTGTATGTTATTTGTCATTTTTCCCTTGCTGCTTTCAATAATTTTTCTTTGTCTTTAATTATTGTCAATTTGATTACTATGTGTCTCAGTGTGTTTCTCCTTGGGTTTATCCTGCCTGGGACTCTCTGTGCTTCCTAGACTTGGGTGGCTATTTCCTTTCCCATGTTAGGGAAGTTTTTGACTATAATCTCTTCAAATATTTTCTCGGGTCTTTTCTTTCTCTCTTCTCCTTCTGAGACCCCTATAAAGGGAATGTTGTTTCATTTTATATGCTGTGTATACTTACATAGGACATGGATTACTTATGCTCATTTCACACAGGACTAACTTCATCAGTCACAGTGGACATGGTACTGAGTGCCCACAGTGGTTTAAGGGACCCACAGAACTTTTATTATTATTATCATTATTATTATTATATATTATTCTAACATCATGTGACATGATTGTGTTACATGATTGTGCTCTGTAGTCATGAATGTGCTAAAAATAACAGGTTTACACCTTGAAACCTTAAAGAAAGAACACAGATAATCTCTTCTTTTTTGTTTCCTTTTTTGGGCTATTGTTGCAAAAATAAATGATATAGGAGCTCTGTGCAGTCCAATGACAGAATAAGGACATTTATAAAGCATAGATGGTGAATGAACACTGTCATGATGGAGCATAAGGGGCCCCTTGGTATAACACTAAATCTAGTCTAAGTGTCATCTTGGGGTGCAGGTGAGGTGGGGGAGAATGTTTCAGCATGTTCTTTATCTTTTACTTCCTTCTTTCCCTTCCTCAGTCTATACAATGATCAAACCTCTTCCATCTCAAATAATCCTATGTCCTCATCTCATTACTGCTCTTTCCCTCGCCTTTCTGCTTATATCTCTGGAAAGAATTGTCTGCACATGCTGTCTCCACTACCCCACTCTCTTCTCCCCTTCTTATGCCACTTCTATCTGGATTTCCCCCCATTACCACTAATACTCTGCAAAAGAAGTACAACAAATAGTTTGAGAATTCCTTTACTTTCAGACATTTAGATTATTTTCCATTTGGGGCCATAAAAAAAACCAAAAGATGCTGCTATGAAGATGTTTATCAATTGTCTGTGACCTTGCAGGGGCTATTTTTCTAAGATGAATTCCTGGAAAAGGAATTGATGGGTCCAAAAAACAAAAGGTTTAACAGATACTGCATAAGTTTCTTCCAAAAGGACTGAACAAGTTGATATCCCTCTAATGGATTTCTCTGTAGCAAATGGCATTAGATTCTTCTTTTTTTTTTTTTTTTTTTTTGGCATGGAACTCCCAACCCTACAGATTTTCAACTTCTACTGGAAATAAGCAGAATGTGAGGAGTTAGTTAAAATGTGGAGTCCTGGACCCCACCCTTGATTGGAACTTTCAGCAACTTCCCAGATGATTCTGATGCACTAGATAAGAGGTTAAAGAAGCTCTCCCTGCCCCTTGGCCTTCCTCCTGTCTCCCTGTCTTTCCCATGGAGGTTTTCTTCTTATGTTCAGCCCTTCAACAGTGGTGATCCCAAGCTTACCTCCTCTCACTCCACACAAGGTCCTGGAGTGATGTTACTCACTCACATGGTTTCAGTTTCAGTTACCACTGATACGCTGATGAATCCCAAAAATATATCTCCAACTCTGACCTCTCCTGAGAACATCACACCATTGTCTATGGGCTACAGCCACATGGATATTTCCACAAATTAAAGTGACCAAATTCAGAGAGTACCACCTTTCCCCACCAATCTACTCTTTCTGTATTCTGTTGGTGATGACCACATTAGAAACATCCTTCTCTGCTGCTTCTCATTCATTTCTCATTTCTCATCTATTATCAAATCCTGTTGATTATACCACCTAGATAATTCTTCAGTTCTTTTGCTACCTTCTACACTTATAACTACTTATAACTACTGCCCTCATTCTTGTCATCATATCTCTCATCTACACTCTTACTGCAGCTTTCTAAATGGTCTCCAGATCTCCCTCCTTCCATCTTTTTCTTTCTGATCTCCTCCTCTCTGAGCCAGAATGAGCTGCCACAAAGGCAATGGGACCAAGTAACTCCCTTCCCTAAAACCTCTCCATGGTGCCACCATAAAGCAAGGTATGCCAGGGCATCTCTAGCCCCTCCACTCTCACCAGCTTTCCCCTCCCCACTCCTTTCATCCTGCACATCATTCCACCATAATATGAAACTGGGTCTATTTTCCCAACACAGTATGCTGCTCATGACTCCATGCTTATGCCTCTGCCTAGAAAGCCTGTCCCCCTGTTGTTTTATTTTGTCCAGTGAATTTTTATTCATAGTTTACAACTTAATTTAGGTATGATCTCTTCTAGGGGCAGTCTTGGAATTCAGCTCAAATAAAAGGTGCACACTTTGTGATCCATAATCACACGTTCATATTTTCATCCACCCTTTCTGCAACAAATACTAACAGAGTAATTCTTATACATGGGGGTCATAATAAGCATTGGGAACACAGTAGGGAATAAAATGGAAGGGCCACTGAAACACCATAGGACCTCGCTATATTACAGTAAGGAGTGGTTTTGCATCAGTCTCCCCTAATAGACTGTCACCTCCTTAAAGTTAATGACAGTTTCTTACTAATCATCTTTGTATCCTCTTTCTTTGTAATAGGTCCTCAATTAATACTTTGGACAAAAATAGACAGCTTTCACCCAAATGAGATAATCATGACTTACAAATTATGTGAAACTTTTAATTAGTATTTGAGATGAGTCTTAAGGTCAGTTTTCTAGAATATCATTTTAATCTGAGATTGGAAAAAGTTACTTTCCACAAAATAATCTCAGATAAAAACATTCTAATATGTTCTAGGGAATCCAGAAACATCCAAATATGAATGTCTTCAGGGTCTGGGGAGAACTTCCACAACTATAAAAATCTACTTTCAAAAGGGATGTTTCACCTCATGCTTTACCATGTGGTTCAACAGACACTTGGACTAAAAAATTTCCTTGTAGAAAAGAAAGCAGTTAATTAAGATTGACCGAAGGATATCTGTAGTCTCTATCTGCTTTACTCATTTGTAAAATACGGTGGCTTATCAGAGATATCCACAAACATCTCGGATGAAACTGAAAGGCCACAAACTAACAATATTTGAGTGTCAGCAACTCCCTGGGCAATGGAAAGGCCTGGTACTTTCAGAGGATTCCATTTACAGACTTGAGAAGGGTTTGTAAAGCCAGCACACTTGTTTATCAGAAATACCAGATGCTCCCTGACTGTGACAGTGTTCAGCACCTGTAAAAGAATGTTTTGCTGAATTAGGCTTCTATACCATGAGATTTCAGGACTATGACTTTGGGTTCAGGAAAGCAGTATTTGGCTCTCTTTAGGTTTAATTTTTTTAAGCATAGGTGCCCCCTAAAGGGTAAGGCCTACACGATGTTTTAAAAGTGCCTTCATTCCATTTCAGAGTGATGGCAGAATATACATCATGTCCATGAATCACAACACTGCCTCACGTCTTTTCAGAGAGGCAGTTTTCCAGAGTCCTCTAGATAGTGAGAGTGATGTAGCAGATGTTAGCACAAAGGAAAGAGCAAATAAGATGTGAATTACAGGGTGGCGAGGCTTGTATGAATCTCATTTGTTTAACCATCTGAATGGTACACTCCAGGTACTAAATGACCTAGACAGTATGGAATGCAATTGTCTGAATAGCCAGGAAGGTGGCTTAATGAACTCTGCCCACTTGAATGTCCTCATATCATCTTGCCGTTTCAACCAGCCATAGCTTACTTAGCCTTTCTCTCTAAATCTTTTAAAGAAATGCTTTGGATGATTATGACCTTGTCATTCCATTTTCTAGGTAATGTAACATCAGGGATTATTACATGATTAGTAATTTAATTAGCAGGTGTATTAGCAGAGATTCATTTACAGATTAAGAACTTACTCTTAATAACCACTCAACTTCAAAAGAGTTGGCAGTTTGAGGTGTGCACATTTAATCGCTTTACTTCCTCATTCCCACCCTGGCTGCTGAGAGCTGCGATATCCACAACTTTCCAAGGTGTTACTTGTCTAAAAACAACCTTGCAGTTTTCCTGATGATTTCAGGCTAAAGGATGTGATCGGATTAGTGATGCAAAGGTGTTGGCCCAGGATAACTTCTCTCTTCTGTCACTTCTGAAACCTGGTGAAACCACTTATTCTTGAGTAAAGAGCAGAGACTATAATTTAATTTGCCAACAAAAATGGATAGTTCTGTCATTCATTTCTCATTTTCTGGATGTGTTTCACTGTTCACAGATGAGAATTTCAATGACCTGGAAGGATAAGTTAATTTTAAAGCTCACCTACGTGGACAACCTGGAAGAAATGGACAAATTCTTAGAAAGGTATAACCTTCCAAGACTGAACCAAGAAGAAAGAGAAAATATGAACAGACTAATCACAAGTAATGAAATTGAAACTGTGATTTAAAATCTTCCAACAAATGAAAGCCCAGGACCAGATGGCTTCACAGGTGAATTCTATAAAACATTTAGAGAAGAGCTAACACCCATTCTTCTCAAACTCTTCCAAAAAATTGCAGAGGAAGGAACACTCCCAAACTCATTCTATGAGGCCACCATCACCCTGATACCAAAACCAGACAAAAATACTACAAGAAAAGAAAATTACAGACCAATATCACTGGTGAATACAGATGCAAAAATCCTCAACAAAATACTAGCAAACAGAAATAAACAACACATTAAAAGGATCATACACCATGATCAAGTGGGATTTATCCCAGGTGTATCAATGTGATAAACCATTTTAACAAATTGAAGAATAAAAACCATATGATCATCTCAATACATGCAGAAAAGGCTTTTGACAAAATTCAACACCCATTTATGATAAAAACTCTCCAGAAAGTGGGCATAGAGGGAACCTACCTCAACATAATAAAGGCCATATATGACAAACCCACAGCAAACATCATTTTCAGTGGTGAAAAACTGAAAGCATTTCCGCTAAGATCAGAAGCAAGACAAGGATGTCTACTCTTGCCACTATTATTCAACAGTTTTGGAAGTCCTAGCCACGCAATCAGAGAAGAAAAAGAAATAAAAGGAATCCAAATTGGAATAGAAGAAGTAAAACTGTCACTGTTTACAGATGACATGATACTATACGTAGAGAATCCTAAAGATGCCACCAGAAAACTACTAGAGCTAATCAATGAATTTGGTAAAGTTGCAGGATACAAAGTTAATGCACAGAAATCTCTTGCATTCCTATACATTAACAACAAAAGATCAGAAAGAGAAATTAAAGAAACAATCCCATTCACCACTGCAACAAAATGAATAAAATACCTAGGAATAAACCTACCTAAGGAGGTAAAAGACCTGTACTCAGAAAACTATAAGACACTGATGAACAGAGTCAAAGATGACACAAACAGATGGAGAGATATACCATGTTCTTGGATTGGAAGAATCAATATTGTGAAAATGACTATACTACCCAAAGCAATCCACAGATTCAATGCAATCCCTGTCAAACTACCAGTGGCAATTTTTACAGAACTAGAACAAAAAATCTTAAAATTTATATGGAGACACAAAAGGCCTTGAATAGCCAAAGCAGTCTTGAGGGGAAAAAATGGAGCTGGAGGAATCAGACTCCCTGACTTCAGACTATACTACAAAGCTACAGTAATCAAGACAATGTGGTACTGGCACAAAAAGAGAAATATAGATCAATGGAACAGGATAGAAAGCCCAGAGATAAACCCATGCACCTATGGTCAACTAATCTATGACAAAGGAGGCAAGAACATACAATGGAGAAAAGACAGTCTCTTCAATAAATGGTGCTGGGAAAACTGTACAGTTACATGTAAAACAATGAAATTAGGACACTCCCTAACACCACACACAAAAATAAATTCATAATGGATTAGAGACCTAAAAGTAAGACTAGACACTATAAAACTCTCAGAGGAAAACATAGGAAGAACACTCTTCGACATAAATCACAGCAAGATCTTTTTTGATCCACCTACTAGAGTAATGGAAATAAAAACAATAAATAAACAAATGGGACCAATGAAACTTAAAATCTTTTGCAAAGCAAAGGAAACTACAATCGAGATGAAAAGACAACCCTCAGAATGGGAGAAAATATTTGCTAACAAGTCAAGAGACAAAGGATTACTCTCCAAAATATGTAAACAGGTCATGCAGCTCAATATTAAAAACACAAACAACCCAATCCAAAAATGGGCAGAAGACCTAAATAGACATTTCTCCAAAGAAGACATACAGATGGCCAAGAAGCACATGAAAAGCTGCTCAACATCACTAATTATTAGAGAAATGCAAATCAAAACTACAATGAGGTATCACCTCATGCCAGTCAGAATGGCCATCATCAGAAAATCTAGAAACAATATTTGTCTGAGAGGTTGTGGAGAAAAGGGAACTCTCTTTCACTGTTGGTGGGAATGTAAATTGATATAGCCACTATGGAGAACAGTATGGAGGTTCCTTAGAAAACTAAAAGTAAAATTACCATATGACCCAGCAATCCCACTCCTGGGCATATACCCAGAGAAAACCATAATTCACAAAGAGTCATGTACCACAATGTTCATTGCAGCTCTATTTACAATAGTCAGGACATGAAATCAACCTAAATGCCCATTAACAGACGAATGGATAAAGAAGATGTGGTACATATATACAATGGAATATTACTCCGCCATAAAAAGGAATGAAATTGGGTCATTTGTAGAGACGTGGATGGATCTAGAGGCTGTCATACAGAGTGAAGTAAGTCAGAAAGAGAAAAACAAATATCGTATATTAACGCATATATGTGGAACCTAGAAAAATGGTACAGCTGAACTGGTTTGCAGGGCAGAAATAGAGACACAGATGTAGAGAACGTATGGATACCAAGGGGGTAAAGTGGTCGGGGGCGTGGGGGGGCTGGTGGGATGAACTGGAAGATTGGGGTTGACATGTATATACTGATGTGTATAAAATAGCTAACTAATAGGAACCTGCTATTTAAAAAAATACATAAAATTCAAAAATTCAAAGAAAAAAGAGAAGAGGGTCTAAGTTTTCCCTGAGGACACATCCTGAGCTCTATTGGGTTCCAGCCTGCTTCTAACCATTCTTTCCTTACTGCCTGTCACGAAAACCTTTGGCCCTTGCCTGTGGGTGCCAGCCTGCTTGTGATGTTCCCTTCCTGACTTTCTGACCTATGGGATATCAGATTTGCTTAAGCAGTCCTCACAATTTGCAAACCAAATCCTTGGAAGAAAACAATAAACAAATAAATAACTAAATAATTTTTAAAAATAAACTCACCCACAGATGTGCTATCCTCTACCTACTTCTGGGAAATAATTAGATAGGGAATAATATTTAAAACAGATAACAGTTTTGTGGCTGGAAAGTCAATATTTCCAGGAAACTTTTCTGACTTGTAGACAATGTAGGTGGTTTTTTTTTTTAATGTTCTAATTAAAAGCAATTTGACTTGCACCATATGTGTCAGTGTAGTAAACAGAATTTCATTTTTCCATTTTGTTAACAACTAGATCAGTTTAGGAATACATAAGCCTAGTAGAACTGATGTGACAAATATAAAACTGATGATTTTTTTTAAAGATTAACACTAAAATATGGGTAAATCCACATGCTATACTTTAAGTGTTATATCCTGGGATTTAACGATATCCTCTGTAGGTGTCTTATATTTCTGATAACTCAGAAGCAGGGAAAGGCCAGAAAGATAGAGGAAATTCTTTAAAGGGAACTTAAAGGGTCATAAGAGGTGAAACGGGAATTTGATTATCCAGCATCCGAGGTTAAAATAGACACCCACTCAAAGAAGCTAATAACGTAGTGAATTCACTGGAAGCATTCATGCTTATCTTATGCACCTGTGGTGTGCTGGAGCCAGCTCACGAGAGACCGCAGCAAGGGGGAAGTTATGTCCATCACTTTCCAACGCTGATTCAGTGGCATCTGTTGGTAGCTTGAAATTGGCCAAGATGGAATTTTTTACACCATGGAAATCAGCAAAGGCTATGGATCTACTTTTTGTTTTTCTGGGCACACCACTACACTCTGACCAGCGGCATCTCATGAGGGATGGAAGCTGGAACAGAAAGGAGTAAACCGAGGTGATTCTTTCTGTAACTCTAGGGCTTCAGAGCCTCTCCTGCCTACTCCTGCTGCTTCTCTTCTCCTTCTGTTGAACTATTCTGTGGATTGGCATGGTTTCCAAGTTAATATCATCTAGGGAGAAACAGAGTAAAACCAGAGTCCCTTGTATCATCAGAGTACTTAGTGTCAGCAAAGAGACAAAGACCGGTCTGTAATGAGAATCTTGAGTCTGTCCTGGGGATGTGGGTTCCACCCTTGCCCGCATATAGTCTAGTCTATACACACTCAAAAAATCAATTTTTTTTACGTGATAGTCAGTACACATCATTCTCTGCTCAAATCTTCGAATGGATTCCATCACATTTAAAACAAACTCAGTGTTCTCCCCATGACCTAAAGGACCCATTGTCTGAGTCTCTCCCCCTCCAGGATCCAAATGACCACTAATCTCTCCACTTGGTTCCCCTTCTTCTGGCCACACCTTCCCTTGCTGTTCCTCAGACATGCCAGGTATCCTACCAACTGAGGCTTTTATAAATATGGCCAACGTAATATTGACTACAGGGGAATGAGTGCATGAGGACAGGTGTCAACCAAGTTTAGTAGTATTATGAAACATATATCCTGAACAGGAGGCACAAGCAATATCTAGACAGTAAATGAGATTCATAAAGAGATGAGATTAAAGGAAACTAAGGAAATGGAGAAATGCTAAGGAGCAAGACAACAATACCGGGGTAGCAAGCCTACAACAAGGCTTTCAAGTGACCATGGGAAACATAATAACACACTATTAACGACACTTCTTTTCTTTTAAACAATGCATGGTACTTTGGAGAGAATCCAATGGTTGTGAGATAAATCAAGCACAGTATTTAACATAGACAAGGTTGGCAAGTGTTAAAAAAATGCTAAAGTCAATGGAAGAATATACTGTAGTTTTCCCCTGATAAATAAGGATTCCCACTTTTTCATACCTCACTACAGATCATTATGCAAATCAAGAAAAATACTTTTCAAAAGCTGGCAGTGGGAATGATTATCGGTGAGATACTATATTAATCTCTGTAGTAAGCACACAATAACCATTAGCTATGTGCCAACTCTAGAGTACTAAACTATGTAGAGAGAATTTAGATAGATATAATTATGTATATAATTTAGGTAGGTATAATTATACATATATAATTTAGATAGAGGTACATATAGATCAATCTATCTATCTACAGTCTTTCTTATATCCCAACAACTCAGTGAGAGGGGATGGTATCAGGAGTTCCATATTATTGATGAAAAAAACCAAGGTAGGGAGTGGTTAAATAACTAGGCTGTGGTTTGATTAGTTAGTAACTAGAGTTGCTTACCCACAGGCAATTTGCAGCCAAACTCCACTCTCTTAGTCACCTACATTCTGATTTTTTATAATTATTTCTTAAACATTTACAATTTCTTGAGCTTTTAAGGCAAGACTGCCTTCAGTGAGAAACGTCAACACGAATTGTTTTCTCAGTCTTTACATCTAAGCCACATGCTCTCCTGCTCTCTGCCTGTCCTCACCACCTGCCTCTTGTATCACCTAGCTCCAGCCTTTCCCATTTCAATCTGCTGTTCTCACCCTCACCTTTCCTTCTCAGACTGTACAATCAGCCCCTCATTCCTGTGTGGTGTGTGTTCCAGGGCCCATCTCCCAATGGTTTCTAACTGGTCCACAGCAACGTAAGTGCAGACATTGAGAGTACGCATTCAGTCACTTTCACAGCTACGTGTCAGAGTCATTTATATCTTTTGAACTTAATAACAAAAGTTTGAGTTTGGATTTTGTCTGTCCCTTTTAATTTCATTTTTCCAGTAATTTATATTATCACATTTTATACAAGGATGGATATGTGATAGATTAGAAACAAAAAAAGGGTTTTCACCACAGATAACTGTAGCAACACTTCTCTACTGTAAGGTGGCCAACCATCCCACTTTCCCAAGACCGAGGGAGTTCCCAGGACCTAGGGCTTTATCTTTCACAACTGAGAGAGTCCCAGCTACACCTGGATGTGTTGGCCAACCTAGTCTCCGGTTCCTCATCCACATTCCAAATGCCTCTGCATGTCTAACAGTCAGTTTCTGACCTGATCTCACCTTATCAGCCACCCTTGCTTTTTCCTTTTCCCCAACATACATCATTTTATTTTATGACATTGAGAATTATCAGTGAAAAGGCCCTGGGCTAGAGGACCTGATTCATCCTGAATGCCAACTCTGGTCACATACAGTTACTACCCAAAGCACTGTGCCGAGGCCTTGTCTGAGAAGGAAGATGATGCAGTGCACAGGGGAGAACAGGGCTTTCAGAGTAAGATGGCAGCATGCAGGGCCTGTTCTTCCATTCTCCCATGCCTGTCCCACGACAATTACCTTCCTCTTTTATCCAGTTTACTCAACATGATGGTTAGTTTTACATGTCAACTTGACTGGGCCACAGCGTGCCCAGATAATTTGTTAAACATTATTCTGGGTGTGCCTGTGTGATGGTATTTCTGGATGAGATTAACGTTTGAATCAGTAGACTGAGTGAAGTAGACTGCCCTCCCCTTTGTGTATAGGCCTCCTCCTGTCTACTGGATGCCTGAATAGAACAAAAAGAAGTTAGGGAGAATTAGCTCTCTCTGTTAAATCTGTTTTTGAGCTGAGACATTGGTCTTCTGAACTCAGACTAGAATTTACCATTGGCTGGACCATGAGCTGTCCTGGTTCTCAGGCCTTTAGAGTGGGACAGGAATCAAACCACTGGCTCAGCTGGACCTCCAGTTTGCTGATGGCAGACTGTGGGACTTCGCAGCCTCCATAATCATGTATCATGTGAGTCAATTCCTTATAATAAATAGAGAGATGATATAGATATAGATATAGACATAAAGACAGACACAGATAGAGGTAGAGATATATCCTATTGGTTCTGTTTCTCGGAAGAATTGTGGTTAACACACTCATCTATAAACTAGTGTGGGTGTCACGAGACTCTTGGGCAGATTATAGGACACATCATATATAAAGCAGGTTAGCAAGGCACTGAGCATGTTACTTGGTACAATTAAGTTATTACTACTATTTCAAGTGAGTAATGATATTGGCCATGGATTGGAGGATACCTGGAGGTAAGTGAGAAGGGAATATGTATTTGGCATGTGTTTGTCTTCCTTTATTCAATTTGACATAAACACATGTTGATCATTGTTTGAAAGTTCTTCAATTTACTATTCTGAACCAGATCCATATTAATTTGGAGTCTCAAAAATCAATACTGTTGGAAAGTTGTAGATGATGTCTGATCATATCTGTACTGTATGTATTGTATTGTAATACATCATATTGAACATGCAAAAATGATAAACATATTTTAAAATAAATAAATGAGACCTCTCATATCATTGTTGTCCTAAAACAATATTGCTTACTTTTTGCACACCAGATGTCACATTATTTTTTCATGACTTTGTCTTTTGTTGATTTAGTTCATCTTGGTTTCAAGTTTGTTGTTCTTAAATCTATACACCCTAATTTACAATAGAATATTTGCTAACACTGTGTAAATATTTTCGGAAGGGCAAAAATTATTTTAACCAAACTGTGAAACTTTGCACTGTATATAAATCTCACTTTCAAAACCGAACTTTTGAATAAGGTTTTAAAGCCACAATTTTCCTCTTCTTGTTCTGTATTCGCATATCCTGTTGGTTGTTAGGATGGTAGCCGCAACTGTCATCAGTCTAGTCAAGTGTGAATCTTACATGTGGCAGTTTGTACTGTTGGATGTAAAAATGCCGTAAGAAGGTGAAGGTCATTCTTACCATCTGTTCATTTCTAACTACAGGAAAATCCTAGCATTCATTTGAAAACAGTGCTTGTGTTATTTGGAAATTAAGTACTGACAGGCTGGCAATCAACTAGCTTAGAAGAGATGTATCTGAATTCTAACAAGTTCAATGCTTAATATTATCAATTACAATATTCATTTTAGAAATAATCAAACTTGTGTAGGATTTTGGCCAATTTGCTTAGACTTCATATTTTTGTTCAAATCAACACTGAACCTGGTCATTTTCACTGAGTTCTGCCAGCTTTCTGTGGCACAAGTAAGATCTTTGGTCACAGGTAAACTTGAATTTAAATCTTAATTTGTGCCACTATGTGATTATTTACCTTTTTTTTTTAACATCTTTATTGGAGTATAATTGCTTTACACTGTTGTGTTAGTTGCTGCTGTATAACAAAGTGAATCAGCTATACGTATACATACATCCCCATATCCCCTCCCTCTGGCGTCTCCCTCCCACCCTCCCTGTCCCACCCCTCTAGGTAGTCACAAAGCACCAAGCTGATCTCCCTGTGCTATGCAGCGGCTTCCTGCTAGCTATCTATTTTACATTTGGTAGTGTATATATGTCTATGCCACTCTCTCACTTCATCCCAGCTTACCCTTACCCTTCCCGGTGTCCTCAAGTCCATTCTCTACATATCCGTCTTTATTCCTGTCCTGCCCCTAGGTAGAACAATTTTTTTGTTGTTGTTTTAGATTCCATGTATATGTGTTAGCATACAGCATTTGTTTTTCTCTTTCTTATTTACTTCACTCTGTATGACAGACCCTAGGTCCATCCATCTCACTACAAATAACTCAGTTTCATTTCTTTTTATGGCTGCATAATATTCCACTGTATATATGTGTCACATCGTCTTTATCCATTCATCTGCCGATGGATACTTAGGTTGCTTCCATGTCCTAGCTATTGTAAATAGTGCTGCAATGAACATTGGGGTACATGACTCTTTTTGAATTATGGTTTTCTCAGGGTATATGCCCAGTAGTGGGATTGCTGGGTTGTAGGGTAGTTCTATTTGTAGTTTTTTAAGGAACCTCCATACTGTTCTCCATAGTGGCTGTATCAATTTATATTCCCACCAACAGTGCAAGAGGGTTCCCTTTTCTCCACACCCTCTCCAGCATTTATTGTTTGTAGATATTTTGATGATGGCCATTCTGACTGGTGTTTCAAGTTCTCAGTTTTAACATCTGTAAAATGGGAAACTAATATTTCCTGCAAAGGGACTTTGTGAGGCTTGAATGAGAGAATTATTCCTTCATTTACTCAACAAATATTTAAGTATCCACTAATCTAAGGCACTCTTCTAGACGCTGAGGGTACAGCGGTAAAGAACAGTCCCTTTTCAAGTAAGAAACATGCTACATGGTGCTTTGCATAAAGTGTATCATCAGTGTTGGCTTCCTTCCCTTTTAAAGTCCAAATTATTTGATTTTATATGCCCTTATGCACACTAAGTTATATATAATGTCTTATTTTATTAGCTTTCCTTTTCAAGTGTTTATGTCCCATGTAACCAACTAGGCTATTTGAGGACAGGAAGAATATCTTACAATTCTTTCTGTTTTATATAATACCTGGCAGTACTATGCACCTAGGTGGTAATCAGGAAATTGCTTTGATGCAATCATTAATGAATGACTAGCATTTTGTCTGGAGAAGATGGAGGGGAGAGAAGGTTTGAAGACCAAGAGCATCAATCTAGCTCTTAACTTCAAGGGCACACTCTTCGATGACCAGACTCAACTCCCACATTCTACTGGATACCCTAAAGGGTGATTGCTGAAAGAGTATTATTATTTTTCAGGCAGGACTGGTAGAAAAATATCTCCTTGTCATTGTCATTTCTTTGCACACTCTAGAATCAAATACTAATGTTTGATTTCAGAAAAAAATTAAAAACCTTGAGCAACACAATTATTTTTAAATGTCAGTTTCGTGCATCTCAACATATTTCATTGCCACAGAACTAATTTTTTATAAATATTTAATTATAAAATTAATTTCCCTTAGATAAGAACAGGAGTTTTACAATATTCCTCCCACCCTTTCATATTTACACATGCATGCACATGCACGTACACACACACACACACACACACACACATGTATGAGCGCTTTCCCTGGACCTGAAAATTGACTTATCCTTAATTTATTTTATATTATTTTACTCCAAGAGAAATAGAAATGACCTTTGCTCAGTGCTGTGTGAAGTTTTGTTTCTCAGATTTTTTTTGAGTAGGCAGATGGGTTTTCAATATATTATGACTGAATCAGCCTTTTGGTAGATCTGTAAGAATGTCCTCAAGAATGTACTTAACTATTCCCATAAATGCAAAATAATTAATACTCTATTTCTAAATGTCCTAAAAGTAAGTCCAGGACAGAATAAAAATGGTTTGAAGGAGAGAATATATAGAGTCTTCAAAAGAATGTACTGTCACTTAAACAAAAATGTGACATGCATTTAATGTAAACTCTGTCTATTGTGATTACAGAAATCTAATTCCCTGTAATGAAAATATTATGGGACACAGGGATTTTACTCATTTCTACAGGTTGAGATGAACATGTTTTTTCCTGAATAATTTAAATTTTGAGGGAGGAAAGCACTGTTCAATTATAGGACCAGCAAGAAGAACTATAAAATACCTATATAATCATATCCAAAATTACTCATTTTGAATTGCCACAGTTTGAATTTTCTTTTGTGTGATAATCACAAGAGACTAAATTGTATGTAGTTACAACTTGGGTCTTGTAAAGCCACACTTGTTCCTGGATGATGTCCTCTATTGTTGATTGACAGCTACCAAAGAGACCCTGACACTTGGAACTTGATTTATCATCAACTGTTAACCATTGCACCCCTGTCAGTTTTTTTCTTCAAGTCACTCTTATTGCATAAACTACAGAAGTCATTTCTGAATCTTTATTCTTTTTCCCTATTGCATCTCACTACCCACCTATTGATTTTTCCTTCATGAAATCCTGTCTTTTCCTTGCCATTGTCTGATTCAGAACCATGGTACCCTATGCCTGAGTGATGGCCAAAATCTTGTAATTGGTCTCACTGGTTTATATCCTTTTGTTTAAATTCTTCACTGATTTACACCCTCTGTTTATACGCTTACTGGTTTATACCCTTCATTCCAATCCATTCTACACACTGTCACAAAGACCAAACTTCCTAAACAACACTGTGAAAATATCTTCATCTTTCTTGTCCTTCCTTGACCTCACAAGGCATAGAGACCCTCTACAACTGCTGCAATGTTCTGCTAAAACCTTACTCTAGTATCTCACTGCCTTGAGTACACTGAAACAATTAACATTAAATGAATGCTTACTACCTATGCCAGCACTGTTACAAACATTAGCTGCTTTTACCAAAAAAAAAAAAAAATCATTTTACTGACATTTAATATATGCAGAGAAAAGAGTGCATAACTGTATAGCTTGATGAATTTTCACGTACAAAATACCTCTCTAAAACCTGCTCCCAAACAGCATTGTTTTTTTAATCATCACATTTATTCTATGTGATGTTGTGATCTGTCTAAAAGAGGTCAGTTATAAAAGGATGAGCTTGAATTTAAACCGATCTGTCAAAATCCAGAGCCTATGCTCTTAATGACATTTGTAAGCATCATCTACATTTGATCCAGACAAATCCATATAAGCATTAGCCACCGAACACTCTTTATACTTTTGTTGCCTCCATTCTTATGTTATTTTTATAACCCCTAAATATTCACTTTTCTTCTTTCTCCCTTCTTAACTCTCTCTCTCTCCTTCTCTCTCCTACTTGTGTTTTAATAATCAAATCAAGTCTTACTTCTCATCGCCTAGCATATTTTGGCAGCATGGGGTAGCAAGCAGAATCCAAGTTTCAGAGCCAGATCATTCTGGGTTCAAATTTCACCTGGTCCCCTTGCTACCATTTATCAAAAGTCTCTGTGCATTGTCTTCCTGTAAAAAGTAGATTTAAAAATAACCAGATTTTAGAGTTTTTCTAAAATGTAAAACATCCAACATAGACTGCCTAGCACAATGCCTGGTAGGTAACAGACAGTCTTTAAAAGATAATCTTTATCCTTAATAAGCCTTCAGCATCTCTCTCCCTCCAATAACCCTTTTAGTCTCCACCCATTATGTGATTCTTATTCATGCACAGCTGGTGATATTCTTTATCTTTGTCCTAGATTATTACTGATTCCTTTTCTTCTAATTCAATTTCCATTTGTATACATTCCTTGTGTTTCCCGATAGTTCATAAGCTTCTTGCAGGTAGAGAAGGCATTTCGTACTTAAGTGTACCGTTCATTAAAGGCATGTTCTGAAGCCACCCTATATGATTTGTTGATTCATAAACAACCCTGTTCATGGTAACCAATGGATGAGAAATTCCTACATGACAGACAAAAATAGTATCTCCAAGCAACCTGCACCAAATCTAATATTTTCAATAAAATTATTTCCCCAGTTGCACAGATATATTTATAGGGAGGAAAACAGCTGACATGAATTGTGCTCCTTAGTTTAATTTTATTACCTATGTAATGGTAGTTCTGGGAAGAACAAAAAGTGTAATGTAATTCTAGCTCACTAACTCCATTAAAGGAAAGAAGAATTCAACTCTCTGTGAAAGGAAACTTCTGCTTTGAAAAATCCACAGGATTTGGTACCGTTGTCTTTAAATTAATGATCTAACCCCTGGCTATAAGAAGTAGTTTTTGTACAGGTGTAAAAGAAACAAAATCAGCCACGTAGAGAAGAAATAACTGCACTCTGGGAATGGAAAGTAATCGGGCTGGAAATGTAAGAAATCGAGTGGGAAATGAATGAGAATCTTAACAAACCATCAATATACCAATTCTTGCCAATGGTTCAGCCCCTTAAGGCAGGTAGTGGTTGTTATAATTTGGAAAATAATTTCCTTTGAGATTTTTAAAGGAGGGGTAGTTTGAAAGTTGTTTATGTCACAAAGTCAGGGTTTCTACAGGCTGTCCCACTATTTATTGCTAATATTTTATGTGTCAGTGATTGAATGAAAAGATACTAAATTATAAGTATTTGAAATATCACTCACTGTTTCTGAGAAGGAATCATTCTTACTCACTTGGTCAGATCCTGAACACTTCTGAATGGACAGAGTCCAGTTAGGGGGGAATGAAAATGAGAAGGGAATTAGCAAGGATACGTGGGTCTACATAATAAAGAGCTTATCTAGAGAGAACAGGCTGCAAGGGAAACTAAGAAGGAGAGGCTGGGGGCTCTGGAATGAAGGAAACATTTCAGAGCAGCTTATTCAAGTTTGAGAGATAATGAAAACAAGAGGGATGGGAAAAATACTAATGGCTAAAAGATATGAACATATGTCCCCTCTTTGTCATCTTTGTGAGAGGCAGATATTACACCAGGGCAACGGTCAGTGCAAATTTCATAAGCTGAGAGCCACACGCTACTTCAAGAAAGTTAAGAAACAAAATGCCTTCCCTCTCTCAATATTCCCCTAATGCTTCTAAGGAGATGCAGCTTAGGTATCTGTTTGGAGGTAACTTAGTATAATAGCAGCAGCCACACCAGCTGTTAATATTTATTGAACACTTACTATGTGACAATGGGAATCAAATGAGAATGAGTCTCTGGGTCACTGTATTTTATTATCACACAAATATTTTATAGTGTCTTTATTATCCCCAAATGACAAATAAGGAAACTGAGGATCATAGTAACCCAGTAATTTTCCATAGCACATACACTAATTTAGTGGTAGGACCACCCCAGACTTCAAATCCAGAGTCTTTACTACAATGTCTTATAAAACAAACAAACAAACAAAAACTGTGACAAACATTTACTGAGCTCTTACTCAGTGCATCAGAAAGTACATTTGGCACTTTACATGTTTTTTCTCTTTTAATATTTCCCAGGAAAAAAATTTTAAATAATATTCCATAAATTATCTACAAGCCCCAATCATTAATGCAATTTGACACCTAAAATCCACAGTATTGATTAAACGTTCATCAAAGTCTAAACTGTTTAGTAACAAAAATGCTACTAATTTAAAGTAAATAGATTGGAAGTTTGGAATTGACATATACACACTGCTATATTTAAAACAGAAAACCAACAAGGACCTACTGTATAGCACAGGGAATTCTGCTCAATATTCTGTACTAACCTAAATGGGAAAAGAACTTGAAAAAGAATAGATACATGTATATGTATAAGTGAATCACTTTGCTGTACACCTGAAACTAACACAACATTGTTAGTCAACTATACTCTCCAATATAAAATTAAAGTTAAAAAAATAAAGTAAATAGCAGTCTAATTACAACAAAAACAGAGCAGAGTACTCCCACTTTCACGAAGATGGAGTAGAGGTGCTTTCACCACAAAGTACATCTCAAAACCCTAGAAATTATATATAAAGTGAATATAACAAGACTGAAAGTTTGTTGGGAAACTCAGGGCCCAACGAATCACGGGGTGATTGGTTCCCTGGGTTTTCTATGTATCCCAGATAGAGTACTACTATGGCAAAGGGCACAGGCAAAATGTCCCAAGAAAAGCCTAATGTCTCCAACCAAAGGACCAGGAAAGGACATCCTACCAAGACAAAAAAACTTTTAGACAATAACACTCTACCCTAGCCAACCATCACAGAAAAAACTGTGGCACCTCCTCCACCCATGCCAACAAGTGTTAAACAGGAGCCTCAACTCCTACCATTTCCAGGCTGTGATAGGGTACTCCAGCCCCCCTTCACCAGCCTGGTGTCAGAGAAGGCTGAGTAGGGAGTTAGGACTTTTATTCCTAGGGACAGTAAAGAACCCACCACATTTCCCCTTCCTGTGATGTCAATGAAGACCATGTAAGAGGCTTGGACTTCCACCTCCACCTGGCAGTAATGAGGATACACTCCTACTCTCCATTGGGGTGATGTCAGAAGAGACCTGGAGGAGAGTCAGGAATTTCACCACCACCCCACGGTGGAATGAGACCCCTGACCCCACTCACGATGTCAGTAGAAGACACATGGGAGTAGTAAAGAAACATTCTTACCCCTTTCAGCCAGGTAACTATCTTATCAGTGAAGCCTACTTGAGATCTAGAACCCCCACCCCTACCTAGCAATATGGAGTTCACCCACTAAAATGCGTGTTAATGGAGAAAGAGTGGAGAATCTAGACTTCTCCCTCTACCTGGCAATAACATAAGAGCAAACATTCTTACTGCCATAGCAGTGTGAAAAAAAGCCATCTAAAAATATAAAGATCCAGAGTCTGAGAACACAATAAGTAAAATGTCCAAGTTTTAATCAAAAACCCACTTATTGTACAATGAACCAGGAAGATCTCAAACTTAATGAAAAAAGACAATACCTGCCAACCCCATGATGACACAGGTATCAGAATGATCTGAGATTGTTTTAAAGCAACCATCATAAAAAAAAATGCTTCAATGAGCAATAAAGTACATATTTGAAACAAACGAGAAATAGAAAGTCTCAGGAAAGAAATAGACTGTTTCAGCAAAGAAATGGGACATATAAAGAAAACCAACTGGAAATTTTAGAACTAAAAAATACACTAATGGGGAAAATTTTTCAACTCAATGCATGAACTTAGGAACAGAAAGGAGCGGACAGAGCAAAAAATTAGTAAACTAGAAGCTAGAATAGAAATTACCCAGGCTCTACAACAAAGAAAGTATAATTACACAGAAAAATGAACAAAGTTTCTAGATCCTGTGGGACTATAACAAAAGAGCTAACAATATTGTCAAGGGAGTCCCTGAAGGAGAGAAAAAAGAAAGCAGAAATGAAAAAATAGTAGACGAAGTAATGGCTGAAAAGTTCCCAAATTTGGCAAAAACACAAACCTAAAAATTCTAGAAGCTGAGCAAATTCCAAACAGGATAAAACCAAAGAAGTTTACACAAGCACATATAATTATACTTCTGAAAACTAAAAACAAAGAAAAAATAAATGAAAGGAGCTAGAGAGAAATAAATGCATTATCTATAGAGAAAACAACAATTTGAATGACAGGAGATTTCTCACCTGAACCCACAGAGATCAGAAGGAAGTGGCACATTTTTAAGTGCAGAGACAAAAGAATGATCAACCCAGCATGCTATATACCTTCAGGAATGGAGAAGAAATCAAGATGTTCTCAGATGAAGGAAAATTCAGAGAATTTGTTGCCTTCAGATCTACTCTAAAAGAACAGCTATAAGAAATTCTCTAAACAGAAACTAAAAGTAAACTAAGAAAGAAGGAAGCTTGGAACCTAAGGTAGAAATAACATGATAATCAAAAAGATGGATAAATACAATAGACTTCCGTTCTTTCTTGAGTTTTCTAAATTATGCTTTATGTTACAACAAAAAATTATAACACCATCTGATGTTGTCTGAAACACATTTACAAGGAATATTCAAGACTATTATGTTATCAATGTGGGAGATTAAAGGGACATAAAGGGAAATAAAATGTCTTTGATTTATTCTAAATAATAAATTGAGGGCACAAGTAGACTGCCATGAATTACATGTATGTAATGTACTACCTAGAGTAATCACTATAAACTATGCAAATAAATACACTGAAAAATACTACAGATAAATTAAAATATAATTATAAAAATATTCATATAACTAACAGGAAGACATGAAAAAGAAATCTGGACAAAAAAGTGACATGTTTAAGCTCCAATATATCAATAATTACATTAAATGTAAATATAAATAGTTTAAATTCACCAATTAAAAGGCAGAGATTGCCAGACTGAATTTATAATCATGACCCAACAATCTATAAGAAACTCACTTCAAAAATAGTAACACAGGTAGTTAAAAGTAAGAAGATGCAAAAGATTAATCAAATGAATGGTGGAGTGTCTATATTAATATCAGATAAGGTACACTTCAGAAAAATGACTATTACCAGAGTCAGAGAAGAACATCGTATAATGTTAGTAGGGTCCCCAAAGACATACCAACCCTAAATATGTATGCAGCAAACAACAGAGATGCAAAATATGTGAAGCAAACACTAGTAGAACTGAAAGGAGAAACAGGAAAATCTGTAATTATAGTGGGAGACTTCAGTGACCATCCTCAGTGACTGATAAAATAGCAAGTCAAAATATGAGCAAGAATATAGAAGAACTCAACATCACCAACCAGTAGGACCTAACTGACCAATACAGACCATTCTGCAGAAGAACCACAGAATGCATGTGTTTGTCATGTGCCCATGGACATATATGACGACACACTATATCCTGGGCTATAAAACAAATCTCAAAAAACTTAAAGAACTGAAAACTTACAGAGTATGTTCTTGACTATGACGGAATCACAAAATAAGAGAAAGATAAGAGAAAAAAAACCTCCAGATATTTGGAAACTAAACAACACACTTCTAATAATAGATCAGCCAAAGAGAAAGTCTCAAATGAGAAAAAAAAAGTTGAACTGAATGAAACTGAAAATATAATATTTCAACATATGTGGGATACAGACAAACAAGTGTTGAGAACATTTACAGCAGTAACTGCATGTGCTGGAAAAGAAGAAAGTCTCTAATAGTTTAAGATCCTATCATAGGAACCTTGAAAAAAATAGCAAAATAAATCCAAGTCAAGAATAAGGACGAAAATAATAAAAAGAAATGCAAAAATCAATGTAATTGAGAACAGGAAAATAATAGAGGAAAAAAATCAATGAAACAAACAACTGGTTCATTTCAAAGATCAATAAAACTGGCAAAACTAACAAGCTTGACAATGAAAAAATTAAGAAGAGACAAAGATCCAATATCCTAAAAAAACAAGAGTTATCACTACAGATACTTCAAAAATCAAAAGAATAAAAAGTAAATAGTACAAAAACTCTGCACACATAAATTTGATAATTTACATGAGACAGACCAATTCCTCCAAAAACATCAATGTAGCAAGCACATCACACCAAATATGAAACAGATAATTTTAATAACCCTATACCTATTAAGTAAATTGAATTCTTTCACAATTAAAAACTTCCAAAGAAAACTCCATGGCTAGGTGGTTTAACTGGATAATTCTACAAAATGTTTAAGGAAGAATTAACACCAGTTCTAAACAATCTCTCCCAGAAAATGCAAAAGAAAACACTTCCAGTTCATTTTATAAAGCTAGAATTACCCTGATACCAAAAATCAGACAGACAGTACAATAAAGGAAAAGGACATATCAATATTCTTCATAAATATAGACAAAAATTATTCTTTAAAAAGTTAGCAAATAGATTTCAGCAATGTATAAAGAGGATTATATACCGTGACTAAGTAGCATTGATTCCCCAAATGCAAGGCTCTTCCAAAAACTAGGAAAATAATCAGTATAATCCACCATATTACTAAGCTAAAGAAGAATAGTTAACAGATCATATGAATCTACAGAGAGAAAGGATTTCACATAATGCGGTACACATTCATGATGCAAACTCTCAGTAAAATAGGAACAGAAGGGAACTACAACAACTTGAAAAAATTACCTGCAAAAACCTTCAACTAACATATTTAATGGTCAAAGAATAAATTCTTTCCCTCTAAGATTGGGAACAAGGCAATTCTGCCTGCTCTCACCACTCTGATTCAACATAGTGTTGCAAGTTCTGGCCAACATGACAGGGCAAGAAAAGGAAATAAAAGTATACAAATAAGAAAGGAGACGTGAAACTCTTCTTTTACGTTTATTTACAGTTGATATAATTGTCTATGTAGAAAATTACAAAAAAAAATCTCCAAAAAATGTAGAACTAATAAGGGAATTCATCAAGGTCACAAGATATAGAATAAACATACAAAAGCCAATTACAGGGCTTCCCCGGTGGTGCAGTGGTTAATTCCCCGGTGGTGCAGTGGTTAAGAATCCATCTGCCAATGCAGGGTACACGGGTTCAAGCCCTGGTCCGGGAATATCCAACATGCCACAGAGCAACTAAGCCCGTGTGCCACAACTACTGAGCCCATGTGTAACAACTACTGAAGCCTGCGCGTCACAACTACTGAAGCCCGCGTGCCTAGAGCCCGTGCTCCGCAACAAGAGAAGCCACTGCAACGAGAAGCTTGCGTACCACAACGAAGAGCAGCCCCCGCTTGCCACAACTAGAGAAAACCCGCACGCAGCAACGAAGACCCGACGCAGCCAAAATTAAAATAAATAAAATAAATAAATTTATTAAGAAAAGAAAAAAATCCAATTACATTTTGATGTATTAACAATGAACACCCGGGAACCAAAATTTTTTTAATATAATACCCTTTACAACGGCTCAAAGAAATGAAATACTTAGGTGTAAATCTAACAAAACTTGTATGCTGAAAACTAACACTATTGAAGGAAATCAAAGAAGATTTAAATAAATTGAGAGATATAACATTTCTTGGATCAGAAGATTCAACGTTCAACGTAGCAAAGATGCTAATTCTCCCCAAATTTACATACATTGATGCAATTCCTATAAAAAAAGTAGCATTTTTTTGTAGATAAATATTGCCTTATTCTAAAATTTATACTTAAAGACAAGGGCACTAAAGTAGTTAAAAATATATAGAAAAAAAGAATAAAGTGGAAGGAAATATTCTTTCCAATTTCAGGATTTATTATACATGTACAGTAACCAAGACCAAGTGATATTGGTGGCAGGATAAACATAAATCAATGGAACAAAACAGAGAATTCAGGAGCAGACTCATTCAAATATACAAACTGATTTTTGAGAAAGGTGCAAAGTAATTCAATGGAAAAAAAAATAGCCTCTTCAGTAAAAGGTGCTTGAGCAGGTGGACAACCATAGGGGATGGAAAAAGAACCTCAATTTAAGTCTCACACACTATACAAAAATTAACTCAAAATGGACAACAGACTTAAACATAAAATGTAAAACATAAAACTTTTAGAAAAACGTAATAGAAAATCTTCAGGGTATTAGGCTTATCAAAGAGTTTTTAGACTTGACACTAAATGTATGATCCATAAAAGGGAAAAAATAATAAAGTGGACTTCATCAAAATTAAAACTTTTGCTTTATAAACAACCCTGCAAAGAGGATGAAATATAACACTGCCAGGAAGGGGAAAAGGCAAGAGAATTCTGAAGGTCAATGCTGCAGTGCGATATTTTGGAAATTTTTCAATTTAAGAAAAGAAGAAAAGAGATACTTCATCTCAGTCTCTCAGTTGTCTCAAAACCTAGAAATTAGTATATTTGTCTTGAAAGAAAAACTGGTTTCACTCTGTTCAGCTTATCTGCTAAACTTAGAATCATAGAAAAGTAGAATAGTAGAGAATTTTACGTGCTTACTCCTTTCTTACAAATAATGAAACTGAGGCCCAGAGAAGCCAAGTGACTCCCATTAACTGACTGAGCCAGGACTAGAATCAAGGTCTTTAGCTTCTAATTTGGGATTCATTCCACAATACCACATTCATATGATTAGTATAGTACCTATAATATTTCATTTCAACCCTGCTAGAGACTTTCAAATTGAAGATAGCTCTTTCTAATCTAGACACAGAAGATTCCTACAACTGACTCCAGAGATTTAAAAAGGTGACTCAAAAAGTTATCTGACACACAGAATGAGAGAAAATATTAGCAAACCACATATCTTATCAGGGACTAAGAACTAGAATATATTAAAAAAAAAACTCTCAAAAACCGAATACTAAAAGGACACACAATTCAAAAATGGGCAAAAGGGGGCTTCCCTGGTGGCACAGTGGTTGAGAGTCCGCCTGCCGATGCAGGGGACGCGGGTTCGTGCCCTGGTCCGGGAAGATCCCACATGCCGCGGAGTGGCTGGGCCCGTGAGCCATGGCCGCTGAGCCTGCGCGTCCGGAGCCTGTGCTCCGCAACGGGAGAGGCCACAGCAGTGAGAGGCCCGCGTACCGAAAAAAAAAAAAAATGGGCAAAAGGTATGAAGAGATGTTTCACCAAAAAGGACTTAGGGATGGCAGACAAGCCCATGAAAAGATGTTTAGTATCATTAGGGAAATGAAAATTAAAACCACAATGAGATATAACCATACTCCCATCAGAAAGACTAAAATGGTAGTGACAGCCCCAAAGGCTGCTGAGGATGAGGAAAAATGGAGTCACTAAAAAATTGGTGATGGCCACGTAAAGTGGTGAGGCCACAATGGAAAACTGTGTGGAAGTTTCTTAAAAATGCAACTGCAAATGCAACTTAAATATGCAACTGCTCTATGACTCAGTAATTGTACCCTTGAGCATTTATCCCAGGGAGATTAAAACTTATGTTTACACAAATTCTGTACAAGAATGTTTACAGCAGCTTCATTCATGATAGCCAAAAGCTGGAAAATTCCAGATGTCCTTCAGTGGTGAATGGTTAAACCAACAGTGGTACATCTACACCTTGCAGTTCTACTCAGCAGTAAAAAGTAATGAAGAACGGATACATGTAGCAACCCGGATAAACTTCCAGAGAATTATGCTGAGTGAAAAGAGCCAAGCCACCCAAATTATACATTGTATGATTCCATTTAACATTCTTGAAATGAAAAAAAAAACAAAATCGTGGAAATGAAGAAAAGATTTGTGGCCACCAGGGATTAAGAAGGGAATGGGCATGGGAGGAAAGCGGTGTTGTTATAAAAGTCTCCATGAGGAATGCTGTTTTAATCACTTCCTCTTTGCTCCATTAGTGAAGGACAGATTCCTGCCCTAGGATTATGGGGATGGCCAAACACCTAACATCCAACTCTGGACAAATGACATCAAATGCAGCTTATTAGTCACATGTACTCACAGCCCAGGGAAGGAGGACACAGCACCACACTGGACCACATGGGGGTTACACTGGAGAACAGAGTGAACA
The DNA here is from genome assembly GCF_949774975.1 of Lagenorhynchus albirostris. NCBI lineage: Eukaryota > Metazoa > Chordata > Mammalia > Artiodactyla > Delphinidae > Lagenorhynchus > Lagenorhynchus albirostris. The sequence continues at coordinate 16,877,228 of NC_083104.1, read as the reverse complement.
ACCAAAGGCTGTTGGAAGGAGGCTTTGTAGTCTCAAGAAGACGAGGTGATCCTTCGTTCCAAAGGACAGATGTGATTGGTTTATTTGAATAAATCCATGGGCTGCCAGGGAACGAAAGCCTACCGTTCAAGGATAAGTAGGAACTGTGTTCGTCCCCACGACAGGGAGGGCTGTTTCGCTAAGGGATCTTATTTACCGGAACAGAATAGGGAGGGACCTTATGATTAGGTTACTCAAGGACCTCTCTATTCTTCCTGATAGGACAGCAACCCAACATAGGGCCTTAAATTGAGGACTTATACCGTAAATCCTCTGGCAAAGAAAATGTTCTGTATCTCAACTGCATCAGTGCTAATAACCTTGTTGTATTGAGGTGCTATGGTTTTGCTAGTCATTTAGTGGAAGAAAGAGTGCAAACAGCAGAATGGTGGCCTAAGGAGCTGAGGAAGCATGTGCTACAACCTGGACTTACTCCAGAAAGAGAAGAGTTGCTTCTGACTGACAGGACTTGAATAAACACCCTCCAGAACAATGCAAGACTGCAAATCTCAAAAGATCATTACAGAATTCAACAATTATTCTCTCTATGCATTTGCATGCTGTCTATAGTCCATTGTTTTTTCGGCACAATTTAGGATGTGGGAATAAAGGTAGAAGACATGGCCTTCACTCCAGGGGAAGACCCTGCTTAGCAGTTTTTAAACATATGAATGGATCAGAGAAAATAAAAGGTAACACACTCCAGTGTGGTTCTGGTCAGTACAATACAAAAGTGCTCAGTGAATGTGAGAGTTTAGGTTTGGGTGTACTTATAAAGCAGGAAATGGAAAATGCACACGCCATAATAACGTAATTTGAAGATGCAGAGAGAAAGAGAAAAGGATAGGCTTGGAGGAGTGAATAAATACAACAAAAGGTGCATAAATGTATATAGTATGTTCAGTGACAACAGTTAGTCAGCCCAGGCAAATGAGAAATTTCTTTGCAGAGTATTTCTCAGTGGCTAAGACATCGCATTCTGTTATGGAACTGTCTAGTTCCAGCCATTTAAAGGTGGGCAAGTTATCTAACCTCTCTCAGCCTCATTTCCTCATCCATAAAAAGACATGAACATGGCACTTTTTTATAAGAGGGTTGTGATGTCTAAATGTGAAAATGGGTACTAATTTGTCACAGTGCCTAACATATAATATGCATTTGATAATTGTTAATGATGATTTAAAAGTTGCAATCGTACCTAGATTGGGCCAGATAATCAGGGGTTTAAAATTTCAGGATCAGGAATCTCAACTTGGTAGGTCCAGGAGGCAATGAGGAACCATGGAAAGTTTTTTCAAAGGGTTTACAATCATTAAATAATATATATTGATTGGAATATTGATTGATATGCTAGAACTCTTCCACTTGCTGCTCTTCACAATCACTCCGTGATATTGGAGTTGTTATACCTGTTTCACAGATAAGGAAAGTGAGGCTGAAAGAAAGTGAGTTAC